>NC_043753.1:22016327-22345077 GCF_902148845.1 Salarias fasciatus | reverse complement strand
CAGAACTGTGTCTCGCATCGTTTCCTGCTGTACGTCACAGTAAAGTAAACCAAACCTCAGCAGAGCGCCACAGAGGATGAGAGAGGAGCTGAGTCTGCTTATTCATGACTGGTTCAGAGACCAGTTACTCAACAAGCCAGAACATCTGCTCCACATTCTGCATCTCTGATCAGGTCACTGTTACAGTCTGAAAGAAATCCTGTTTGAGCTGCATCTCAGGATTTCTCAGACTCAATTAATAAAAAACGTTTTTTTGGGTTTTTCACTAAACGTAACAGTGGGACCGGCGTCTGCTGCTGGTTCTACGCCGCCGCGCTGACCTCTGAGTGTGTAACAGGTGGGGCGTCCCTCCCCTTCCACGAGCCACACGGTAGCTTCCAGCGCTGCGCGACCTCGGCTTGACCTCTACACGGGCGTGAGAACATCCAGCGGGCAAAAATATCGCTTTATTTTTTTCCTGTGCTGATTTCACGGCTTCCTCTGACGGCGATAAAGTTTTATCAGCAGGAGACACGGGATACGATCTTTTCATGTCCAAACGCAGCCGATTCTGAGGACTTCAGCAACAAATCTGCTAAATCAACACGCCCCAGACTTTTTTCTTTTTCTTTTTTGTAGCCTCTATGGTTCTCTTTGGTGATTATTCTGTGAGGGGAAACTCAGGAAGTGTTACGCATTTCAAACAGTCCGGAGAGGCGGGCTGCTCGGCTACCCGCTGGCCGCCCTGCGTACTGGCTTCCTTTGACTCCAGCCTTGATGTGGAGATAAGAGCAAAGGGGGTGGTGGGGCTCTGGACTTCACTCTGGTCCTGCAGCCATCATGGCCTCCCAAGTTTGTTTCCGGGGACAATTTTCTTCTCTTTGCTCAGCAGATTTTTTGTTTTTTTTTCCTTTCCATCACAGGCAATTAGGATAAAGATCAGCAGAGTTTAACAAGCCTCAGTCAAAGACAAGTACATCTTTAATATCTAACCAAAACATTTTACCCCGGTAAGTGGCCTCTAACGAGGGCCGAGTCTCAGAGGAGCGCACGAAGGAAAGGAAGTGAGGGTTAAAACAAGACGACAGCCGGCTGCATGAGACGGATGACTGTGGGAACGAGGGGGAGCCCGGCTGGGTGGAAACGGCTCCTTTACAAAGGAAACGTGGGGCTCTGGCCTCGCGGCGCAAAGTGCACGTTGTGTGTGCCGCTGCGCGGCGTGATGACAAAGGAAGTGACTGGGAGCGGCGAGGAGGAGCGCCGCACGGCGCTCGGCTTACAGGATGTATGGTCAGTGGCCCGAATAGCCTGGAATATGTTCCTGAGGGCGCGCGTGTGTGTGTGCGTGTGCGTGCGTGTGTGTGTGCGTGCTCCAGCATGACTCACAGGCATCCTGACGTGTTGGTGTTTGTGCACTTCCTGATTATTTGCATTTGTATTTGGCTTCGAGCACACACACACACACACACACACACACACACACACACACACACACACACACACACACACACACGCTGTCTTGCGGCTCTAAACCAGGTCAGCTCGCAGACTGATGACTGTATCACCAACAGGAACATGAACATCATGCATGAAGCCGGAGCGGAGCAGATTTATGGCGGCGACCTGGAGACATGTCTGGACTGCAGAGAGGGCGAAGTGGAGGAGAGGGCCCCAATCATAATATCCCCCAGCATTTCTCCAAAAACATGAGGCCGCGGCGGAGCCCTGACCTGTTCGGTATTCCTCTCACGGAGCGCCGCCATGTCCTCTTTCTTTTGTCCTGCTGCTTCCTCCTGCATGTTTCCCACCTGTGCCTCATTTCTTGTGTTGTGTATTGAGGTTGGAGCCGTCACTGCTCCTGCTTTCACTGCTTTCCCTCCGTAACCTTCCTCTGGACGTCCAGCTTTTCTGTTCACGTCCAGGTCTTTTCTTTTCTTTCCCCGTTTCGTATTTTGATGTTCGGACTTTGTTATTTTTGCTTTACGACCTTTCTGAGTTCTCTGAAAACTTTTGATCTTTTGTTTTTTTTTCCCCGCCCCCTCCGCACCTGCTTGTGTTTTATCGGAGATCGCCTCGCCGGCTGCACGTCCGCCATCTATCATCCTGCATCCGCTTTATTCCGGACTGCGGCTGCGAGGAGCTGGAGCTGATTACAGCTGAAGGGCAGAGAAGAGAACGCTCTGATCAGCCCACCAGTCCGTCATCCTCACACTGTAGATGATGATAGAGTGGCTCAGAAAACACACCGGCTTCGGCAGAACATGCAAACTCCACTAGAAATGGGTGGAAAATAAGCAACTTTTACTTAACATTTCTGCTTAACGCAACGCAGCGACGCAGCTTCAGGCCGCGATCGGACGACCTTCACCACGCCGCTGATGCATGATGGGTCGGCACTGATGAGGCTTAAACACGTCTCCTGCTGGTCGTCAGGCCCGACCCGGCTCGCCGAGGCATGAAACATCAAACACATCCAAAATGTCAGCGTGCACGCCGCTCTAGTTTAGCCTTCACAGTTAACTCGATTCATGCTAATGTGATTCATTCATTTCTTTTCTTGTCTCCAAAAGCATCTGGGGTCAAACGGCAGTTTTGAGCTCTTGCTATTCAAGACTAAAAGCTTTAAATGCTTTATTTGAATATTTTCATATCGGGACATTAATGGAATCCACTGCAAACATACATTAGTTGCGACCAAAACATGATATTTCATGTATTTGTTCTTGTCGCTCATTCAAAACTGAATAAAGACGATTATTTCTCAACGCTGACGACTCCTCACGTGTTTCATAGGAGAGGATAACATCAGTTCTGGTGGAGGAGCGATGTCGCCACATTCATCAGAGCTTGTTAATGCGTCTTGTCAGAATGGGCTCAAGAACGACTTTATCACCGGTAATACGGCGAGGGTTGAAAAAAAAGAAAAAAAAAGAGCCGGTCCGCCTTATCAAACTCTCGGCTCGGGCCCCACTTGGCACGACTTTATGAATCAATTTAAAACTTCATAATGGAATTTTCATTATTAATGACTCGGTGGCAGGCGTGATGAAACTGTGGCTGCTCGCCGCCGCCGCCGCTGCCGCCGCTGCTCCCTTTCAGGGAGAACGGCACCGGGAAACGGTTTTCCTCTGAGCCTCGGAAGACGTCACCTGTACAGCGAGGACAGAGGGGAACGTCTATTTCCGGCGCGGAGCGGATCTGCCAAATGTGCCGCTGTGTATTTATAGTAAGCAGCTGCGTTATGGCGGCGAGTAGCCGTGACTCTCTGACAGAGTTACTTAGCAAACCCCCGTGGGCTCCGACTATCTATCCCTTTTACAGGGAAGTCATTATTGAAGTGGATTATACACGACAGCAGAATCTCATTTCCAAACCTCTCAGGAGCGCGGGCTGAAACGTTTGGATTAAATACTCAGGCAGAGCTTATTCTGAATACGAAACATAAATATGCACTCCATTTAAAATGCCCTGTACACTTTAATTTTTCAACTCCGAGACTTGTCCCTATCAATAAGTGAGATGCATTTTTTTCGGCGGCCGCTTTTAATTCGCCCCAGAGGTCGGGAGTTCAGGTCTCGGACGCTCCTTCGACTGGGATAACCGAACGCTTCCCCGATTCAAATCTGAGTTAATCTCCCCTCTAATCCCACAAACGCGCTGACATTTTGACCCCACACATGTATGAGATGATTATCCTACTGTCTGAACTCTGCTTCACTCGGGATGTCAGGCTTCGGAGATATCAAGAAGTTGGATTCTAAATAAGTTCGTGGAGTTATAAATTCATTTTAAATGCATGTTTTTGGGAAAGGGGAATGGAATTCTGATAGAAAACATGCAAACTCTGCATTAAAACTTCTCAAATCCAGGGATTTTCTTCCAACTAGAGCTTTCCACTTCACCAACCTGAGGCTCTATTTTGAAATCCTTTAAAATAAAAGTTGCTTTCGGACCCTAACCTCTGTAACGTTTTTGAAACGAATGAGACGTCACACACACGCCGACGTGGCAGCAAGCCGCTCTGAATCGTGCGAGTCTCTCCGTGAAAATGACTTCTCTAAAAAGAGGCTAATTAAAAACTGTACCAGCTCCGACACCGACTTGCGGATCTTATCTTTGAGGATCTGCGCGTTGCGTCAAAAGCAATTAAGCAGACTGGCTGGGCTAAGTTGGCTTTTGTTCCCCAGTCGGTTTAATTAGTGTGATGAATAGTGCAGGAATCGCCCGGCGGACGCCGCTCAGCGCAGAACTCACAGGACAAACATCTGAGCGCAACCCTTTGTCTCGGTCCCTGCATTGTTCTCTCCTCCTCATTTGGCTGCAGCCTGCATTAAACGGCTTCATCACGGACGTCCAGGGAGTAAACTTGTTCTGTTTTTAAGTAAACATGAACTTTATGACGGCAGAGCAACAAATGATGTCCTCTCAATAAAACCCCATTAATGAGGAATTTGTCCCATTCATGAAAATGTACACAGCACTGTTTACCAGCTGTAATAAAGTCATTTTTTAATGGTCACAATATATATTTTTCTGTACCTGTTATCTGGGTGCAGCACGTTCGTCCTCCTCACAGCCTGAATAATTCAGAGCCACTAATCCTGTCGTTTCTGAGCGATCTGATGCAGACGGCCGCGTTTTATTTTAAAATTAAATACATTTCAAAAAGTGTCTGACTTCCAAAAAGTAGATAATGCAGCTTATAAGGTTCTAAAATACAAAGCTCTGCTGCATGGACCCAAACTGTAGTTTATATCGCACTCATGAAATATTAAAACTACAACAGCTAACTTTTTATTACGGCCATTATTACACTTTTAGCCGTTAAAGCCGTTTAACGACGTTCACCGTTAACTTCTGCTGCTCGGTGACGTGTTGGGCCGTTTCAGCTGACCAACGCCGAGGAGCTGTGTTATTTATGAGTCACATTACAGTGAGATAAAAATCAGATTAAAATGTTTATCAGCACCTAATTTGGTGAAATCTGCAGGAAGCCGTTGAAGAAAGGCTGCAGATTCCTGAACTGGACCTGGATCAAACACAGCTTCTTGAATAGGGAATATGTTAGGTTAACTTTTTTTTTGTTTTCCTTTTAGCACAGCAGAGTAAAAGTGCTAACATCCTGATACACCAGATGAACCCTGTGTGCCCTCTGTTTCACCTCTCTGGAAAAAAAAGAGAAAAAAAAGGGTCTGTCACTGATGTGCGATTCATTTTATCCCAAAAGTGTTCTTCTTCTTCTTCTTCTTTTTGTCAGAGTTTGAGGTGGATTCAGGGCACAACTATCCCCTTCCACCAAATCCTCCCCGTGCAGCACGACACTGAGGCATCATTACTAATTAATCTGCATCGTTCGGAATTCGACTGTGTGGATAAACATGCGGGGAAGTGTGTGTCTGACAGGAGGAGACGGTGCAGTCAGACACGTCCTCAGATCCTCACCAACGCCCCTGATCCCCGAGCACTGCCGGGCTCCCACCGCAGCCCCGTTCTTCACCAAACGGCGAAATGAAACAATGAAGACGCGCACGCAGGAAAACGCCTGTCAGAGTCCATTAAGGACAAAAAAATGCCTGCAAAGCAGAATTCTGCACCTTTAAAGGGAGAAATGTAATGAATTCAACACCATCTGAATAATTTATTGCAAGATATCTAACCTGAGTTCTTCAATGTATAAATTTAGTATTCCGCTTTCATGTTGCTGGGAAAAGCATCCCGCGCTGCTTTGATGCATCTTCCAGTTTTTAAAGCTGCTAAAGAGGCAGACGCTCGCCGCCGTGTCCTCGAAGCACCTCGCAACAGCCAACAATGGAGGCTTCAGCTCGCAGACCGCCGTGCAAACTGTCGCCAAGTCCGTAAGCTGCTTAAAAGAGACGTCAGGTGAGCTGAAAGTAATTTCACACATTCCCCGTCCCCGGGCACGTCGCCTCCGTCGTTCCTGATAGGCAGCGCGGACGCTGACGGCGTGATGGTGGAAATGCGTGTGATTGCACATTTTGCTAAAGCGCGCACCGTCGTGTTCGACACTCGCTCTGACAAATGAGAAATTATGGCTGGATTAGCTCCTGAAACCAGCCTCCTGCATGATAAACGATGCATGGTGATCCACTTAGCTGCAAATGAAATACCTGTCCGGAATGTGCGGCTGCTTCAGGGACGCCGCTCCTGTTTCCCCATGCTGGATTTCATGTCCAGGGACCAGCTGGGACCCAACGGGCCGACCAAGAGGAGACCGGCCGACTCACGGCGCCATAGGTTCAACTTTTACTGCACAGGCTGGAGATTAATGTAATTATTTAAGCTCAGTAATTCTTAATTCGCTCGGTGCTCTGGGAGTGTGTGTGGGGTTGGGGGGGCTGACAGGCCGTGAGAGCCGGGGGGGGGGAACAAGTGCCTCGTACGCCACAAGTTCAGCCAAAAAGTTTCTGTAGTCACAGAAAAGAATTCACCTTGAGCAGAAAAGAAAAGGTGCAGTCAGGAGCTAAAATGCTAATTCTCATGTTCGTTCGGCCATAAAAAAGTTATCCGAGACGCTGAGTTCAGGGAAAGGAAATGCAAATGTCCTGTATTTTTCATCCCTTTTGATAATATATAAGTAATATTGCTGCTAATTTCACGCAATGAAAAGTCTCGCACCTTTTTAAAAAGGATGAAGCTGAAAGTGAGTTTACATTCACATCTCTGTTTAGAGAATCACTCAGACTGAGTCGTCCTGTTTAAATGCTATGAACAGTTCGTATCCTGAACCCGGAAATAGTTTGCAGTTGTTGCAATAATCTGTTTTGACAATCAGGTGATTGAACACAGAAAGCTGCTGCCAGCAGTTTGTACAGATAAACAAATCAATATTATCAGAGACCTACATAGTCGACCTAAACGGAATCTATCATCAGCCGCCATAAACCGCATTTCATCCGTTTACAATGCCGAGTCAGATTCCCTTGGTTATTTTGGTGAAAGTAGCTCAAACCAGGTAACTAGTTACTTAACTAGGCTACACTCAACCAGCTGAATTACAATATAAAGAATGTTCAGAGATTTTCTTATTGTCCGTTAAACCTCCATCCTCTCTGCTCTGGTCCATGAAATCCTCCCCGGTTTGGACTTTGAGACTCCCTCCACGTCCTGCGAGCTGTGTTCAACCTTCACACACTTTCACTCACACACACACACACACCAGGAAAGCATGGGAACACTTTGACGGAGGAATTCATGGACGCCACCGAACCGTTGAGACGTGGATTTCTGGATCTTTGCTGATGACCTTGTAGTTTTTGGCGGCGCTGAGTTCTTTGATTAGAGGATTTCTGATTCCTTCAGACAGTTCTCTTGTCTTCGCCACTGCAAAAACAATGAAACAATCAGCCAAACTCCCCAGATCTCTCAAAGCACGCTCGCTGGATTCCACCAAATTATTGTGCCAAGTGAGCATTTTATGTTCGTATATTTTATTTCACACAATCAAAGTTGTTTATTCTTTTATTGTCTTGGATAATAATCGACCAATTATTATATATTAGCAAAAATAGGTTCAGACATTGTTTATTGTATGAAATATGTGTAATAATGAGTATCACCATGCTCCTTTATCATCACTCTTTTTTATTGTTTTTTCTCTCCCATGAGGTGCTGGCAGAATATTGAGTTTTAAATTCACCCAGAATTCATGACAGATGGGATTATTTATGAAATTCACTCAGGAAAAAAAAAAAAGGTAAATGCATCCATATGCAGAAATGGCTGGCGAGCCCGAGAAGATAAATAGCGCAGACTTTCTCCTCTTTCTGAAAACAAGAGCGCACAGACCCACGCTCTGATGGATAGATGGCGCTCTGCGGGCCGGCCCGGCCCATTAGAGCCGCACGCCGCCCTCCGTCTCCCCGGCTCGGCCCAGGAAGCCTCACCCACGGGGTCAACAACAATCTAAATTTCAATTAAAGTGGGAAACGCCGCTGATAGAGCCCCGATGAATGCTGATGCCTCTTCATCTGAGGGGGTCAGGTTTCAGTGGCTGCTTGGGAGGGAGAAAAAATTGCATTCGGGGCAATTATTTCATTATCTGAAATCCGCTGGCAGGCGGCCGGGGTCACAGCTCGGGCCCAGATTAGCCGGAACCACAATTATTATTACAATTAGAAAGCAGACAGCGGCGGCTGAAGTGTTTGGCCCTGGGAGAAGCTGAATGTCAACTTAAGACTGTTATTAGTGAGCTGAAGGTGAAGGGAGGGGGGGACTGAGAGTGCAGGGAGGCTTTGGAAGATGCTTTTTTAATTATCTGCTCTCCATGTTGTTCACAGGCTGTGGCGTGCAATTTGTACTTCACTGCAAAAGCCAAAGGCCTCAAGTCCAAACGAGGATTTAATGAGGTGAGAAAAAAAAATAAGAAACACTCCCCCCTCCAAAAGAAGGAAGGGAGAGTGAGAAGTCCCCCGACGGCCACCGAACAGAAGCTTGTAAAGTTAAACTGTGTGAACTTAATGCGGCGAATTAAAAAACGGATCTAAATCTTGATAAAATGGTGAAGAAGATGGAAGAACAGGTTAAATCTGTGACCTCTGACCGAGTAAAACGGCCGTCGTTTGATATGTGATCACAAAGCCAAGCTCGCTTTAATTTACAGTTTTGAGGCCAAAAGGACGACACGGCTCTGACTCCAGCACCAAACGGTGCAGGCTGTGCCTCAGTAAATCACATTTCTCCAGCAGACTGAGTCCAGCTGGGTTTCATTTACCTCGTACTTCTCCGGTTACTGTCACCAAAATGAGTTCGGCGGTGTTTCAGTGAGAGATCACTGGAAGGAAGGAGGATCTCTTGGAGGCCATGTTGGAGCAGTGATAAAAAACACCTTTTATTGTGAAAGGCCGTGCTACCACGTCTTCTGAAATGCAAACTGTAATCAAATCTTCTTCAAGCATGCAGACGTATTCTCCCTCTGCTGCGTTGTCTCGCTGAATTATCATCTGTAGCAGGAACAATGAAAGCATCTTCTCATTTCAAGTCAGTATAAATAAACATCAATAAACGGCGGCTTCATCCTGAAAATGACGTTCGACTCCCGTCTGAACAAACGTCTTTTATTCAACTGTCATTAAATTATAACGGTTTGTTTTGAAGAAGCAAGAAAAATGGAGAAATGACCAGAACGGATTTTATGCCCAATAAAGCGTTAACATATGACTGAACAACCGCAGCAGACTGGGAGTTTAAAGACACTGTGGTAGCAGTCAATTTTCTTCTTTTTTTCAAAAAAAAAAAAAGAAAAGGAAGAAAATTGTGTTTGGCGAGTAATCAATCGGGCGTATGGGTCTGTTGCTGCTCGGCTATTATCCCGGCTGCAGCGGCAGATTGCTGCACGGCGCCGTTGTCTTCGGTTTACAGCGCTGAGCGCCGTCGAGAAAACTTTTCAACAGGTGAAAATCAATCCGGGAGAACGAGCCGTTCCGTCTCTCCGCGCTCCGCCTGAACCGGTGAAGAGCTGTGAGCGCGCCAACATGCTAAACCTTCTCAGAGATGTGCGTTAGCGCTGCTGTCGGCGGACCTGAGACGCCATCGGGGGGAGTTTTAGTGCGGCTGTGATAATTACAGACGTGAAGAGGTTGTCGTCCTCGCTAATTGACTCCGGCGCAGAAGTGGGCCCCGGTCGGCACTTTCCCAGCTGGCTCCTGTCGATAGCTGATATTACCGTCGTGATGAGGGAGCGGGGACGGCGTTCGGAGAGACGGCGCCGTAACTAGTTTTTGATTTGTTTCGCGGCAGGGAAGAGATATGGAACGAGGTATCCGGCGCTGGCGTGCGTGTTTCCAGGACCAGGAAGGCATAATGATAATCAGACTCATAACATTAGCCTCTAGGCGAGATCATATTTGGAGCTGGAGAGCTGGAGAGAGCTAATAGGAACATAATGACTGTTTGTGGGGAGGTGGGATGAGTTCGGCGTACCGGAGGCTGATTTATCAAAGCAACTTGAAAGTAAAGTCTTTAAAACACATTTTTTAACCAATAATGTTTATAATAAATTAAATGAACTCTACTCTATGAACTGTATTCTCATCGCCCCAATATCCAGTATTTCTCAAACCCTGTGGATGTGTGCGTGGTTGACAGGTTTTGTATGTGTTGGACGAGCGCTCGTCCACGTCTGCGCTCGCCGTCCAAGTATAAGAGTGACTTTGGCGGCGGTGGCCAGCGGGCCTGGAGAGCTCAGCTCTGGCCTGCCTTCACAGCTGAGAGGAGAAATGTGGACAAGGTGGGAGAAGCCAGCGGAGCCGAGAGCTTGGCCGGATCGGGAACAGCTGCCTCCTCACACGCCGGCAAGACGCTGCGTCGCAGGAGCAGATGTACGTTTGTTGGATCATGAAATCGTTCATTTTGGGTCTGTGGAGGATTTTTTGCATCGTCAGCAGTGGCTGCAGTGCTGGTTGCTTTAATGTTCTACCCCCCTACCTTTCGTTGCATTTAATCCCCATGGACTTTATTTGTTTGTTTGGGACACAAGAGCTAACGTTTCCACGTTCAAGTGGACTCTTTGGAGTGTGTGTTTTGATAACCGCTGTCGTTTGCTCCTGTGGCGGTCGCCCCACAACGCGTCTCGGCTGTCTGAGAGTCGTCTCCTCATTAGCAGTCACTGTCGTCAGCGGTGATCTCAGACACGAGTGTCACGCGGCGCCGCCTCGCCGCCGGAAGCCGGCTCCCGGATAATCAGGCTGGATGGGAGAGGATGCAGCAGGTCGGCGGGTGATCAGCTCCTGATTAGGAAACTGTCTGCCGGAGTCGACCCTCAGCGGAAGAACTCATTATCACACTTTAGTAATATGCAGACATTAGCGTCTTCACTCGGGAGTCAGACGGGGACTGTCGAGCGAGCTGTGACTGTTGACATTATCATTTGCGGATGCGATTGGGAAACACTTAACGAAGCACGAGCTCCAGCGCGCACACTAACCAGGGAAAGCAGATTTGGGTCGAAATGAACACCAGATTTGAAAATACTTTCCAGATGTAATTTCAGCTCCTGGTTTGGTGAACGAAAGAATCTGGGAGTTCCAAGACGATGTTCCCCAAACTGCTCATTCACTGTCCGGTTTGGGATTGTTTTCTTTACACAGTGTTGCTCCTCTGGTTGTGACTGAGCCGTCTGGAAACACAGCCGAGCTGCAGGCCGGTCCAGATCCACATGACTGGCAAACTGATGGCTCATTTTCTTGTTAATGAACTCAGGTAAACATCTGATCTGATGTGAAATGAAGCATAACCTGGCCTCCCAACGTGCGCTGGCTGAACCTGCGACACATCAGCGACTCCCATCGAAACGAATCACCCTTTTGTTGGTTTTGAAATGGCAGCTCGCCCGGCTCCCCGCCGCGGCCCATTACTAATTATTTATAAGTCCCAGCAATATGGATCTGAAGTGCTAATGAGCTGGCACCCCCTGCTCCGCGCCCCCTCCCGCCGCCGCCGCGCCGTGCCGAGGGTTTTCAAAAAGTGTGCCACCGGCTGACACGTGCCACGGGCTCAGCTGCCGGCCCGGCTCCAGCCATTGATTCGATGTGACTGGAAAGTTGACGCTCTTCCACCTCCCCGTCGGAGCCTCATCATAAATCCGCCGGGGTAATGGTCAGGCGTCGGCGGACATGGCTGTTTGTCAGTAATGACCGGCGGTTTGGGCACACTGCTGGGTTTACGCCAACATCAGCCGTCTCTCAACACCATTACGCCCATCAGCTTCGCTCCGTCTCAACCGCCACGGCTTCAAACCTACAGGCAAAGACTGTTTCCTAAATGCTGAAGAATACACGAGACAAAGAGAATCCGCCGTGCGGTGGGACATCCCCGCTGTCTGTTCTTTATATTGAAAAAACCCAGACGAGTGGCTATTTTCCAGCAAACATCTGGAATAGAGAAACTCCACTGACCCTTCGGCCACCCGCTCGCCGCAGAGATAAATTTAGCTTTCTTTCACTCCGGAGTCTGTTTTTCTCCTTTTTTTTTTCTGAGCTTTATCTCCCTTCCATCACTGGAAACGTCCCCCTTTGTAAAATATTGAGTGCGATACGGAGGGAATGGCAGAAACACACATGCACACTGGAGGGAACTGGCTGGGAGGCTTGGAGCGCCGCAGCTGTCGTTCTAACGGTGATAAACGGCGGAGGGAACAGTTGAGACGATTCCGTCTGCAGCGACGGTCCCTCTGAGCGGGGCGATCGCGACGCCTTTAACGGCTCAATCTCCATCAGCGTCACGGGTAGAACATGCACAGGCGTGCGTGCCGGGATGAGGCTCGTTACTGTCTGCTGTCGGCCCTCCTTCTTCTTCACCTGCCTCTCAGCTGGCTTTCATTCCTCGGTTCGCTTTTTTTTTGCCGATCCCGATCTACGTGGCTGACTGAAGTCTCATTTCTCACGGATCCTGCAATTCAAAAGCAACACGGAAGGAAAAATGTCAGAAAATCAACAGAGAGGTCGATTATGACATGTTTCAGTGTCAGTGTGCCAAGTATTGAACACTTGCCAATCAGTTGTCCAACAGACAGTGAGCACTGTAATATCAATAGCATCGATACTGACCCGCAGCGTATTTGACGGATTTCTAGCAGCTAACATCGTTCTGCCAGGTGCTCTTGAAAAAAAAATCTGCATCACTGCGATAAAACCTTTCCATACAGGACGCGTCAATGAAGGGACGTTCATGATGACGAAGGACAGAGTGAAGGGGAAGTAAAGCTTATTCCCATCAAGAGAGCACATTCCTCCGGATGCTCTAGAAATGGCGCTGTCCACTGGTGTTTTCAACACGCCGACTCAACAGCTCAACATGAAAGTAGAACAGAAGAGATCTGGCCAAAACACCTGACGCAACCCCGAACTGTGATGTTCTGAAGCTGCAGAAGCCAGTATACTGAGGAGGATACATTCTCCAGTAAAGCAGACGTGGAGGAGGACGTGTTCCCGGCTGACCTCTCACTTGAGGCTGAGGAGACAGTAAAAAGTCGTCTGTGCCTGTGCGCCTGGCAGCAGGCGGACCTTGTGTACACACAACCACAGAGCCCTAATAATATTTTCCGAAGGAGCCGAATCTGTTTTTCTTTGAGACTCTGCTCACACGGACCCGCAGTGGTTTGTGTTGAACTAATGGAACAGATGGGATGAGCGTTGTTAGCACTGGCTCCCAGCAGCAGGCCGGTGTCTGCTTCTCGGCGCTTCTTACAGGGGAGTGATGTTAGCCGGCCGCAGGACCGACGGAGGGAGACGTGCTCGGACAGCTGAACTCAGGGTTCACTTTACTTTGAGTGGAGTGTGTCACAAAAAAAGGCTACAGCCCCAGTGAGAAAGTTAAAGCCTGCGTCGTCACTTTGTAACCAGACCCTGGAGAACATGGCAGGACGCTCTGGGCCGTTGTTATCGTCCATTTACGCGCAGAAAAGCAGTCACACTTGAGATTTCACTGATTTTTCCTGAGTCAATATTGTCTGACAAGAAAAGTGACCGCTGAGAACGAGGCAGACAAATTTACTGCATAAACACCGGCGGCCTGTCATTACAGCGGGATCGTTCGGCCCATGGGCATCCGGCCCATAATGCCACGGGCTGCGGAGGCCTGGTTCCCCTCACCCGGGCCTGTAATGAGTCAGCGGCGGGCTGGTGGAGGGGAGGGCGGAGAAGCCAGAGGAACGTGATTGAAAGTCAATGGAAAAGAGTGAGTCCTATTGATCTCTGTCGGAGCAACGCAGCGGGGGGGGGCAGGCGCAGGCTGCCAAATGACCCCATTTAACTATAATGTGTAAAGCCCCAGTTATTGAATCGCCCTTCCACATGCAAGTCAGTGTGCCAGACTGTCCTGCAAATCAAATAACCGGTGCCTGAGAGCGAGGCGGAGTGTGAGGCTGTTGGAGAGCTCATCATCCGCAGGCCGGAGAAAGTGGTTCATATAAATCCCCCCGGGTGCAACGTCAAAGTGGGCTTCATTACTTTCGCTGTGACTTATTGCTGTCGGGCTGCAGGAAAAAAAAAAATAAATAATGGTAACATTATTATTACGTTTCCCTCAACAACAAATTACTACTTGGATTTCTGTCAGGGTTCAGTAGTTTTAGTAGTTTAATTTAAAGCGTTTGGTGCTGTAATCAGCTCCTCTAAATGGTGCACAGAAGGAGAGTTTACTGAGGAACCGTAATTCTCTTTTATCCCAATTTGTTTTCGTCGGGATCAGTTTGGTTCACGCAGGCGCGCTCTCTCTTTGCTTTACTTTACTGTGAAGCAGTGGACCGCACCGCAGAACCGGCGCAGCGGCGGAGACTTTATGGCTAACCAGAGCTGCCAGGTTTTACTAATGATTCCTCACCGCAGAAAAACACATTCATGTAGTATTAATGAAGGTAAAGTAGAGCAGAGTAAAGGCGGGAGTGTGGTATGATCCATCACTTATAGGGCCCAGTGTGTGACTCGATTTAATCTCAACCGGCCATTAAGATGTTGACTTAAAACTTATATATACCACCAACTTTCAAAGTTTTCATTTGTTTTAGTGCCAATAAATCTAACTATTTGCGATTTCTACATCGCTGAACGTCGAGGCACAGAATCAAATGAGAACACTGTTTACTTTTAAACACGCAATTTGCAATATTGTGTCGACACTGTAAGTCTGCAAGCCTTTCCATCACTTTCAGTGCTCCAAATAGTGTGAATCAGCCTTGCAGCTGGCGCAGAGTTTAGAACAGGACAGCCAGATTCCAAATCACCAAGTTCAGCATTTGAGCTTTCGTTCTATACGTAATGGAAAAATTGGGTCAAATCAAATCGCATCTGGTGAGCAAACCTAGAAACCCAGAAAAGAGAAGTGAAACAGAACAGAATGTGTGAAAAAAAATCCATGTTTTGGGATTGTGGATGCTGCTGAAAGTGAAAATTGTTGTATAGAATCAAAACAGATGAAAATATTCCCAGAATTTACACATTATAGAAAAAATGCATCGTCATGTCCTTTCACTGTTCAGTGCAAAACTCTCAAAGTAAGAGCTTAGAAGAACATGTGTTGAATAAATTGGTTTCAGTCTTTCCACTTACATGAACCTCACATGGGGAAAATATTCAGTTTCAAGAACGATTCATTAAGAATGTGATGATTGAAAGCAAACAGAGAGAAGAAGTTCCTTTTCAGGATTCCCAGCGTGTGGATGATGCTTCCTCTCAACAGGAAGATTATGGGAGCATGGAAACAGGTGGCGGTGTGTGTTCCCATGCAGAGCCTCCCCGGCCTGCGGGTCACGGCTGGATGTGTTCAATGACACATCTGTCTCTCTCTGAAAGGCGGGTCCCGCAGTCCGCAGAGCTCCGGTTACCTGAGGGGCCCCAGAGAGGCCGAGGGGCCACATGTCAGAGCTGCTGAGAGGCCGACGGATAAAACTTTCTTTCCATCAGCCGAGCTGCTTTGTTTTTGTCCGTCGTTTTAAGAAGAGTTGAACTTGAGCTTGAAAAAAACAGCCGAAACCGAGGTGACCGAACCAACGACCTTGCCCAGAAATGATCAGGTGATGACAGCCGGAGTCCGATTAGAGGGGACGGACGCACCGCGTGTCAGCTTCACCCACACATTTTCATCACGCGCAGGTTGTTTTTAACTGGGAGCCATTTGGATCTCCGTCTTCACTTTTAGTTCAATTCATTAAAAGAGGTTGTAAAATTCTAATATATTCGTTTGGAAATCCAGGCAGTCTCCTTTGCATAGTAATTTAATTAGTTTATTTTTTCAATTTGTTTTTAACCTTTCAGTAAATTTTAATTTGCTTCAGATGGAACTTGATTATTTGTGTTCAAATGAAAGTCCAAGCAAACACCCAAACATTCAAGGCCGACGCTCGCGGGCTAACAGGCTAATCTGTTTACTGCTCCGCTGTCAGTGACTCAACAAGACGCTCAGTTCACAAGAAACAACTAATAATGGACCAAACCACTGGTCTCACGTTGACACTGAGCTGGAGTCTGACAATCCAATGAAGGACACTCCTTCACTGTTCTTTGTGCACATTTTCGATCAAATTCATGTCTCTGGATCTTTGTTTTGCATTGTGATTGCTTGCTGTGAAGATGTGTTTCAAGCTTTTCGAGCATCTTAAATGCCACCTGGTCCGTATTGTCTGTGGTTCACAGGTTTCATTTGGCTGGATTACAAAGATACGGAGCACTCGGAGCCGCCTGTCTGCTTCTGTTATCCACTCCTGCTGATGTGGCTCTCATCGCTCAGTCACACCGTTTCCACCGGGGGAAACTATTCCTTGCTGTTCAGAGATAAAAGCTCAGGATATGACAGCAAATTCGCTTCCTTAAACTTGAGGCCAGCGCTCGCTGAATGCGGAGCCAGCTGCGCGCTCGCATTTTGAGGATGGAGATATCCCAAGGGCAAAACAAACCCCGTCCCTGCAGCCACAACACACCTCTGCAGATGGATCATTTACTGTGAAAGCAAAAACACTTTCCCCCCCCAAATTCTCATTTTCCGTTGGCCGTATTGCTCATATTTCCTACATTTCTTTTTCCCATCCCCACGCTCCTTCTGATTTTCTCTGAATCAGTCTCCATAAGCCTCTCTTCCTCTTTTCTCATCCTCCCTTCTCTCATCACAACAAGCTAGTGTATCCTGATGCCTTCTATTACAAACAGAAAAAGGCCTTCTTCGAAACAATTGGCTTCCGAGGTGTGTGTGTGTGTGTGTGTGTGTGTGTGTGTGTGTGTGTGTGTGTGTGTTTGTGTGTGCGCAGCACAGTGTTGACTCGAACGTCGCCGGGCGCTTTGCAGCATTGCCACTCGAACACCAGCTGGTGTGCGTTTAATAGCCCATTTGGTCCCCGAGTGCACCTCAGTCCCCGATGTTGTCACTGCTCTTGACATGATGGAAAGGTGGGCAGCGAAGACAAAAGCCTGGAGGGGACTCTGGAGAACGCCTCTGCAAAGATGAGCTCATACGGCACGAGCGCCGGCCGAACGGCGGCTCACAGGAGGGGAAACGGCCTCAGATGCTCGGCAGTCGTCGCTGAGAGTCTGCTGGAAATACCCTTCGGTTGAGCTGTAAAAGCGCCGCTCTGCCCGTTTCTGCACGACTGCCTCGGCGGAACAGAATCCCAGGCAAATAAAAATCTTTCAGGATATGAAATCTATAGTCCGAAGCTGCAGGAAGACAAAATCACACCGCTGGGCGGCGGGCGAATGACCTCGTTTGCATTGTGACGATGACGACAGATGTCCCGCCGGCGCGCGGAGCGAGGCCTCGCGCTCCTGGATTGATTTCCCCCCGTCCTGTCTGCGAGCTGAAAGGGGGCCACTTCTTCTCGGGATGGAGGCATCCTGCAAACAGCGGTGTAATGTCGTGGAACAAACTCCTTCTAGGCTCGGAGTAGCGGCACATTTTGTCTGCTCAATCTACCAGTCAGAGGCTGACAGCGAGATTTATGAGCGAAATAAAGGCGGCCATCGGCTCAGGGTAAACAAAGCAAGAGGAATATACCTTTTTTTCTAAAATTATTTCATTATTTTTAATGGCACTAACCGCAAAACACAAAAGCAACTGGTGCGGATTGTTTCCCCATCGATGAATCCAGTAAAAGTCTCCCAAAATATGAAAGGTGCCTTTGAGGAAATACTGACTGGAGCTTAACTGGCAGGAAACAATGGTTGGAAATGAAGCGTGGAGTGTAGGGAAGGGCTATTTAATGCTGT
The DNA here is from genome assembly GCF_902148845.1 of Salarias fasciatus. Lineage (NCBI taxonomy): Eukaryota > Metazoa > Chordata > Actinopteri > Blenniiformes > Blenniidae > Salarias > Salarias fasciatus. The sequence continues at coordinate 22,327,390 of NC_043753.1, read as the reverse complement.
TCAGAATCACAGGACAGCTTGTAAGAATGAAACATTCGCCACTTGGAACAATTACAAAGACTCAGGTCCGACTGATTAAGATTCTGCAGGAACTGTGTTGAAACGCATATAATGCACTGCAGGCGATCCACGTTACGGCCAACAACGCGCGCAAACAGGATCGTCTAAACTCAAACGGGCGTACAACAGAGAAAATAATAAATGTTCGCAAATAAAAGTATTTAGTCGAGCAGCATCTCTGCTGAAAGCTGACCTGATTCACATCTTTTGAAATGTGTTAAAACCAGACAGTCACAACATATTCATCGTGTAGCATGATGTTCTGCTGTATTTTCACACAACCTGGTAGAGAAAGTGAATTATCTGCATCATAAAGACAAACCTACATGGGTTGTGCAGCCGGGATGAGTAGGTTCCCACCACAAAACGCTCAGAGCTTCCTGGAGTTCAGAGACGATCTCAGGGAGAAAGTGGTGTTGTTAGAAGGAAATAGGAAACAAAGGGAGGGGGTCGCTGAGCGCTCTGAAACCTTGGAGTCGGGGCTTCAACAGGTGGCTCATGTTTTTACACCAAACCTCATTCAGCATCAGCCCCCCTGACCCCCTCCCCCCCACCTGTTTCTACTCTGTAATATACAAAAACAGTGAGCTGCATCCTGTTCTTATTCCCACACCCCCTCCAGTCATTATTCACCTAATTAGCGTTCGCTAGCATGTAGCGTCACGCGCCGTACTGGGTCGCTCTTCACCGACAGCCATGATTGAAAGAAACGCTTAAATACCTGGACTTCATTACAGTGTTTACAGTTCAACGGACCTCCTGAGGCTTTTAAAATTTAATTATAGTCAACTAATGTTGAGCTTGAAAGCTGGCTCGGTTTACATTTCCATGAATTTCCCCGATATTCCGTACTATTGGCCGGCTACCTGAGACCGGTGTGAGGACTCGGTGTGGACTCAGTTCAGACTGGGTGTGGGAGAAATGTTGAAGTGAAGGGCGGAAAGCACACATGTTGAGCCGCAGTGACAGGAAATGAGACCGCCACCCAAGAAGACGATCAAATTTACAGCCGGAGATGCAGTTTAAGAAGGGATACGTTGCCATCTTCATTACACATTACCTCATTGCTTTACACTAATGAAAAATGTACATCAAAGAAGACTTTTATTAGATTGTAGTTTTAAAAAAGGGACATATTTGGACATGCTGATCCAGAGGGAAAGCGGGCGCCTGGTGTGGACTTTCATCTGCTAACAGAACATGGATGTAGCACACGCGTGTTTGAAAGCAGGGGGCACATGCTTAAGATCAAAAGAAAGTAAGATGAAGTAATCCCAACATGGACTCCATCTATTATCCTCCTCCAGTCATCTCCAATCGCAGTCAGATACTTCAGCTGCTCTGATTATGCCATATTTTTCAGGTTTCCTTTCATGCTGAACCTGGCAGGCTGGAGGATCAAACATCAAATATTTCTCATTTCTTAGTGGTTGAGACGGTCCCTCTCGTGGGAAATGGAAAATGGGGCAGGGATATTATTTGGATGCCTGGCCCATTATTTGATGAAGTGCTTAAAGTTTCCCCGAGGTCTAAGTTAAGATTCTCTAATATGATTTCCCTGCTGGCTAATTACATCATGAATAATTTGTAGCCGGTCCACCACTTCGGCTATCACATCTGGAGCAGAAATAGACGGAGAGCAGTGTGTGTTTGTGGTACAACACGGAGATAGAGGAGGGAGGGGGGGGGGGGTGAAGAATTAAACAGAAGGCAGCGCGGATCCATCCTAACGAATGAAGAGCGCGTAGAGATGACTGATGTAATGTCGGAGCAGCGGGCTAAAAGGGGTCATAAAAATAGGACGTTCAGCAGACAGCAGATAATAATACCACCAGATAATACATAGCTTTCTAATAAAATCTTTATGAGATCTATGTGGAAGCTCTGCCTGCACAGTTCGCCTTCAGAAGGCAGACTGTGTCTGAGGCCTCTGCTTTCTACACTGACCTGTCTGTGCTGAGTCTAATGAGTAAATTCATGTTAAGCTCACAGTGCGCCCAGCTGACTGGAGGTAAACGGCAGCTATTTAACACATAAGCAGACTGTATTGAATCAGATTCTACGCGGAAAAGCAGGCTGTGGAAAAGTCGATCCAAAAAATGCGGTGATGGCAGAAAAAGCAGTGAAGATTTGAGAATGTTTTATCCAAACAACCCTCTCAAATCTGCACGTTTTCTTGACTGTTCTCATTTGAACCAAACACATCTGTTTTATTCAGGTTGTTCAAACACGTGGCTCACGGGCCAAAGCTGGATCGGACCAGATCCGGGTCGCTGGATGACTTGACGTTCATCTTTCAGTATGAATAAACGTTGTTTCTGCTTTATTCACTGTTGAAGGAACAGTAGCAGACTGAGAACCGGTCTGGAACAACAACATTATCAGCATACATTTTTCACAATAAGACCATTTAGTTACTCCGAGCTTTGTTGTTATGCCACTCAGCCACTCTAAGCAGGATATTGATTCAAAAACAAGAGAATATAAAGTTTTAGATTGCAGATCATTTCTCGTAACGATCACCTCTGCATCGCTTGTTTTTTGCAAACTGGAGTTTTCTTGTTTTGTATTTTTTTTTTCAACAGAAGTTAGAAATGAGAGGAGATGATAAAGCCACACTGCAACAAATGTGTCTGTTTGTTTTTGCCAGAGAATGATTCACTTGGCTCGTCGTCCGGGGAGAAGCAGCTGTGAGGAGTTACCGGGAGGAGCCGGGTTTGGGAGGCGAGCCGAGGCGGGCGGGCCACCGCCGCCGCCGCCGTCCCTCTGGGTGTTTTTGATGCCTTCGCTGACACTGTGTAATTTGTTTCCTTTCTGTTGTTTGTTTTTTTTTGTCATCCATCTAATCGAGTGGCGGCGCCCGCCGCTCCTTCCCGCTCCACATGCCAACCTGTAATTGCTTTGCGATGTGGCTTTTTTGTTTGTTTGTTTGTTTGTTTGTGACAGTTGTGCAGCACACGCTGGAGATTAATGGAAACTGTCCCAAAATCTCTTTAAAAACTTTGGCATTAAACGGGTGTCTGGTGAATAAGACAGAACGTTTCAAGAAGAGTAAACTGACGACACGCATTCTTCTGCGGTGGTTTCCAGAGGCGTTCGCCTCACCTGGCGGTCAGCGGGATGAAGCTGTGCGGGGAGACGTCTCGATCCGATCAAACATGTCTTCAACAACAGAACCGGTGAATGATGAGTCAGAAATGTTGCCCGGAGCTTTTGGAACCGGAGAATAATTTGTCGCGTCGCCCTGTTTGTTCCGGCCACAAACAAAGTCCGAAGCAATTCAGCGACGTGATTTTTCATTTCTGCACATAAAATTAAATCAATTAGGAGGGGGGAAAAAAGGAAAAAGAAAGAGGATTCAGTGTCAGAATTCAGTGCTGATTAAATGTCACGTTGGGTGCTCTCTTCATCCTCCTCCTCCTCTGAACATCAGAACAGACTGTCCAGGTAAATCAAATTAACATTTAAATGATCATTTATCAAAACCAGAACATTTATGGGGCTGGTAGCCAATTGATTTAATATCATGTTTCTTTATAAATAATAAAAAAAAACTTGGTAACAATTAAAGCAATTCAAGTAAACGTCACTCAAAGTGCTTTAAAGGTGACTGACGAACATACGTTACCTTCATGGATGGACAGTATGTGGGCATCTGTTTTGTTGAGAATACACGGCGCCACACTGGATTCCTCTTTTTTTTTTTCATACTTTTTGCAGCACTTACTCATTCTGACTTTGCATGAAGACAAAATCCAGCTGTCGTGACGTCGCTGTAACCTCCAGTGGAACTGATAATCTATCAATATAAAAGCAGACTGAAGTACTGTCGCAAATCCTCCACTTTCACACTTTTTCCACCTCTTCGCAAAGTGTCTGCGCTCAAAGCAGGAGTGGCTCCTTTGGATTAACGTGTTCATCATGTGGACTTGTCTTTGAAAACCTCAGGAGCACGTATAAGCTCACACACACACGCCGCTTTTTCCTTTGTGTGTGTGCTTCAGAGCTTCATCCGTCTCCCTCAGACTGCAGGCTAAGTGACAGCGGAGGTAGATAACATGACAGAGAGGACTGAGCCACTCACGGTTTGATGGCGAGGCGTGGGAAAAGGGAGACGGCGAGCCGGCAGAAGAAAGTGACAGAGCCTCGGGAGGACGGGCACGCCATTGAGGAAACGAGGAGGAATGTCACGCTCAGGAGCGGCGGCGTGCGGGAGGAGCGGCCGGGAGTGACGGGGGGAAGCAAACGCAAAGGAAACGGAGAACTTTTGAGGAAGGGAAGGATGGAACCGTCAGTCTCTCAGGGCTGACAAAAGTAGCTCTTCATTCGCCAAACGGCTGGCGTTTGTTTCCGTTTCCACCAGAGCGGCTCGGAGGCAAATCGCTCTTCGCCACTGTAACGCTTTCATGCTAGCACCGTTAGCGTCCGTTAGCTCCGGCTCCGCCCTGGAGGCTGTTTTGACGGCTCAGAGTGAGGCGGTCAGCGTTACCCGTCTGCAAGCAGCCCCACTTTCTGCTGAGTTGCTGTGTGCCTAAATCAAACTGTTTGAGTGGCTCAAAATCATCATTACAACAGAGGACCGAAGCCGAGCCCAGTCCTGGAGCGGCCCGCCCGGCGGCCATGACACTCCTGACACATTCACACCACAGGGTTTCAAGTTTTCCTTTCAGAAAAAAAAAACGTTTTGAAAAACTTCACTTTCATGCTTAAAATTATTTACAAGATTGGCTGCAAATCTTCTTTTTCTTTTTTCTTTTTTTTTAACCTTGGAGTAAATAAAAGCTTTTGATTCCCTCTCAAATCTGTTTGGACAGTAAAATAAAAGCAAATGACTACATCTACAGTTGATTCTAAAAAGACTGATTTTTTAAGATACAAATCGTCTTAGATTCTTCCAAAGTTATCATCACACTTGAAACCAATTTTCTACAAATACTAAGACTAAAACGTTCAACAGCAGTCCCTGTGCTTTTTACATCTTACTTGAAAGGATAATGTTTCATCATTTTTGAGTTTTCCTTTCAGTTTTGAACATGATGTCCGTTTACATGGAAACAACAGAAACGCTGAAAACAATGTAACGTTGTCACGGTGCGGGACGGAAGGATCCACAGGCAGCACAGGTGCATCAAAAACCCCTTTATTTCCAAAAAAAACACAGGAACTCAAGAACAAGCAGAGCTGATGCAGGTGAGGAACGCAGACAGAACAAACGGTCAGGCCCACCAGGAGGCAACAAGAAACAGCAAGGGAAGCAGGGCTTAGATAGAGGGGAGCACAGGTGTCACGCATTAGGGGGGTAAGGAGGCAGGTGACGAGGCAGGAGAGCATGAGGAGCAGGCAGAAACAGGTGAGACAGGGCAAGCACGAAGGACAAAAACGGGCCACGAGCGCCCACACATGGCTGCAAGGGGCACAGGGCGTAACGAGTGCTCACATTGGGCCACCATGCTTCTGTTTGTTTCTGTTGTTGTTGTCCGTCTACTGAGCAGGTGCAGAAGAACTCCAGCCGTGGTGCAAAAAAAAAAAAAAAAAACACGTACCATGAAAACTGTCTTTCAAGGTACATAAAATTTCCATTTAAACTGACACCCAAAAGACAACAAACGTTTTCCATTTTCAGCATGGTATCTTAATGGACCCATCCTTCCAAAAAGCCCCTTCCCCATCTCTTTCAGAGAGCCTTGACTTTCACCCGCTTCCCATTGTAAAAATGCTTTTTGTTTCTGTTTTCTCTCTTTTTATTATTGTATAAGGTTGGATTTTTCTCTTAAGGACTTGTTGTTTTGACGACGTGCACAGAGCTGGCCTCAGCAGATGCCTGCTCCGGCACTCTGTTTCAAACAAGATTAGTCTTCAGGACAATGTGCAGAATGTAACTTTTGACACATAATTCCTGCAGCGCTGATGGCCAGTTCAATGTTCTCTGTTCCAAATCAGTCTGAGCTTTTAGCGAAGGTCCGTCTCTTTTACCGACACAGAAATACCCACACAAGCTGCAATTTGTGTTGCTGCAATAAAAACACAGCGTGGCTGCAACATTAGAGTCAATGAAATATGACAAAGTGAAAGAGGTTGGGGGGGAAAAAAGAAAAACAGCGACATGGTCAGTTTGGCTTAATTTATAGACTTGCTGCAGAAATGACTGCATCAGCACACCACCCAGTGTAAAGCTAATCCTGTCCAAACAGGGCGAGAGACAGCAACACCCAGCTAGAGCTGCACAGCTCTCTCACTGGGGCCTCGTTTGAGCCTGAGCAGCAGGGCCAGGGCCTTGCACAATCATCTTTTTTTTCTCTCTCTCTCTCTCCTTTCACTCACATTTATTACCTCCAAAAGCTGTTCTGGGAAAGGCAACCAGGAATTCATTCATTACCGGGGTTTTATTGTAGCTTTTTAAAATTGTCATAATTATCTTCTAATGGTGTTTACTCACAAAAGGTGCCATGTTTGTGTCACATTAGTTCTTAAATTACTGGTGTTGGAAAAAAAAAAACAAAAAAAAAAACGTGGAAATAAATCCCAATTTGCAGTGAATGGATATGAGAGCTAATGTGTCGCTGGGAGTGAGTCACGGGAGCGAGCGGCAGAGAAGAACTGGCAGCTGCGTCGCAGCTCTGATACCTGGCAGCGCGAAGGCTTCCCCCGCTGCTTTAAATATGTCCAACACCAGCTTTTTACGTTTCCTCCTGAGATCACCGAGTCTGCCTGCTGGAGCCACTGCGCCTATAAAATGGCCGACATGGCGTCCAGAGTGATGTATGGGAAAAGCACAAAAGATATGTACGAGTGAGCCCTGCTGAATAAAACAGTCAGGAAAACGTTACAGCGCTCAGCCCCTCACTCCGTTTCCTTAATGCATCCGCCCTGTTTTTCATTTTTTCGGTTTCCGTTGGCAGAATAAACACCGATAGCAAACCGGAGCTCGGTTTTCCTGCTCAGACCTGTAATATTCTCCCCGCAGAGTGCTGCCAGGCCGCCGGCCTCGGTTACCCGCCCAAAAGCATCGGCGAGTGAGAGGAAAACCAAGCATGTGGACGGCGAACCGGAGCCAGGTGTCCCTCTCGTCCGCCTCCTCGCGCAGACACAATAATCCCCGTCATCCAGAGGGAAACCGTCAGACGGTTATTAACCTCCGCCGCAAACCGGCAGCCTGGCAGCGGCTCTGAGCAGCCATTGTGTCTTTGAAGAGGTTTTTAAGCTGCTCGGTTTGTTCCACTGAGGAAATTTGGTGCATCGTGGAGCAACAGTTAATCGTCCTTTCCTATATTTGACCTTACATTTGTATTTTCAATCATCCTGCTAATATTGTGTTTTATATTGGATCCTGCCTCTCAACCAGCATCTTGCATATGAGAAGATCTGTTTCTGCTTCCATTTCCTCTCCTTCGTGGACTTTAGGTTGCTGCTGAAACGCCCGTTCGACACAATTCTCTTTAAAGTGAAAAGATAAAAGATTAATCCCATCACCTCGGGCTAACCCCCAAACCCCAAATCCATTAACTTCTGCCTTCATTCTGCCTGAAACCGGAAAGGCAGTGAAGCGTTGGACCGGCGTCAGGAGAAAGCCGCTGGACCAAACGGCTCTGTTCGCTGGTTCGGATGATCAAGGCGGGTTGTGTTTTGCCACCATATGGTTTTATTTTTCAGCTCAGCCAACGGCCTGAAGGCTGCACCAGTTTCATTATTGTTTTCTGAGTCTTCCCCGAGCTCCAGATTTAGAAACAGACCTAATACGGCCGCTCGGCTTCACTTGACTCCCTGGCTCTCTGTTCATGTTTGCTTTATATTCAGAGGGGTAAATAAGCTGTGTGTGTGTGTGTGTGTATGTGTGTGAGTGTGTGTGTGGTACTTTGAAAATGTTCTTAACTTTATAATCGTTGCTCACAATCACTGTCAGTTTTCAGAATGGCGACTCGGATCATTGCAAAGTGACCCCCGCGACCTTCATTCACGGGTCAGCGCCGACGCCGTGAATTACCAATTAACCGTCTTTCACCACCGCGGCCGACTACAAGACGAGGTGACGGTAAATAACGATGGGCTGACACCTCATTCCCTTCCCCATCAGCCCGGCCTTTAGCGGGGCGGAAGTGAGACACGCGAGGAAAGTGTAGCCTCCACATCAATCTCATCCGCGCGCGCAGACGCTGCTCGCCGCGTCCCACCTGCCTCGCCGCGTCTGCCAAATTAATCTGTGCGAGGAGATGAGTCTGGGATGAATCCGTCTCCGCTGGATGAGGGAGCGGCTCCCATATGTTGGTCCTGCCGGGAACCCGAGAGCCGTATCCTTATTTCCCCCGAGGAGGCCGCCGGCGTAACCCAGACCGAGGCGGGGCGGCGCTAAATGGAGCCCAGATAGAGGAGAGCTATCTGTACAGCGCACGCACACACACACACACACACACACACACACACACACACACAGCTTCATATCCTTAACATGGCCTACTTCTCCCGCCGTTACCTGATGGCGTGATAGAGTCTTATCCTCGGCCGGCGCGCCGCCGTGCCATATGAGGTGAACCGCGCCGCTGCAGACGCTGCCGTGAATTCAAATCCACCAAGCAGCGCCGTGCTCAAGGTGAGCAGGTGGGGAACAATATAAAAACTATATAAAGCCGCAGACTGGATTACATCTCGCCATAATAAAAGTGCTACAGCATATAAAGAGCTGCAGCATAAAGACGCGACAAAAGGATTCGGTCTTTTCTCTCTCTCCACCTGTAATTATAACAAATAGAGAAAGATTTCACAACGAACCGTGAAGAAGTCCAGCATGTCAGTGAAAAGACTCCGATTAAAACTATATGCTGCTCAACCAGGACAATGAGCTGCAAGATCATCAATCTGTGAAACTTTTTTTTTACCTTAAACATAGTTATTTGATGTTTTGTCAACGTGTGCAAGTGACGATGAATTCATAACTTTAACATTCTTGGAGTTGTGGTTTGTTCACCCCCAAAATATAAGAATCTGCTGAAAACATAAACAAATGAATGGATGCATATGACAGTAAATACATGTTACAATAAGCTCAGGCACATTTACCTGGAAATATTTCCAGTTTCATTATTTGAGGACCAGTGTGTGTGGAGTCTGCATGTTCTCCCTGTGTGTGTGTGTGTGTGTGTGGATTTTGAAGCCAACCAAGTGTGTATTCTGGCTCACGGCGTGAGAAGAAATGAGCAGAACTCAACACTTCTTCACGTTCTTCCTGAAGTTTTTAAACGTTTTGTTACTCTATAATTCATTGTTGGCACATTTTAGTAAAAGAAATAAGTCTCAAACACTCACAGCGTGTGGAGAAAAATATTGAAAAACTTTGATTCTGACTTCGAATTCCTGTTTTAGTCAAGTAAGCAAATTAGTTTTTGCATATTTAGTTCAGGCTTCGTTTAGATTTCCAAACACACCAAATGAGTGATGGGCCTGCATGTTTACCTTTCCAGCCGGAGTCTCTGCCCCGAACAGGAAAGTATCCGATGTTCTGCTGATTTCCAGCAGCGACCCAGCTGTGCGGCAGCTGTAGTTCAGCTGCCCTCCCCCTGGCCGCCGGGGACTCATCAGTATGCATGTTTCAGATGTTGCTCTGCTGAAGCTCACCTGATGAAAATGAATTGCGTGTCACGGCGCTCTGCAGAAACCTGAAAACAAGCCATTTATTTGAATCGGGAGTATTCAGCGGGAATATATTGAAAATGCTGGGTGGCAGCGGCTCCAACAGAGCCTATGAACGGAGCGTCCAGGAACATAAACCGTCGCTGAGCGCCGCAGCTCAGTGTTTCAGTGGAATTAGACTGTGAAATGTTACATAAATGTTGCATCGATAATCACTTAAACATTCACGCCGGTGGTGGCAGCTGCCACACACACGATGCTCAATCGGAGTGTAACACACTCGCTGCACAGGTTTGTTTTCCGAGTTCATTATGTGAGTAATTGTTATGTTTTCATCGAGTTCACAGAACTGAGTAATACCACATTTGGCCAAACAACTAGTTCAGTCATTAGTACTTTCTCACATGGATTATGCATCTGTTGTGTGGTCAAACACTAGTGAAAATAATTTGCACAGGTTACAAGTTGCCCAGAATAAAGCAGCACGCATTGTGTTGGGTTGCCCTTACAGAACCAGTGTAACATTAATACACAGTGAGCTTGCCTGGTTGATGGTAAAGAGTCGGCTGAAATATCATTTGTTGACACTAATTAGAAATCTTATTATAACCAAAACACCAGAAATTATTTATGGTAAATTTTCATTCTTTTCTAATGTTCATAATTATGCAACTCGTCAAAGCAGTAATGTGAGAGGCTTGCTCCCTGTGTGTAGAAGCAGTCAAATGCAGCGCACTGTTGTTTATCGGGCCATGGTTGCATGGAATGCATTACCTCTTTTCTTATTGTCGGAAACAAGCAAAATATTATTTCAGAAAAAGTTGAAACTTTTCCTATTTACACAATGATTTGATGAATTTTGTTATTGTATGTATTTTACTTAGCGCTACATGTATGTATTTACATTACATATTTAAAATGAGCTGTATTATATTTTGTATTTGACGTTTTATGTTTTATATTGTTTGTCCATAGAGTTGAAAATAATGGGATCAGGATTGACATTGGGCTTTCATATTCAGTGTGTGTGTGTGTGTGTGTGTGTGTGTGCGTGTGTGTGCGTGTGTGTGTGCCTATATTATAATAAAATTTATGTAATGAATTTGGAAAGACCCCAGGAAGAATAGCTACTGAGATTTCAGTGGCTAATGGGGATCTTAATTAACTAAACTAAACTAAACCACTGATGACCTGTGGGGGCAGTGTGGTGCAGTATGGCTTATTTCAGACCAGAGAAAGGAACAGAGGACGAGAGAACTTTAAATACAGCAGAAATAACGGTATATTTGTTTGCATTAGAAATGTTGTCCCACCTGAAACCAACAGCTTGTCAGTATGATAAAACAGACGCAGCGTTTTATCCGTCACGCTCCTTCAAACGTCCGACACAGAGCAGCGATACCGAGCCTCATATATTCCGCTCCACAGCCGGGCCGGGATCAGCTCAGCTCCTTTTGTTATGTTCCGTCTGCACATATGGAATTTATCTCATATCCAGAGGGTTCGGTTTCTCTGAATTATCTCCTTTCAATCTTCAACCTCATGCAAGATGAATTACATCCCAAAATGTCTTTCATTAAATTATGATTTTTTTTCTTTTTTAATTTTATTATTCAGCCCTGATTTATTAACATTTCTTGAATCTGAGGCATGAAATATACTTCCTGGCTTGAACCCGGGCTCAAGGACACGTGTCCACATCTGACTTGTGCTGCAGACGCTCAGAGGTCACTTGGCAGGCCGCGCTGGGGAAAAACGTTACATTGAGATATACATCTGAGCACAGACTAAACACCGCCTAACCATTCATCATGTAAATATTACGGCGCAGCCGGAGCGTCGCTGGTTCATTCATGAATGACTGTGACACTGTAGCATACCGGTGCATATATACATCAACATTAGAAGGATACTCCTGCGTAATGTAACTCCGTAGCAAAATCTGATGGAGGAAAGGATCCTGATCATCATCTAACATCCAGGAAATGAGATGTGTGAGCTTGGTGCCAAATATGAGGAGCCTTTTGTTTTATCTTGCTAAAGTTAAAGTCGTTGGAGCTCAGTCTGCCTGCAGGACAGAATATGAAACCACGTGCACGGCGATGCAGATATGGAGGAGACATTGAGCGCCGGCCGGAGCGTGATGAATGATGTTTGCGCTCGGGAGGTTGCACTTCATTAGAGAGGAGGACAAACTTTGTGCCAAGCTCAGTGCTCTGTTTATCCTTGGCGGTCTCCGACGCAGCGGCCCGAAGAGAGGGGAACGATGCTGGGGGGGGGGAGAGGGGGCAGATCCTCCGCCGTATTGTGTGTCGTCCGCACGGGTTCGTGAAAGTTAGCCGCTCAGCACGGCGATGATGGATCACCTATAAGCGCTGGAAGTCAAGCCGGGGCTCGTGTTTCCTCCTCTGTCCCGTGTTTATTGTTACACACAGCGAGGACTCGTCTGTCAGCGGGGCGGCCTCGGCCACGCCCCGCCACTCTGCGCCATGCCGGACTAATCAGATGCATCGGGGATTATAATGATTATTAAAGCTTTATGTATGTGGAGCTAATATAACTGCTGCTGCTGCTGCAGCTCGGTGCCACGATCTGGCATGTGACCAGCATAAATATAGAAGCGTCTTCTATAATAGATGCCCCGGATGAGAGAACGCTGTATTCACACGTTCACCTGAACAACGAGTGTTCTCCACGTGGACGTCTACACTGACAGCTTATTCAAAGCTGCAAAACACAAACATGAATGTGCTTTTTTTTGCATCAGAAATAAAAGTGTTCACATGCACGCTGAAATCCACCCTAAAAAGCATCCAGTGTAGAATCATACTGAGGTTCGATGGGGTCGCCGTTCGGTCTTTTGTTGGCCGGTGACCTCTGTGTTGGTGTTTTAGATGCTGGATTGTCTTGAGGGCAGCAAAATGACATTAAAGTCATAAAAGTATAGACCGTTCATGGAAAGCATCTTGTAACAATGATCAATAATGTAATCATTTTGGCCATTCTACGTGCACTAAAGTCGATAAATCAATAATTTAAAATGGAATAAAAAAAAAAAATTACAACAAATTGCAAGAGTCAAAGAACGAATGAGCCAACTTTTCCATCCCCCATTTAATTCATTAACAAACTGCACAAAACCTGCAAAACAAGACATGATTTCACAGAAATGCAGCGTTTTCTTTTGTTTAATTACACTATTGACTGCAGTTATTACATTTAGAAATGGTTCCATCAACCATGTAGGATCTTATTACATTATTGGGAAGCTGTGGGCTTTATTACAGTGAAAAGGTCAAAATAGTTTTATTATTGGCAGGTATTGCTGCTGTATTACTGGTCATTATTACATTATTGGCTGCTACAAACCACCGTCGATCTTCTTTATCATTTCATCTGATTCAGGCTTGTTGGAGCCGATCCAATCGAGCGGCAGAGTCCGTCCTGGACACACACACAGGATATCTGCTCAGAAATTCCATGATGGCTCCTGTGTACGTATGAATTATGAGAGCAGGACAGGTGTAGCCGTGCAGCCGTGCAGCGCGGCGGCTATCGTTCAGAGCGCAGCCGCTCGCTCCCCTGACAGCGAACTGCAAAGTGAAGCATTTGCTCCTTTGTTTGGTTTTTGTCACACAAAAAGGACGGGGAGGAACAAGGAGCCGGGAAACGCAGCCGACAACAAGCTGTCCTGTCCTGCGTGAATAAAACATCACCAGTGTCAGTCAGGACCATCGCTCGGATGTCAGTGAACGCGTCTTTCTATCCTTGAAATGATATTTGGAGTGTGTGTGTTTGTGTGTGTTTGTGTTTAAACCATGACTGGACACATCGGCCTTGGAGGCAGCTTCCCTGGACGGCAGGTCACAGGAAGTGTGTGTTATATTTAAAGAGCCGTCAGCTGGTTTCCCGGTGACACCTCTGCAGCAGGAGGTGTCGCCGCACCCGACGAGTCCCCCGTCCTCCTGGGACACTTTCACCGGATCCAGTCCAAACAGCGGAAACGACTCGGCGGCGATCCTCCTCTCCGCTACCTGGCGAGGGCCGACGGGAGGCTGCATGTGAGGTAAATAACGAAATAACGGTTCTCTAAACAGGGTGATGATCAAACCACCCCGATGCAGTGGGGGACGAGAGGTGGACTCTGGGTCCAGCATGTCTGACACAACACTCATTTTTCTGCACCCAGCCTGCACAATGATGTGTCCCGAGCCGTAATTACGCCTCTAAATGTGGAGGAACTGCAGTATTACTGCGCTGCGTTTAAACATGAGTCAGTGTGGAAGTGAAAAACACGCAAAGTTCATTTCAGGAGATGCTCTGCGTTACTGTGAAATGAAGCTTTTATTTCTCAGGGAGGGAAAAATCACACCAACAAAGAAAAAAAAACTTTTTTTTTTTCTCCGCCAATGTCATCAGGACAAATTCCTCCACATTTATTGATGATAGAGGAGATTGTCATTGAGATTAATTGCTTTCATTTGACGAGCCGCAGAAACAGCAGCGACGGCAGCGCGGCGTATCTGGAGAAAGTTTGCGGCGGCGGCGGCGGCGCCGCAGCTCGCCGCTAATGCGGGCCTTTCATCTGCCATCTCCGCTGATAGGAGTGTTTCTCCACCTCAGCAGATAAAGTTGGACATAAAAGTAATGAGTGGAGCTGTAATTACCTGATGCAATCTGAATCCAGAGCCGGTTTCATCACACCCCGCGTGGAGGAAGCGCGGCGCTGCCGCCGTGTTTCTTTATCCCCGCAGACGAGATGAAAAAAGGGAAACGGTCCGATATGATCAAATGGAAAATAATGCAGGTCATTTAGTGCAACGGTCTGAGTCGCTGGTCTTTTTTAAGGAATCAATTTAGCCAGACTGAGGGGTGGTTTCAGTTCAGGAAGGAAGCCAGACGCTCGAGGAGGGTCAGTCAAGGTCCGCCGAGTCGCAGCATCACCAGCAGCTCCTGGAGGGCCTTGAAAAACCCAGACATGGCCTGTCCTTCACACACACACACACACACACACACTGAAAAGGAGAGCAAATAAAACCAACTCTCATTTCATCTTCTTCTTTTCGCCCGTTGCATTGAGAAAGAAATGTCTGCAAATAGTCACTGAAATGAAACATTAACAAAAGAGATGAGAAGTAATTAAAATGGCTGCTCATGTCGGAGAAGTGTGTGACGTCCCACAGCCAAACCTATATGGCACACACACACACTGGCACACACACACACATGTGGAAGCTGAATGGCTTCTGAACACACAAGCCTTATGGGTGAACATGCTTTATGCAGGAAGGGCGTCAGTTGGTCAAACGCTACACACACACACACACACACACACACGATATCACCTTGGTTGTTGGTACAGCAGTGATTTCCCCATTATGAGATTCACAGGCTGTTATTTTCTGGTGCAGCGCAGTGAAAATTCACCAACCCGCAATCTTCTGGCTTTTCAGGAGGAGATCTTCATGTAAAGGAAGGTTCTTTTTGGGAATCCTAATCGCTTTACTTTGGTTTGATCTTATAACGCCTGTTCGCCAGATCTCTATTAGATAATTTCATTAAATCAACTTTCTGTCAGTTTCTGTTTAGAGGAAACATGTCTTTTTGTCTCTTCACACAGGAGCCGCCCCTCATGTTCAACCCCAACTGAAATTCACAGCTAAAGTTGGATAAAATAGAGGGGAGTGTGTAATCTTCCATCACATTCCAACGTTTCTTTACAGGTGTTCAAAACCCCAAAAAATATCAAAAGCTATTCACGCCATTCACTGATTTCTCTTTAAAGTTTATGAATCAGTAACATATTGACCATCTGGCTTGTTTCCAGTGATTATGTAGGAAAGAACTGGGAAATGATTGTAAGCTAGCAGACTGGTCGGCCAGCCTGAGAATGTATACGAATCGATGCGGAGCTATTACTCTGGCCGTCTTGTCGGCATGGCGATCGGATGAAAATTATAGAAAACAGATATCCAATCACAGAGGGAATTAGAGACGGGCAGACACATGGACTGATTCAGCCCCGGAGACAAATCAGTGGTCGATGCGCTTTATGCTTATGAATGGAAACCTGCGCTCTGACGGGGCGCTGGATTGAAATCAGCGCATGCCTGCTGCACGCTCATTGACCTTTACATTACACAGGAATACACACACACACATATACACACACATACACACACATACACACACAGAAACCTGCAGACTGATTCAAGAGCCAGGGAATTGGGCTGTTTTATTGGGTTCATTAGACTGACGTCTGGGTGAGAGTTTCCAAACATAAACAGACAGAAAATAATTAAAAGAGCCTTGAATTGGTCATTAAGGTGTGCTTTCATATCCAAGTTCTCCCGCTGTGGTTTCAAATGAAATTATTTGGCTTCAAAACTTGATTTTAAACAAAAACTTAGTTTGTACTGAAGAAACGAATAGGTTTTGTTCAATAAATAAGAGCCTCAGTGGAGCATGTGGCTCACATGGCAGGACCACAGAAAACAGGTTTTGATGGGTTTACGGTGTAAAATACTGCAGATTCTCTGTTTCCTTGTGCTTCAGCTTTAATCTGCTGGCTCCCGGTTGGGCTCCATCCATTCCCACATCCCCGAAACCTTTCCGGCTGAATGGAGCTGCACACTGAGAAAACCCAACTCATCTAAGTTTAGTTTTCTGATGACGCAGGTGCTGACAGCCTGAAATTACAGCCCAGATTACTGAGTGGGACCGATTAACTGTAATTTATAGGAGAGATTCACTCACATTTTTTCCGCTGGATCCTATATTAAGCTTCTTTTTAGGGATGCCAGACAACAGCTCTGGGATTTACCTAAAATAGATAGAGAGGCACATTCCCAGTGTCGGGCTGGAGCTGACTAAAGCCACGCCGGTTTAGTTACCACTGAGACGCTTCGCCGCGTAGCGGAGTAAATACTGGGGCGGTAAAGCTCAGGAGTTCAGGTGAAAGTGTGTGAAGCTCGCCGCAGAAAACTGGAGCTCTGAACACCAGAACCAAAAATTAGGTGTGTGTTTGAGTTGGGGTTAAACCTATTTAAATCCATCTTGAGAAGTACAAACACAAGAATTTAGCGTGACAATAAATCATCCTGTAATGTGACGGGATATATGAGACTCGTCTGGATGTAAAACAGAAGTGTTCAACTGTGGCACTGACTGCTTCCTCGCGTCTGAAGAACACTGAGCGGGTTCAGATTAAAGGCTTTATTTGCATTAGAGAGCTTCATTAATTCACTCATCACATTAAAATGGATCGTTCGCTCCGCCGCATTAAAGGAATCTAAAAGTTCTTGGATGAGGCGTTTCAAGGTGGAGCAACAACAGATGGCTGTTTGCTTTATCTTTTAATGTCACCTGTGACGATCGAGGCCTGACACTTCCGGAGATTAAGGAGCAGTAAAAGAGCTTCACCTCTGCGTTCCATCAACCCTGACTGGATTTATTGACGTGTTTCAGGGCGGAGACCTCAACAGTCGGGCTCCGGCTTATTCGCAGGCCTAAAGAGAAAAATGGTCCCTGCTCCGTTTGTTTGGAACATCGATATCTGGACGACCAGGAGAAAGTGTGTTTTCAAAGACCTTAAAAAGCAGCACTAGCAGCCGTTAAGCGAAGTTCTGGGCTTCACGGATGGATTTGTTTTCTGCGCCGGCTCCGTCGGGGTTTCTTGCGGTACCTGTGTATGAAATCCAGTTTGTTTGCGCGTCACGGTCACACACAGCTGTACAAGCAGGATGACGTGCAGGCGGGGGTCTCCGGGGGGATCGCGCCGGACCGATTAGCATCCATAATGAATGTCCTCCTCCGAGTCGGGATTTGAGCCATGGCAGTGATGGAGCACAGCGCGCCCTCCTGTAATCGTCTTGGGAAACTGGCTCCGTCCCAGAGCTGGTCGAACATGACACCAGAAACGGAGGGAGAGCGGGAGAGAGCGGTTTGGTGGAAAACTAAGAGAATACTCGGCGTTTGTTTCCGCTCCAGACCACACATGGTGGTTTCACACAGGAGCAGAGGAGGTGTGTGTGTGTGTGTGTAAAGGTTTCTATTGACCAATACAAATCTAACATTCTTCTGATGTAAGATACGAAACTCATTCAGTTTCCAGTCTGTCAGCTGATAATCAAACTGAGGTTCTTCCTCTGGGTTCATCAGTCGGTATTTCTTTCTCTGGGAAAACGCATGTTCAAATTCTCTGCAGGCCGCAGCAGCACACACACACAGCCACACACACCGCTCGTTTGTTTCACTGCCTCATTAATCGCCACAGAAGTTGTGACATTTCTTCCTTTTGAATTACGATCATTGATAATCAGCCCTAATCAGATCAAGAACCTAAAAATTGAAGGAATCCTCGTGTGATGGTGAACTAATGAGCCAAAGTGTCAACTAATTTACAGAACCATGATGAAAACATTAGTCTTTCAACATTAAATAAAACAGATAAGGACATTTTTAATGAAATGGTAGCCTCTTTATGAAGCGTCACATCAGCTGATGTCTGTTTAGCGTCCCCACCGGACGTGAGCCCCTCATTATTCATCACACCGTCCAGTTTCCTCTGGAAGTCCGTCCTGCAGGATCCGTTCTTCTGACCCCACTTGAGCTCCAGCGCCGGCACTTGAGCACCATCCTGCTGATGATGAGTCAAAGATGTTAACGGCTTGAGTTGACTGGAAATGACCCGTCATTTACTTTTCCAGTTCCTGAAAAACCATCTCCGCCTCACTCGGTGTCTGACGATAAAACGACCGTTGGACGGGAAGAGAGTCTGTATCCATACGATCGGGAAATCTCTTTCATTAAATTCCTTCACGTCAGAGCCGCGACAGCGAGCGTGGACAGTATCCAGGTCACCTTTTGCTATTGTTCTTGTTAATGTCTGCTCTGTTGTGGATTTTCTGACGCGTTGCCTGCTGATTATGACTTTCCTGAGTATGCGCTCGGCTGTGCGACCCACCAATCGCACGTCAACCGCGGCGCAGCTTCTCCTCTTATCTGAAGCCCAGCCAGTGTCTTTTTTTTTATTGTCATGTAGATGATGAGGAATCTCACCAGCGCACACAATGCCCACATCTCCCCGACGGGGCAAAGACGCCGTGCCAAGGCTAGCATCCAGCTGCCGCTCACCCCGAAACGGACAAATCTCTTACTTTCCCCACGCTGCACATTATTTATTGCCGTCAGCAGAGTCGGGCTTTGTGACGCTGATAAACACCTGCACTTCACTTCAGACGCATTTAGGAGGAGAAGAAGAAAACGGGAGTTTTTTTTTTCTTTTGATGCAACACTTCAAATCTTTAGCAGCACTAAATGAGCCGGTCTGATTGGGAAGCGTCCATCAAAGCTTTTACCCAGTCTGAGCGCCGGGCCCACACTGGGACTGGGAGAGCCAATTTGGCCATCATGTCTGGATTTCGAGATTTGTCAAGTGCGCCGGAGCCAGCTTGGGTTTTCATGACTCAGCTCTTAACAAACTGCAGATGCCTGTAATGTGCAGCAGGAGCTGACATCAAAAACCGGAGAAGAAGAAGAAAAATATCTCAAATGATGGCTTTACAGGAAAGATAACAGGGGAGACGGGGCGAGAAAATAAAATGCTCTCTTCTGGCAGAGAGGATGATTCACCCCTAAAAAGAAAGTACTGTACGTGGATAAAGGCCATAAATGGACAAATTGGGTGGTTATATAAACAGAAGATATTTCTTTCTCTATTAAAACTTGTTTGCGTAGTTAATCTTTCAATTTAGTCAAGATACAAGGAGAGCTCGCTCCTTTCTGCTCTCGATACCTGTGGAACAGCTTCCGTCACAGAGCCTGCCGTCGACTGACTGGAAACCCAGTGTGACCCTGCTGAGAGTAAACAAGGGTTGCAAAAAAGACTTTAGAAGAGGACAATCTAAGCGTCGTAAAGAATCAACAGTGGTGAAGTTAACCTTGGCGAGCAGTGGGTTCATTACAGGCAGCAGACAGAATCAAATCCCTCGTTCAGATGAGCGACGAGCGGATTTAGAGCGCAGATCGAGTGAAATGTTTCCTGATCGCCTCCTTGCCTCGGGCTTACTGCCTTGATGCACAAATCATTCCAAATGCTCACGCCGAGTGTTTCAAGGGGAAATTACTCTGATTCCAGTGGCTGTTAGATTGTTGAGGACTCCATTTATGAAAAAAAGGTTTTGCGTCTGATAAGAGCCACTTCCTCAGTGCATCATCTAATACGCCTCAATCAAAGAAGGTGCTATTTTCCAATTACTGCGAAATATCTTTTTATGCATGGCAGTCAGGTGAAAGCTGCTTAGTTATACTGAAATCACTCACTTCTTATCACGTGTTTGGTTAATTGGTAGCTGGTAATTATCTTCAGAAGTCAGTGTATACATGCATGTGTATATTTTAGCCATGATATTGTGCTGGAAACCCGTCTGAACCATTATCTCACTTATTAAGGCTTACCGTCTTCGTTTAATGGAATTAAATCAGGATAAATCATGGCTGGGAACAGCTGGAAACACGATTCCATTCCCACTGGTTCCCATCAGCCTCGAGACGGATTCTATGTGGCATTTGAAAGAGTCTCAAACAGAAAAACTGTTATATAAACGGTCTTTTTCATGCCATGAGTCCATCTGTTCTTTTCACTGTTAGGAGCGTTAGTCACTGTACATAGAAACATCAACCAAGAATTTCAAACCGTGTATGTAAAGAAGGAGTCTGCAGGCAGGCTTAGAGCATCTGTGACACAGACGCCGCTTTAGTGTTTAAATCCTGCCGCTTGTTTAGCGCTGGCTGCTCCTCCTAATCCCCCGTTTGTTCTTTTCCTCTTACGTTTGCATCCATTTAAATCAGTCACTGCTGGGATACACTTGGCTGCGACACGCCTCAACTTCACCGTCAGCGCCTGTCTTGAGAGGAACTTTTGCAGTCGGTGTTTCCTCGGCTGAATTTCCTCTTCCAGAGCCGCCGCCCATCTGCCGCGTCCCGGTTCCGCGTTCGCGGCCCAACATCCTGCACAGACTGATGAGCCGGAGACGCAGACGCATCATCTGTCGCTGGCCGCCCGAGCTGTGCACTGGAAGGAGAAAAAAAAACCTGTCAGTGTAAACTCTGGAGGAACAACAGGACGTCCGCTGGTCAACTCGAAATGCTTTTTCTCTCGGTGATGAAGCTGGACTTCACAGTCAAACAATTACAGTCAACTTCTGTGAAGGAAAGTTAATTTTTTGCCGACATGCGCTGCTTCGGCATGATTTTATCCACAAAAAGGCCTGATTGACTCAGCTCCTGTATAAACTGTGCTAAATTACACATTCAAGCAAATAGATTTCATTGAACTTTTGTTTTACAGGAGATTTATTACGACCAGGATGAAATCTGGCTCAGACGTCTGGTTAGGCACAAAGCTGAGACACAAAAAAATGCAAGAAATATCAGAGGCTGTCTGATGTCCACCTAAGTACCTCTAAAGACTTGAAACGGCGGGAGGATCTGACATTGTGAACCGGCAGAAGAAGGAAGCCGGCATGTGGAAACGCACCGCTCAGGAAATGAGCCGCATAGTTGCCTGATGGCATTACGGCAGCTGGAGCTGAGCATGGAAATCGTGTCCTGAACATGTCTGCAACCTTGGCGCTGCAGGCAGGAGGAAGTCTGCCAGTGCTAATCCATGTGTGAGATTGAGGTTTAAATGCGTCTGCCTTTCATTTACCTTCTAATGCCGCCCTCGTCCTGCTCACGTCTCCTCTGTTCTTCCCATAATAACCCCTCAGATATGAAATATGTAAAACCTCCCTGGACGGCGTCGCTTTTATGTAAGGAAACAGAGCAGTGATCTGTGGGGCCGGCGCTGAAGACGCAGTGAGAGTGCTGGAGTGCTGCTATTTTCTGTTCAGGTGCTTCTGAATTTAGTCCACTGGATCTGACTTTGTCACAATAGCCGACACTTATTTCCTCCCTTCCAGGAAACAACGAGGTGTGAGAAAGCTTCCAAAAGAAGATGAAAAACAAACGTTAACACAATGCTTTTCAGACAAGAAAATGAAAAAAAAACCATCCATTTTCACTTGCAACATTGTCATATAAAGTAGGCCATAGTGTGATGCTGCGTAAATATACAGTTTATTTGAGAAGCACAGTGAATTTAAAAGACTGTGCAACACTAACCACACCATCTTCTCATAATTCTGACAAATCAGGATCAAAAATTCAACTAATTGGTGCAAAACAGAGTAGAAACCCAGAGGGAACAGATACCCGTGTCGCTGTCCGCCACATCCCTGAGCAGACCCCAGATTTCACAGACAACATCGCTCGGTGGTGTCGCAGCAGAGCTCTTTATTAATCAACTGCAAATTGAAAAGCTTAAGAGTGATTTATGCTCCGGGGCGCAGAACCTGACATCTGTGATTGACGCCAGGCTAATGGGCTGAAGCTAGCACCAATGTTTTTACTTGTTCAGACAGCCGAGGCAATTACTCCCTGGCTGAGCTGCATGCGTGCCCGTGTGTTTGCATGGTGCACGTATGTATGGTTCATGTCTTACTGACAAAAAAAAAAAAAAAACAAAAAAAAAACACAAAACCGACGCGGCCCGGCTCATTGATTGGTTCTCTATCAGCCAGAGAGGGTCTAATAAAGGCCGGATCATCCACTCTAATAGGCAGCTATTAGCCTGTTTGAGCCCTTCATTGACTTTAATGAGGCCGGCGCAGCTATAATCAGATCATAATGCAGCGTGTAGCCCTGGCACCAAGAGAAACAGGACGGGGAAAGAAGTCAAAAGACAGCTGTGGATTTTCAGACGAGGCCAGAAGAGGAAGAAATGAATTCATTCCCACAGGATGTATCGCATAACATCGGTGTGAACACACACTCCTGCTCGAGTTGATGGGTTAATAGGAGCAATACAGAACGCCACTAAATGCATAGTGGATTGTGGGCTTTACCACCTGCATCTCCTCAGGGAGTCAGACTGATGCCAGAGACCTGAGACTTCACACTCAATCAGAAGTCACAGAACGCAGACGTCACGCCTGGACTCGGTGTTCAGAGGGAGTGAGGCGGGAAGAATGAAACGCAGATCAGATCTCCACGTCTCAGCCGGCGACAGTGAAAGGCCTCCGCACTCTGTGCCCTAGTTGCTTTTGATTCTCCGCTCTGGGTCTGGGAGAGCTCAGTATCGGCGTGCGTTTGATCAAAACAGGGGTCTGAGGCTAACACAAACGGTCTGGACGTGAGACACAATATTCCGATAGTGTGTCCAGTGTCAAAATGTTCCACGGTGTCCGATTCCAGGGCAGTCTGCTCCAGTTTGGAAGCGTGGGAAAGCAGAGCTGCTGCTTGAATCAGGCCAGATCAGTCAAAGGGCCTCCGAAGGATATTCCCATACATGAAACCCGTGTGTGTGTGTGTGTGTGTGTGTGCGCTCTCTTTATTATGAGCCATGTAGATGAGATCACTCCAGCCGCCACTCCAGGCTTGTAAAGCCTCCGCGCACGCTGACCGAAGCTCAGCGACTCCCAAGCGCAGGGTCTCATGAAACATCAATATTTAATGTACAGCCAGACAATGGCGAGATAAAACATGACACCTGCGAGATCAGCGCAGACCGGTAAAGACAGAGCGCGTGTTCCAGCTGATTGAGATTTGCTGCTGTTGCCGGGCTTCGCAGAGAGAGAAGTTGAAGTGATGCAACATAAAAGGCATTTTTGGAAATCCGATAGCGCATGCCGCCACTCATCAGACGCATAAAAGTGATTTTATTTACTTAAGAGTTAAATGCGAAGACAGTCTGGAAATCAAGAAGTACTCTCAGTCCTTCTCTTACACTCAAAAATCTGCAATTTTCTCTGAATTATGGGTGAGTTCTTTTTAAAACACCCTTTATTATAATCATCATAAACAGGGAGGTTCAGCCTTTTCCCCTCATGATGAGTGAGGACAGAACTAACAGGTCGCTTTAGAAAAGTCTGCTGTTTTGTCTCCTTCGTTTCGAGTACTTTTAGAAAAAAAAGTCCCTGCAGACGGTGGTGAGATGCAAGAAAGCAGAAAACCGGCGTATAATCTAAAATAATTCGGTTCCATATATCCATGACAGTAAAGCTGGAAGAAATCATCCTCGAGGAAGGATCCAAACGATGACAGACACACATGCTGTCTTGTACATACAACTTCCGGATGAAAAGATCTGGACGGCTCTCCTCGTCTGCTTTGGATTTTAGAACGGAGATGGGAAACTGGCGGCCTGCGGGCCTCGCCTGGTCTCCAGCTGTCTGCTGTGTTGTCATGAGAAAAATTCAGTGAAATAGTGTGAGGAGGAAAGTGAATCATCCACATTCAAACCCTCTGAAAATCCCTGAGATATCAGTGAACTACAAGCTGAGATTATCATATGCATTCATGGATGGACGGATGGATGGAAAAGAAAGCATGTCAGTGTATGTTTGTGCCTCTTCTATTTTCACACCACACACACTCGCACACATTTAGCTGAAGAGCAAAAGAAGAAAAATATTTCTTTTCTGAAATCACAAAACATAGTCTGGCTTCCTCCAGTGCCTGCAGGGAAACCCCGGCACTCTCACAGGTTAGACGCGACGTGACACATACACACACACACACACACACACACACACACACACACACACACACACACACACACACACACTCAGATCTTTTTCTGCAGCTTTCTGAATCAAGAGTCTGGATCACTGCATACAAATGAGAGAAATGATTAAGACATAGACGGCTTCATTTGCTGTGAGTCACTTGGTTTCCACTGACAGTGTGTGTATGTGTGTGTGTGTATGTGTGTGCACGCACGTGTGTGTAAGTCTCTTCGTTTTGCTCATTCTGTGGAATTCAAAACCTGAGAACACGCTACTTCTTTTATGTGGATACCAGGGTCGAGTGGTGGTTTCAGGTCAGTGTTGGGCTCTCAGTTGTCTCGTCAGGTTTGGGGTCAGAGGTTAAGCTTCACGTCGACGGGAAACCCCACAAGCAATACTGCACGACTGTGTGTGTGTGTATGTGTGTGTTTTCACCAAGCTAAAATAATGTTCAATCAAGTGACGTGTCAGGAGTGAATAAGCATGACGGAGGAGAGATGGGAACTGACAGCCCCCCCTCCCTGACGACGGCGAATCAGAGACATGCTCGTGTCTGTATCGGGTTATGTCATTAGCAAATGGGATTTCTACCCTGATTTGCATGAAGTGTGATGAAAACCTCCGAGTCTGTATCCAAGGCAAGGAAAATCCAATTTTGGCTGTAATCCTGATCAAAGCGGCGGCTTCCCCGCCAGACGTCTTCTTGCGTTTGTGCTCAGAAAGTTCGTTCTGTGAGCGGCCATTGTGTTCAGTGTCCACGCGACGCTCGCTCACCTGCAGGAAATCCCTGCTTCATCGGGAAAAGTGATGTGTTTTTTCGGTCGTTAGAGGGTAAAAGGGCCACTCCTTTAATTTGATCAGTCAGAGAGCGGCGGGGATTCGAGCGGAGGCAAACACAGAGTGAGTCACGATGCGGCTAATTTTCAGCTAAATGTCATCACACTGGGATTTTATGGCACGACCATCATCAAACGCATCAAACGATCATTTCAAGTGAGATTTCAATGCACTCCCGTTCGGCTTTTGTTATTCTCCTCCGGACAATTAATAAACCAGCCTCAGCCGAGATAAAAGCCAGACGTCAAACCGTGGCGGAGGCTTATCGCACAGAAAAACAATTATGCCTGAGTCTTTGTCTCAAAAGATAAATACACAGAGATAGGGAGAAAAAAAAACACATTTTGATTTACAATTTAATTTTTTCTGGCAGGGATTTCAGGAAACATTTGTCTTTTCCAGCCTGCAAAATATATTCAATATTGACATTTATCCCTGAATTATTCAGTGTTTACAAACCGGTGACACTTTAACCTTTGTACCCAGTAGATTTTTCTCCCTTCTAGATCAGTTCTTATGCAAGATTTCTGTCTAATCATTAGCCGACGACAGTATAGACGTGATTATCAGCCCTGACAAAGGGAAAGCAATTTTGTGAGTGTGAGGAAGGGAGAATGACTCATATCAGGAGGGAGACAGCCCAGAGATGACAAATGAAAATCCGCTGAGCATTGTCAGCTTTGCTTTGACAGTCTTTGATGATGACAAATTGATTCATAAATCGAATATGCTTCTCAACAATGTCTTCGGCGGTCAATCTAATGGAACTATTTTCATTTTGCAGCGGGGCCTCGGCGTATCTCTGCCGCATTTCTTTTTTTTTCGCCGCAGGTGGATGCCATTCATCAAAAAAAGGGAGGGAAGATAACGGCCGCAGAGCGAGGCGTCACGGCATCCGTCAGGATGCAGGCCGGGTGCGAACGAACGGCCACGCAGCTCCGTCCTCGGCCGGGTTTAATGAGAAGACTAAAGCCTGAAACTACGGCTCAGCAGCTGCGGCTGTTCGAGCACGGCGGGCCTGTCAAACCTCACACTTATTTACAGGCTTCATAGACGTTAGCGTCACAGGAAACCTGGGATGTGCGAGGTTCACGCCCTGGCGGGTCACCAGTCCATCGCAGAAAACAGAAAACCCGTCAAATGAGACGGTTTTCTTGGGTTTGACCCCAAAATGTCAGCATCTTGTCTGCTCCAGCATCACAGTTTGGTTGGAGAACATTACCCGACTCATCAGAAAGCTTTATCACTCTTTTAATAAAGTCTTTTTTTTTTTTTTTTTTAAACAAAATGAACGGCATTAACATTGTGTGCCCAGTTTAGTAAATGTCACAAAATGTCAAACTCGTCAAATAAAGTAGCACATTAGTAAAAACAACGGTCCCGGTGGCTGCTCGTCAGGCTTTAAAGAGCAGAGAAATGAGCTGAAACGGAGTATCATCACCTGTGGTTTGGTGAAACGAAACGCTCAAAGCCGCAAAATCGGCCGAACACGGCGCTGGATGAAGTGTTACCTGTGGGAATGCCAGGCTGCTGAGGGAGAAGCTTTTGAAGGTTTGGTGGGAAATAGCCTGACCCTTTGTACTCGACACGCTGGTTCCCTGCGAGGTTCTTTAAACATCTCTGTTCTTTTTTAATGGCACACCTGCATGCACGCCACTCTGGCAGGAGATTATAGTCAAAATGAGCAATAAACAATTGCAGCGAACTGTTTTGGCACCTGAGTATAATAAAAAGGAAAATACGACGGAGGCTTTGGAGAGGAAAATAAGGACTTTTTCATTCTTCTCTTTGGTTGCAGGGGCCGTTCAATCTGACCAATGGATCATGACGCTCCCATTAATTACACTCTCAGTGCTGCAGATTGAGCCCAGCGGTCCCCAAATACCCATAGTCCATAATTAAATCAACAAACATAATCATAGTTTGTAGAACAATGGCTCCTCGAAGGAGGGGGAACCTGCCCAGACCCCAAACACCCGAAAGCCCAGTCTTGCCTCTATATGGTCCTCATCATTGTAAAGGGGGCCTCAGCAGTTCTGAACCGTTCCAGTCAGCTGAGTCCCTGAAGCCGTTCAGCTCCAAGCCATCTCCACTGATGTCCTGGAAATTGGATTCTGGTTTCCATGATAGTATGCATGACGATCTGTGTGTGTTTACACACACACACGCATTAGCATGTTGTGCTCAGACCGCCGTGTCTAATGGCTGCACATATGCGGGGCGGCAGGCAGCCTGTTTGCTTTGCGTCCCGCCTCCTGGTTGCGGCTCCATGTGAAGCCCGGTGCGTTGAAACGACTCCGGTGGAGAAGAAAACAAAACAGATGGCGGCTGTGCGTTTTCTGCATGTATGATACGGCGGCAAGCGGCAGCCGGGAGTACGGCCGTCTCCAACAATCACGTCAAGACTCTTGTTGACTGTGTAGAGAAGGCGGGCGGCGGACGATGCTGTGAAGGTTTGCTGGAGGGTGGAGTCAAGACGACACACACTACTGTTGGTGAAGCTCATTTGTTTGAGCAGTTGTACTGTTTTGCTTTTTTAAATATGGTGGATTTTAAATGATATAGCCCAACTCAGGTTGTTTCAATACAGTAGCAGTACAGTTTAGCTTGTTGAGTTTATTAAGGCAGTTCTTTATTTCTATAATATTCCACCCATAAATTCCACTCAGGTTTCCTCTATTGTGAGAGGTGTGGGGATAAAAACCGAAGAGAAAGTGTGTTTTCCATTTCTGTAAGTTTCCCACAGAGCGGGAAAAACACAGAAGATATGAGCTGTAATGGAACACAGGAAGTGATGGCACACCTTCCAGTCTGACAGAGAGCCTCTTTCTCTCTGCTCCAGTAAAAAAGCTCGGAGAGATTTTCTGTGGAGACAACACATTCGCCTCGGCGTTGTGTCACGTCGGATGTTTGAATTTAATTTGATCATGCTGCGGCGTGCCGCCAGAGTCCTTTGAACTTTGCAGGGAAAAGTCACCGGAAACCTGCTGTTACCGTCGTGTTGTTTGTGAATACAGATGTGTGTGTGAGTGTGTGAGTGTGTGTGTGTGTGTGTGACAGAGCAGTGATGATGATAGGGTAATTAGGTTGCCGATGTGACTGCCTGCTTGCAGAATAGGTCAGAGACATCAATCAGGGAGACGGCGGCGACGCGGGCCTGCTGGGAGACCGCCGCCGCCGCCGTGTGTTTATGTGCTCCAGTCTGAGAGAGACAGACGGAGATGTTATTGTGTATGCTTTTACAATTTACTCATACGGGTGTAGGCTCATAGTCTATGTAATTAAAGCAGTGTTTGACCAGTCTGAGAGCGTGTTCGCAGGAAGGAGATCCATCCCTGCTGGAGCAGAGCGGATGTTTTGGCATCATATCTTTTCACCTGTAGCTCAAACTTGGAGGAAAACCTCGGTTTCCAAATAGATGTTGCCTGTCAACATCCACGGCAGCGGCTTTCAAGCCTTCAAAAGTATCCCTTTGTTCTCCTTTCTGTCCCCGAGTCGATGCTCTCCAGTTGACACAACCTTCTGTAGTCAACCGTTGGCATGACTGGTGTTGTTTAGCATGGGACAGATGAAAACTCACAGCGCTGTCAGCACTGGGAATGGGGCTGACAGAATCTCATGCATTTATCAAGCTAAAGCCAAAAACAGAACATTGCTGCCAGGAGCAATTTCACAGGACCAGAAAAGCATATCCAGAACAGTCAAGAATAATGCACGCAGCTACATTAAGCTACCGATTATCACCCTATGGGCCTGATTTACACAACCGTGCATCAGGCACGTGAGACCGAACCCCAACACAAATAGTCTGCGTGCACTTTGCAGGTGATTTACTTAAAATAGCAACATGAATGACAATGCATGCAAACAGCGGCGTTCAAACGGCGTTCTGCATGCAAGAGAACGTCAGGAAGCATAAATGAAATGTAACGCCGTCATGAAGACGTTCTCTGAGGCAGTTCTCACTGGTGGAATTGCTGCCACTCATTAAGCTCATGGGAAACAACACAGTTCTCTATTCATCAGACACGTCCAGCTTCATTTCCCGGCCAGCTCTTCTTCTGAAGTCATGAAAATGTGCCATGATCTCAGCTTCACTGCAGGATCTGAGATCATGAGGTTTTAGGACGAGGCGTCAGAACAACATCGAGTCTAAGCTGACTGCAAAACGCCACATTGCTGCTCTTTAGTGAGGGACAAAGGTACATTTTCTAGTCTAACTTGAGATATTTTACTGTTGAATTAGTTTCTTTGAGAAGCTTCTCCATTGTTTACTTTAGCATTAACATATGATGATATTCAGAACCGGATTTACGACAACAGTCACTTAAATTGGTAATAAAAATGAGTAACGTGTCATTTTGAACTAAGTGAAGATCGCTTCCAGGAAATGTGAGTCTGTAACTGTTTATGAAGACATCGTCTTTCACCTCAGTAAAAGAAAACATTTTAATGTTTAAACTTGATCCTAAATGCTGTGAAAATGTTTATTTTTTCCCTAAATGAGCAGAATGGAGCTTAAAGCCTCCTTGGCCAGCTCTTTCAGCTCAGGCCTCCCAGCAGAGCGGGGCTGAGTCCTGAAAACACTTTCATCTGCATTTGCCGAGCCAAACTCCGGCGTTGCATCATCTCCGAGCAGATTTCTTATCATCAACATTTTAAAAGTGGGATAGCGAGCTCTTCCCTCCTCCGCCCTGCAGCTTTCCCCCCTGCTAAGCGGTGCGGCCCCCCCCCCCCCTCACACCCCCCCGCCGCCACTCAGGACCTCTGTCCTCTCCGGCTGAGTCAGGCATGACTTCTGCTGAGCTGGGCCTCCTCGCTCGCAGCTCATTTCCAAGGTTCAGCGCTGCGCCGGCGCTCATACAGCCAGTCACCGAGAGGCCGACGGGGAATAGGCGGGCTGTAATCCCAGTTTGATTCCCCTCAAATGGCGATATTTCATTTGCAAGCATAACATAATAATTAGTTTATGGCGAACGCACTCCGTCACGTTGGAGCCGACTTATGCTGAGCTGTGCTGTTTAGGTTTATGTAAATGGTTTCCATTGGACTATGAAGGGTTTTCTCCTTCTTCTTCAGTCCTGTTGGGGGGATTGCGGGGGGGGGGGGGGGGGGGGGGGGGGCATGTGTATTTGTCAGCGTGCCGGAATGGAAATGAGAAATTCACCACGGATTTAATTCTCTTCCCTGCATAATGAGATGAGCGGTGGGGAATCATTGTGTGCACCCAGGAGCTACAGCGGCTATCTTTAGACCAACACGGAGCGAGATTACACGTTGAGAGCCGCACGCCAAACCCTCCCTGGTCACGCTTCTGTCGGTATCTGTGGTCAGCAGCCTGGTTCTGGTCCGGGCCTTTAAATCTTGACCGCTCCGGGCATCACGGTCCTCGGGATCTGCAGCTGATCTCTCCAGATCGATTCTGAAACATCAATACTTCCATCTGTTTCTACTTCATTCTTAGCTTCTAAAATGTTGAAGTTATGCTGAAATTCAAGTTCTTGCTCCAGCCTGTTGGCACCACAGCTCCTCCTTCTGCATGCGATTAGACGTTTTGAAAAAAAAAAAAAACAATCATCTGTATTTTCTAAAATTTGAACAATTAGTACCAAAAATGATCAGAATAAATCAAAATAAGCAAAGATTTGTTTTTACCTTGTGTGCGCGCGGCGTTGTAATTTCAAGCAAACTAATTTTAGCATGTAGCTCAAGGCTGTGCGGCTCAGTACAGCCTCACAGGGAGCTGCGAGCAGAAGCAGGACTTTCAAGTAACGACACTTAGTCAAAATGAGTGTTTTTCCTATTTTAGTCGTACTTCAGAAAGATGCTGGATTTACATTATCAAGGGTTCTTTTTGATTTTTGGATTTCTGGGCTGGGGCAGAGGAAAGCCAGCGAGCTTTTCCGGCCCTACATTAGTTTTAAAAAAAAAACCACTTCAGCGAGTGTAACCACGTCTCAGAGCCTGAATAAAACCCTAAAACAGCAAGGCTATGCATTTCTGAAGACTCCGGGGTCCGGGCCATATGAAGAGCCGCGTCTTCATCCCGCTTTCACAGTAAACAAACATCTCTAATTAAGTCAGGCTGCGGCTGCTATTTTCATACAACACTCGGTGACACTAATCGTAAATTTTCCAGTGATAATAATAATTGCCCCGGCTAATCCTTCCATACATTCATAATTAACTGGTGGGAAGTTTATCATCGCGGGTACAGGGATGACTTGAATTAGTCTTTGGCTGAAAACATCTTTTTCTGCTGTGTCAAGGATTTGTAGGGAAACACATACACACACACGCCTGCACACACACACACACAGAAAAGGGACAATTGTGCAAGCACAGTGGCAGATTAGTGTGTGGAGATCATATAGGAGGGGGAATAATATGAAAATAAATGAATAAATTAAAAAAGTATGAAACAAAGGGATTTTTCTTTCTTGTCTTAATAACATGATTTAGACCGGGGAGTGGATTCACCTCACATGAATCTGAAGATTGACCACAGACGCACAAACTCAGCGATCCGTTCGCCGTTCTCCGCCGTGCGGGAGCGGAGAGAGTTGAGACGTACAGTAAAGCTCTCCTGAGCTGGAGTTCAGCCCGGGACACGCTGTATCTCTTGTTTAGTCTGGGAGCTGCTTGGGGGTCTCCCCAGATGAACCGGAGTAAACTGAGGACGAGGAGGACGTCTGGGTTCCTCCCTTCTGCATTTTTTCCATCACAGCCCAAGCAGTAAAGAAAACCTGACGGACAGAGGGAGTTCTCAGCATGTTGTTTTACAGCAGGGCGTCCAAACTATGGCCTGTCCTTCATTTTTTGATTGACCTGATTGATTCTGAATTTCAACAAAACAAGGCTAATTAAAGAGAAAATTCCACTCCAGCGAGTGGAAGTTGCTTGTAGTTTAAACCTACAAGCAAACAGACGGGAAGCTCTGAGTGAACCGCCTGCTTGTCAAAGCTGGCGAAGCGATGGAGAGACGGGTCGCTAATTCTCCTGAAAGCGGCGACACGCTTTCAGCAGAACGACGCAGACTCCCGGGATGAAACACTGGCTGTATAACCGAGGATAATCCGCCTCTCCGGAGTTATGACTGTGTGTCGGTGGCCTTTCGCTGTTGGGAAAGATTACAGCCTGTCGTCACCATTAATAGTTACACTGATGCCTGATGGTTCCACCTCCGCTCATCCTGCTCCTCCGGCGTCATCTCGCCGCAGGTTCTCAGTCAGCGGGGGCGGGATCACATTTGTTCAGGTCCGCTGGATCTTTCAGGGTATCGGGAAGACGCCTCCTCCCAACAGCACCACGTCTTTGTTTCAGGTGTGACGGTAACCGCGGCGCCGGTCCGGCCTCTCTTTCCCCCAGACACCCTCCCTTTCTCCACTATCTCCGGTGGACGCGGCGGCAGAAAATTGCTGCTGAAGCCAAGTCGGACGGTGACATGAATCACGGGGATGGCGCGATAAGAGCTATCTGGCTGAAAGTTACCGAGCAGCACGCCGTATTGACCAGACGATTGGAAGAAGTGGGATTACAACTGCAAAAAAGTAAAAAAAAAAACAAAAAAAAAACAAAGGTCCTGAGCTTCAGACTGTGAGGGTGCATGATTCTTTTATTGCATCTTTGATGGAGTTTTCTTCGAGAAGACCTGGAAGGGGTCAAATGTCAGCCGGAAGAAAAAGCCAGACTTGTTCAGTTTCAATTTTGGCCAGCGAGTGCGGAGGGA
This sequence comes from Salarias fasciatus, assembly GCF_902148845.1. Taxonomy (NCBI): domain Eukaryota; kingdom Metazoa; phylum Chordata; class Actinopteri; order Blenniiformes; family Blenniidae; genus Salarias; species Salarias fasciatus. The sequence continues at coordinate 22,294,534 of NC_043753.1, read as the reverse complement.
GCTGCTGGAGCGCTCGTGTCTTTGGGGGATTTTCGGGCAATGAGAATCCTACCAAAGCCACTTAGAGCTTTATCAGCTCCAGCCAATCACGGAGGCCGCAGCCGAACGCCAAGAGCCATCCATCACGGCGAAAGAGAGCGCGCCCCGGGACACCTCTGTCATTAGATAATGCAAAGTGCGGAGGAAAGAGGGAGTGGATGTCCTCACAGGACCGGCGCTCGCCATCCCTCACTGCAGGCGTGATTTCAAAGGCGAAGCCAAACTGGGGAAAAAAAAGAACTCAGATGTTTCAAAACCCTTCCCACACTTTGACAGCCATCTTTCAGGAAGGCTTGGGGCCAAACGCCAGCGGCACCGGCGAGGCTTCGGCGCTCACCAGCGCGGCCCCGGTCTGGAACCGACCCCATTGCGGCCACCGCACCGGAACGCCAGCTTTGATTAATGGCTGCACTCCGCTCGCTGCGAAGCTGGTGAGAGAAATAGAGAGCCAGAGGATGAAAACAATCAGGGCCAAAAGCAAGAAGAAATGAGCAAAGAATGGGTGTTTAGAAGAGCCGGCTCCTCGGGGGGATTTCCCCGGCAGCAGCAGCTGTCTTTAAGCTGAAGAAAGAAAGAGCGAGCGGAGCGGCGGGATGTGAGGTTACGTTCCGTCTCTGCCAGAAGGAATCGAGTTTCGGCAAAAAGAAATCCACCACAGAGATTAGAGTGATAATATTTCAGCTGAAATGAGACTCGGCTGCTTCTAGACTGCGAGGGACCGGAGGAAAAAGGAGTTGGAAAAAGAGCACAGTGCATTTTCTCTCAATTTTCTTATGAGAAAGATCAGGTCGATTATATTACCCAACAGCCACAGTGTATATTTCTTAGTTATTGGCAATAACGTCTGCCCTAAACAGAAAAAAAGAAAGAAAAAAAACCCCTCTTTAATAAAAGACTTTCAGATATTTGCTCTCTTTAGTGTTTGTAAGAAAAAAAAACAACCCATGAAGTCTAATCTTCAGAAACCTGTGACACCGAGTGGAGAGAGATAACGTTTCAAATCACACTAATATAGGAGATAAGATCTCATTCACACAACAAACATTACTATCGCTTTATGTGACCAGGAATGAAATGAAATACAGAAAATGTACACACAGACGAGAGCAAATGTAATAAATATAATGATGAATGTACAGCTATCGTCCCTCTGATAGTCTTATCAGCCAGAGATAGACTCGCATGGGGACATAAACGGAGTTCCATTATTCTCCCTCTGTGGAAATTATTGACTTTCTGAACACTCCCAGTAAGCCGATACTTATTTTGGGTTTTGAATCTCAGTTTTGGGAGAGCCGGTACCTGCTGGCTCGCTCTAAACGTCCCCGTCCAACTTGGCCGGCCAGAGTTGGACGTTGACTTATTCCACTGTTGAATTCCTGCCGAGTCATATCAGCCTCCGAACGGTGAAATAATGAAAATATAGATAAATATTCCGAGCCAAGAAAAAGGTGCCCAGAGCACAAAAGCTGGGCTGGATTACATATTTGAGTTTTGAAGAATCAAATTCAAATCAAGAGAAATGTTTTTTTTCTTTTCTTTAACTTCAGAGTCAATAGTTCAGATTTTAAAAAGGTTTTAGTTTCATGGACTAAAGACGATTTAATTTGGGAGTTTTACAACCAATCAGTCAAATTTCATTATTTTGAACAACTCAAACACACACACACACACACACACACACACACACACACACACACACACACACACACACACACAGACCAGAGTGTGTATTACCTTTGATGAAATCTTTTCTGCTGGCTATTCATTCAGCCCATTTCGCCTATTGATTAGCTAGCTTAGATTAGCTGCTTAGCTAACTCCATTACACCTATCTGCAACAACAGAATACAAAGAAATCATTAAATAAAACAATCATCTTTCTCTGTGATCTTATTCAAGTTCTAAATGTGTTTGTGTCTCATATTCAGGCGGATCTGTGTCGGTTATACTTCTCGGTTGGTATTTCACAAGCAGTTTCATCAGCTTTTATCGCAGCTGATTATCTACAAAATAAAGAGGGGCTTCGGGAAAAGTAGAACATTTGGGTCAGAGTCAGTGTGTAGTTAGTAATTTGCTTGGACAGCTTCTGTCTAAAGGAAGAAAATGCATTGTCAAACACCAAATTATAGGAGAATGTTTTGGAAGTGTTTGGTGTTTCCCCATAACTCGGCCTGACAGTCCACCTGGTCTGCTGTCTGAGGAAACCTGGCTGGGTTGGAGGTCGCTCCGGTGAGAAAGTGGGGAAACGTGCATGCTCAAAATAGTCCCGTGCTTTGTTTTTCCACACAACCGACGCCATGCAGTAAGTCTATCGAACTGAAAGGTAGCAGCCAGCCCTCCCTCTGTCAGGACTGATGGCGTTCACAGAGGATGAGGCTCGCTGGCCAAAGCAGGCACTCAGAGATTTTGATTTATTTGTATCCAGAAACCACGATCTGGATGCATTAGCTTCATATTGAGCAATCGGCGTGTAATACCGGGTAACTCTGATAGATTAAAAGAAAAGGCTTGCAGCACTCACCTTCTGATGTGTTTTTCAGGTGAGTGTGGCTGTCACATCGCATTTAGATCAGATTAAAACCTTTCTGAAACTCGCTTGTCCTGAAAACTTCCATTTCTTCCCGAGGTGACTGAGCTGAGCCCGACCCTATAATTCCCTTTACCCCCGGGAACTTTCGATCTCTCTCATGTTTCAGACTGGAGGCAGGAGTTCATGGGTTTGTAATGAGCGACGCAGCCAGATCCTCCGGCCCTTCTGCTCGGTCCTGACATGGCTGCTCATGCCGGGAGAGCGAAATGCGTCGCACTGTTTCTCGAGCTGGATGGGATTTCCATGCACCTGACTCGCCTTGAAAGACATTCTACCTCGGCTGACCCGCGGAGCAGACGCTGAAAGGAAAAGTCATTTAGCATCGTGGCGTTTCTCAGGATGACTCACACATCCTCCTCCTCCTCCTGCAGAGCCAGAGGAGTTGGGAACTTCCCTCTTCTCTTCCATCGGCAGCTCCTGTCTCTCCTCTCCTTCAAGTGTTGCGGTTTTTCTACAATGACATATAAGTGTCCTACTTCTTTATCCTTAATGCACAGTGGCAGGCACTAAAATTAGAGGGGGAGCATAAAATGAAGTCCACAGGATGAGAGTAGCGGAGTGGGAAGCAGCCTGGAGGGATATTGTATTCCAGTATGGCTGAAAGGAGGGGTCCTGGTGTTACAGAGTTGTTTCCAAGCACCTGTCTCTTATTGGAAAGTGACACTCTGCTTCCCAGTGTTGTGCACTTTGTCATTGCTGTGGCAGGCAAAGTGCTGGTAGACATATTTACGGCTATCTGTCCCATCTCCTGGGCACCTACACGCTTCCTTCTCGCTGCAGTAAAGCCATTTACCCGCCGAACGTAAGCCTCGCAAAAGGCGGCCGTGGATTTGACGCCCATAGAGTGTGCAAATGTATAATCAGATTAGCAGTGTTGTGATGTATGTTGCATTATGAACACACGCTGGCTCTTTGGTTTGATTCATGCAGCACGCTCCACTCCCTCACACGGATGTGGCTGAGCTTAAATCATCGGCTCATGAGACAAACCGTCGGGTCCCATCCTGGCTCATTCCTCTGGATGTTCTCAAGTACCTCAGCAAATTCAGACACAGCTGAGAAGATGCCCGATACTGAGACTGCTCAAGAAAATCACAGCGAGGGGAACATGAGAGACACATTTCACCATGCAGGAAGCATTTCAGAGAGAGGAAGTCAAAGTTTTAATAAATAAAATAAGCCCACAGATCAGTGTGAAACATCTCTGAGTACCTGAAGGCATCAGCCCTGAGCCCTTGTGGCTCCACTGATCTCACAAGGTGAAAAGGTAAAAGTCTGACTGCGAGGGTGGAAACGGCAATGTGGAGGCACTTTATGGCAAATCAAATTAAATCCAATATAACCACGCACGGCCAAACTCTAACTTAGTTCACAGAGGACTGAGGCTGCTAACAACGCTAACTGGCAGTATGGATTTGGTTGATAGTTGCTATTTTCACTGGTGTGATACCCACTAAAGTGTAATCACAATTGTAAGGGTTTTTTTTTTGTTTTCATGTTTGAAGAAAAGGTCACATTTATGTATTTTTGTGATGTGCTTTTGGATATATATATATATATATATATATATATATATATATATATATATATATATATATATATATATATATATATATATGTGTGTGTGTGTGTGTGTGTGTGTGTGTGTGTGTATGTATGTATATATATATATATATATATATATATACATACATACACACACACACACACACACACACACATATATATATATATATATATATATATATATATATATATATATATATATATATATATACATACACACACACACAAAAGGAATATATATATATATATATATATATATATATATATATATATATATATATATATATATATATATATATTCAGTGGTGGGCCGTCAGGGCCTGCAAAGCCTTCTCTGCTGTCCTAAAAAGTATCTGAATTACAGACTGATGTAAATTATATTTTGTCCATAAATAATTAATAAATGATTCCAAACGGTATGTTCCAGTTCCTTTCATAGTTTTCCCGTGGTTGCGCTGCTTCCAGACGTGTTTTTTTCATATTAAATCATTTAACCAATCAGATTTCAGGCATCATCTGTTGCTAGGGTCAAAGAAATCTGCCGAGGCCTTCGCTATCCGTTCTGATTGCCCAGTAAAGTAAAGTGAAGCGTCAAACAGACAGTTGCTTCAACCAATCAGACAGTTGCTTCAACCAATCAGAATTCGAGTTGGCGACTCAGCGCCTTCTAGCTTCTAACAACAGCAGATCCAGGCCCTCTGATTTACATTCACCAAGAGATGCAGTAGGGGGCGGTATGCACATAAGTTGTTGGTCGCCTACCTCAATTATTCCAAAGAAGAAGAAGAAGACCTGAAGAGAAATAAAACTTACGCCAGAAATACCACAGGGCAAGCTGGACTTTCAGCCCTGGCTTTATGGAACTGAAACGCACGGAAAATCTATATGACAGAACAATTTAACTCTTTTTGAGGAAGGAAAGGAGGATGTATTTTGTTTTCAAATAATCGGGATTTTGGTGAGTAAAATGTTCCTCTTTTCCTAAATAATATTGCTGTTTTATTAAGTTGTTGATGCTCATTGTATGTGCACAGATGTAGTAGGAGAATTGTGCACTTCAGCAAAGGCATTTATTCTGGATGCACAAGTATCTATCTGCTGTGCAACAACTCTTTATGTGCATGTCTGCATAAGATTTTTTTTGGTAGACAAAATAGTTATTGAGAGGTGGATTGATTCAGGCTGAAGGCCTTAGTGTGAAATGCACGGTCCGCCATACATATATATATATATATATATATATATACATACATATATAAAATTTGTACCACAAGGGGGATTGTCCTGTTGAGCGTGAGTTTTGTAGAACTGTGAGGCTTCCGTTTGAAAGACATGGTATGTGAAATGAAGTATTTGAAGTGTTGATTGCAATGAGAAAAAAAAATGAGTGATTGTTTGTTCAATGAAGACAGAGAGCGGCCTGCTTGGCGTCAACTCCTACGGACTCACGTTTCTCCTGTCAAAAACAGGAAATCACATCTGTATATGGGACACACGAGGCATGGGGTCTGTAACACTGGCAAGTAGAAAATAAGATACTTCCATAATAAAAAAGAAAAAAGTATTGGTAAAGGAAGTACTTGTTAAACTGAGTGAACATCATAAAAGCAAGAAAGTACAGGTTCTGAAATCTACTGAAGCACAAAAGCAAAGGGACTATTTCAACGAAACATAGTTTATTCTTTGCAATAAGTAGCTATTTGTGTAATATTTGTTAGCATGGATATACAAGTTATTGTCCGAGTTAAAAGCTGTTAAACAGACTCTACTGAATGTAAAGCATTTAAATTTCTTTGTCTGTTTCTGTTCTCCATGTTAAATATCGTACAATAAGGTGTCATCCATAGAAACTGATACAAGTATCCACGCTGTTCTAATAACGTAAGAAGAAACGTTCGAATACGTTATTATTTCCATTCCTCTGGTGATCTCCGCTGCCTGAAAGACAACCTGTGATGAGTTCTGGAGCCGTGGCGCTGCCTATGTGAAGCTTTGACGTTGACGTTTTGTGCCCAGAGCTCATTTCTCAGCAACCTACAGGGTCCTTCACGTGATCTGAGCGGGGAGCGGACCCTCTGAACCCGACAACGCCGCGGCACGGCCGCCAGGTTACGCCGGCTCAATCGATGAGTTCAGCTTTTTAGAGCGGGAGTCGCTGCGCCCGATGCCTCGGGACTTGCTGCATATTGATCACAGCCTCCAGTTCGGTGGACAAACACAGACACAAAGCAGCACCGGCCGGCGATCGCATTACCATATCCACTCTAACATGATGGTGCCCATTGATCGCACTCATCCCTATGGCTGCTAATAAATACCTCGCTGCCGCGGCTGCTGTAGTTTTCCCTGAGCTTGCATCTATCCAATATGGATCTCCCGTGCTGCGTAAATTCCCCATTTGCTCTAAGTAGGACCACCTGCCATTACCTTCTAATAAAGATTAAATATATAATATATAAAGATTTAAGATCTTGGATAATGGTGCCGAGGCCAATGAAAGTGTAATGATAACAGATGGCTTTAAGAGGAGCAGCTCAGGCAGGGAGAAAATCAGAAAATGAATAGCGTGTGTGTGTGTGTGTGTGTGTGTGTGTGTGTGTGTGTGTGTTGTCGGCCTGGTCTGAATTCCCTGCTTTCTGGTGGAGCTGCACACCTGAGACTCATTCCCTCATCGTCACCAGTATAAAGACTCTTCCTCATCCACAGATCAGATTTAGCTTCTAGGAGGTCGCAGCTTGATCTCCCAATCCAAGTATCACAGTTTCAATAAACCCACGGCATTCTAGGTAATCTAAATGTAGTCATGGTTGATTCCTTCTGCACATGCTCAGTAGATGTATAACAGCGTTTGCCATGCACGTGATCAGAAGTAGGGCTGCACGATATTGGAAAAAACTGACATTGCGATTTTTTGGGGGCTTGCAATATATTGCAATATATATTGCGATATTAAAAATAGAAGAATCTTCACCAGATGACCTGAATAGCTGTATTTGGGGAGATGGCCACTTGAGAGAAATACGTGGTGTTTCATACCGCTTGTCGAGCGTGCGGATCATTTTTTTTATATCCCTCTTTCATGATCCACTGTGTTCAATGACACCATGTCTTTTGCTAGGTAAAAAGTTATTGCATCCATGATTTGTCGATGCTGTTTGGAGTTCCTATCATACGGTGTTATGCCGGCAAAGGCTTCTGTAATTGTCCTGGAAATACAGGAGCTTGTGATGGCGTTTCAAATGGTCCAACAGGTTTGACGTATTACCTCGTGTTGAGGCAACCACGACGAGGCACTGTCGGCAGAGAAAGTTTTTTTGTTCTGTATCATCTTTTTTTACAGTCGAAATACATCCAAATTTTGGATGTTGACCTTCTTTTGAGGACTAAATCCTTCGTCGCTTCCTCCGGCATGTCGCCTGTGTTCAAAGTGTACCTGAGACCGGCCCCTCTCCTCTCCTCTCTGCTGTGGAGGAGGGAGGGGGCGGTGAGTGCCGAGCAGGAGGGAGGAAGAGAGTGCAGCTGTGCAGAGCATGGAGCACCTTGCTGCTTTTACGAAGCAAAACAAAAGTTAAAAATAATAATAATAATAAAAAAATATTGCACATCCTGCGATGTGACTATTGCACATGTGCACATTGCGATGACGATGTTCAAACGATATATTGTGCAGGCCTAATCAGAAGTCACATGTCAAGTGAAATCGCTCTTCCAGACTGTCACCAGCACATGTTACAGACTTGGTCAGACATGTATTTACTTAGAAAATGATCCCAATGTGTCGACACAGTACAAATACTGTCTGATTTCTTGTCTGAACTCGAGGCAAACGCCTTGGCTCACAGGGCCTGGCCCTCGGGCCTCCTGTACGCCTTCGCTCTGACCTGCCTCTTGACCCATTTGCTGCGCCGGGTGGTCTTGCAGGGCCTTCACATTCTGGTGGGAGCCCCGGACAACCCCGGCGCTTTTCGGCACGCAGACACCCGCTGGTGAAGCGGTTTCTGCGTGGGTCGTCTAGGCTTAGGCGTCCCCCTAGACATGTCGTTCCCCCATGGGACCTCCACGTCATGCTGGATGGTCTGGGGCGGCCCCCCTTCGAGCCTTTGGAGCAGGTGAACTTCCGTTTTCTCTCCTTCAAGGCTGCCCTTCTTTTGGCTCTGGCTTCTGCCAAAAGGTTCGGGGATCTCTGCGCCCTGTCGGTCCACCCCTCCTGCTTGTCCTTCAGCCAGGATGGTGGGCTGGTTCATCTTTCATTTTTCTTTTATGTCTCAGTTTTACCTGTGGATGCATTTACTCCCCTGGAATAACGAAGCATTTTTATTTTAAGTATCAATGGACGGTGGATGTTATAGTTGTCATGAGAAACGGTTGATTAATTGAACTCAGAGGTTTTTTCAAAGACCTACAGTATAAACCTCTATTGTGAGTTTATGACTGCAGTGAAACTTCAATCCTCGTGTGCTATGGGAGAAAAAGGAGGGAAAGATATTAAAGTTTGACCCAAATGGCCTCATAATTCAAGTTCACAGCCAAATGATCACGTATTTCTGCCTCGGTCTCTACTTTTACGTCACCTTTAATACGTCTAACTCCTCCTTTATTACCACCACGGTCTGACTGTAGCTGGCCCGTCCAGACGCCTGCAGTCCTGTCATGTATAAAGTACTGATAAATAGAAAACATCTATTTATTTTCTAGTTCTTAACAGAGAATTAAACACAGGTGAAATAGAGCTAAGCTGCTTTCCTTTTTTTTTTGCAACGTGAAGCATTTACTGCATGCTGTTTGTGCTCAAGTTGGTCTTGAAGGTGATGCAGTGAAGTTTGGTGACTGTGTGCAATTCACGTCTGTTCTGTCAAAGTGCCTTCGTTTCATTTTTGTTCTTGTTTGTGCAGGTTACAAATTATTTTTTTTTTGAACAGTTGTAGTAAAACTGTTTTGAACAGTAAGTCTGTTTGCTCTCACGTGTTTGGATGTTATTTATTTCACTTCTCCTCCATTAAAAAGCTCACGAAAACCTGTGAATAAAGCAAGGGAGACACAGTGGTAGCGATTCTGGATTCGTTTACCGGTTGCTATGGGAGACTAGGGATGGTAATTGATAACATTTTTCCGATTCCGATTCCATTATCGATACTGATTAACGATTCGATTCTTTATCGATTCCACTTTGGGGAAAAAGGAGAACAAACAGTTTGATTAGCATCAATTATTTTGTTTACTTCAAAATCACAACCTTACAAACTCAACAGCGAGGTCAACTGTGCAAATACACAAGAATGTGTAACAATTTACTAACATATTTTTCTGAATAGAAACAAAAAAAATCTCCTTTTTAACCTGTTAAACCCTAGGGTTTTTGGTGGCAAGGTTCGCCTAAAAATGCCTATCCATTTTAAATCAACAATATCTCCACCATTATTTGGACAATATGCATAATCTTGGTCTCAATTGATAGCTAAGACCTTACAGAATATAGTTCCAGTGTCAGAAACACTGTGAATTTTAACATGCCTGAGCAAATTTTGATAAAGTAGAAGAAAAAAATGAAATTTTTACCTTCACCGAATTTTTTTCAGATTCCACATTGAAAAACTCCATGATGACAATGAAGCCAGCCATAATGATGCCCTTGCTTGTATTCAGTAACTCCTTGACTACAACTGTACCAAGTTTCATGAGAATAGCACAAAGCACATAGATTTTATAGGGTTCAGTTTGGATAGTACCAGGCGAACCCTCCATTTGGCCACTTGGAGACCAACCTGTGCCAAACTACACTAAGTGTTTTTTTTTCTTTCTTTGAAAGGAATCTGACTTTAAAATATCTTTAATTTCCACTACAAGGGTCTGTATATATACAAAGGACCCTTTGCTACTGACATTTAGCCACTTTATTATCAGAATCTGCATAGTTTTTGTGGAGAAACTTATAATTGTGCACAGTATTGTGCACAGTATGAAATACATTTTTATACATGGCTGAACCATAACATTTAGCTTCCAACTAAAATATATATTTATAATATAATCAATACAAAAATAGCCAATTATATCACTGAGAAAACAAAAAATTATACCCTTTGAAATATGTAAACATTAATATCTGCAAAATGCGCATCAAGAAAACAACAAAAACAACGTACAATTAGCTGTAAAAAAGCTCAATGAAGATAAATGTGCATGTTTCAGAATTAAAAAATTGCCAAATATATCAGAAACAATCACTAATTGCCATCCGCGTGCGTCTCACTCTGCAGTGCGCACCGGCGCACCTGCGATCCAAGATGGCGGCGGCGCTCGTGGGGTTATGTTCGAAGCTGTCTCCCAGCTGGATGAGCCCCCAGTCACGTGTAACATATCGTTGGAAAGCTCGCGAGACGTGGAACATCAACAAACGTGATTTGAGCTCCCAGGGTTAACGATGAGCCCACAAGATGGCGACACGAGGCAGCATATAAACATTGTGGCGCACGACGCTCTTTCACTTCGCCAGAGGATTATGAAGTCAATTTTGGTCAGAGGAGAGTCTGGATAGGTGGAAAATGACCACAAAACGGTAAGGAAATAAAATATGTAGTGTTTTGTGTGAATAGCTTTGAGATTTGGTACTGAAGTGTGTGAGAATCATGCAATCTGAGGTGCTGGCTGTGAAATGTGAAGAACAGTTTTTGGTTTGTTTTGCCGCTGACGGGAGCTGGTCGGCTCAGAGAATATTCTGCCTGGTGTCATCCTAAAGAGCAGCATTTCTAGTTTCACAAGATACCAAATATGTTGGGATGGAGCAGACGGACCGTGCGTTCTGTAGCGTTTTGTGTCGGCAGGTGCGGGTGAGGGGGGCGTGTCGAAATGTTGCATACGAATTTTAAAGTTGTTATAAATCAAACACTCGGTCATCAAAGGGCAGTTTGAGCTTTCAGTTAGTGAGATTAAGGCTTATTGTTTGAGACTCAATTGAAAGAAAGCATCCTCACAGCATTTTAGTCACTTTTTACACATGTTGAAGTGGAGCGTAAAAATTTTGGACCCGGTACCGGGTCCGTCGGGCCGAACAGGTTAAAAGGATATGAGCTCACTAAGCACTCAAAAATAAAGAACGATAAATACCATCAAATACAATGGAACAGTGCACAGTGCAAATCTGCAAATACTTATGGAAAATTAACAATTCATTTGCAGAAAAATAAGCATGTCTGCTTTTTCAGGAAGGATGCGGGATCTCTCTGGACTTATAGTCAGGGTTCCTACATGTTTGCCATTTCAAAATTCCATACTTTTTCCATACCCAAATTTCCAGAGTTCTCGCCAAGAACATCAAATAATTTGTGACATTTTAGTAAGCATAGTGCTCCGCGGAAGGAGATACCGGCGCACAGCGGCTGAGTCTATGGCTGCTACTGCTGTGCTCCGGTATATCCTTCCATGGAGCACCGCGCATGCGCAGGTCTGTGTATCAAAACATTATTTTAATGGATTGAAAAGAAAACACGTCTTTTAAAATGTTTTATAACCATTCGGATTTACTTCACGTGCTAATACGCCATCCCCTGGACCATTGGAAGGAGAATTTTGTCCACTTTCGTCAGTCCGGTTCTGATTCCTATTGACTTCCAGCAATTGAGCTAAGCTAACTACGATGCTAACAGCTGAGAACAAGCCACAAAGACACAGAAAAAGGTATTTATGAGCTTGTCTAACTTTGTCAATGATAGGGAAAGGGCGTGGGTCCAAAATCTTTGGAGTAGTCATTTAAGGGGGCATTTATCCAGTAGCTTTGTCACAGCTGTGACAAGGAACTCCTTGGTTTCCATCCTGAGCTGTGTTTCTTCCCCATCATGTGGCTCAGCACCGCCGCCTCCCCCATGTTGGTGATGTCGAAGGACTTTATGCAAAGTCTGCATTTTGCTTTTCTTGTCTGCCCGGAATCCTTTGCCAAGCAGCCTATGTATTTGGGATTTTTTAGCCACTCCTCTGTAGGGCTGGGCACCATTAGATATTTTTCGGGTACAAGTACTTTTTCAATACCTCATGTATGGTACCAGTTCCTGAATGGTACTTTTTTCGGTACCTGCCTTTACGGCGCACAGACGACACCATGACTGCATTTGCACTTCATGCCACTTGGTGTGCTGTTTGCATGTTCAACCTTATTTTACACAGACACCACAGAGGAAGAAGGGCTGCAGGCTCTCTGTGAGGCTCTCTCTGCATGTTGTTAGAAAGAGTGTGAGCCGGTAAGACGTGGTAACATGTTCAATGATGGATGCACCATTTTTTTTCAGTAAAAGAGAAGAACTGAACCATCGTTTCCGCGCATGTTTATTGACCACACAGCCACTTTAAGAACCGAAACTGATACCAGTACGCACGTCTCTTGTTCGGTACCAGTATATACCGGAGTTTTCCGGTCGGTACCACTGAGGTACCGTTAAACGGTACCCAGCCCTACTCCTCTGAAAATTTACATCTTCCCATTTTAGCTCACTCATGAGCAGTAACTTGTTCACCTGCCCTATTTCTTCTTCTGTTGGTTTTGCTTGGTGGTTGGCATCCATAGATATCCTATAAGAAGTAGATGTCTTGAGGCCTCAGTATGCTTCCCCGTTGCAGCGACGTCGTTCCTACGCCGGCAACTGAACATATCTTGCTTCAGCGTCAATTGAACGCGCTCCTCTGCAGTTTCACCGCCAAGCCGCTAGGCAGTCACAACAACAATGTGGCTTCCGTAGCTCCGGCTTTTACCTAGATATAGATCTATAGACATAGATATCTAGACACACGTGCACTGACTGAACATATATCTGCATATATGACATATCTGGTGACACCGGGCTGTGGTGAGGAGAGGCTGAGCGGACCATGATGAAATATTGGTGAAACTAATGAGCTTTTGGACGATTAAAGCCGTTTTAGGAGCGGCTATACACATAGCCCGGTCTGCTAACAGTGCTAACACTGCTAACAGTATAGGATGTACAGGATGTGCGCCGCTCAATTTTGAATCTACACTTCTCCCGAAGCACTGTTCGGATCAGAAAAGCATACGGGGAGAGTTCTACTTCATTCTATAAACAACACGAAAGCGGACCAATCACAGCCCTTGACGTTCACGTCACCACTCGTCGCCTCGACACGAAGTCAGGATTTTTGGCAGGTGCGCGTCAAGCCTTAGCGTAGGGCCAACATAGGGCGCGTCGCAGACGTTGTAGGAACGATGTCGCGGTGACGGGGAAGAATACTGAGGCCTTCAAGGCGGAGTCAACAACATCGTTCACTGGCAGCCATCTTTGGACAGCACTCCGGGGCGCTCTGTGTAATCTAAGGGAAGGTGAGTGATTTACACTAAAATACTCGAAATTCTTAACGGATTTACAGACGGTTTGATTTATTACAAACGTTATGTTGCTATGATTCAGATTAAATGTTAAAATCACAACTTTTCTTTTTGCATGCAGTTAAATATCTACTTGTCTGATGTTTATAACAAACCACGTGATTTGAAAATCGAGCGAAAATTGAGCAATCAACAGCTATTTCAAAGTTGACGCTCAATTGACATTAAAGGGCAACTCCGGTTTTTTGATACTTGGACCTTATTTATAGGTGTGTGCATGCTCATATACTCACTCAGACAAACATCGTGCAGCTCAGAGTCCTTCAGAAGTTATTTAGATCCAGCCGATGTAGCGGGGCCATGGCAAGGGAGCTTCAGCGCGGGACATAATCTCTGCAAAATCATTCAATTTGGCTATATTTTTTCATCCATCGCCAGTGTTATAAAGTCAGCTCGTCTACCGTCTTCAGGTGGGTCAGCTGACAGTTTTCGCTTACTTAGCCACAATTAGCTTGGATGGGAACGTTGGAGCTCCTCTCCCCAGCAGAAAGGCACCGAGTCGGCCTTGCTGTCACGGCGCCCGGGTGTCTGACTTGCCGGGAGGCTGCATAAAGTCAGCTCATCTACCACCACGGTCGGACAGCCAGGGGTGGCCTGTGCGTGGGTCCAGTCGTCCGCCTGTGGAGCCCGACCGGGCCTGGAGGCTGAGCCGCTGGGTCAGGGGAACCGTCCACCACGGCGGCGGCGCTGGGCGCCGTGCAGCGTGGGGGGGCCCATGGCGGCCCCGGGTTGCCTTTCGATCCGGGGTTGGATGCTAAAAGCTCTGCTCTGCTCTGATAGGATCTGTTACGCTTCGCTCTTCTCCGACACCGTGCTAACTTAGCCACAATTAGCTCGAATGCTGGAGTCTCTCCCGTCCGCCGAGCCGCAGCCAGCACACAGTGCTCCTCGCCCGGCTTGGAGACCTCCAGAGACTCTCGGTGAGGAGAGACTTCCAGGAGCGCCCCGCAGCCCGCACGCAGTGTGCCTCCACTGGGCTAACTTAGCCACAATTAGCTCGGATGGGAACGTCACGGAGCTGCTCTCCCAAGAGAGGCACTTTGAGTCGGTCTCGGCTGTCACGGCACCCGGGTGTCTGACTCGCCGGGAGGCTGCAGCCCCCCGCCCGGCACGGCAGCGACTCAGAGTGCCTCTCTGCTGGGGAGAGGAGCTCCAACGTTCCCATCTGAGCTAATTGTTGCTAAGTAAGCGAAAACTGTCAGCTGACCCACCTGAAGACGGTAGACGAGCTGACTTTATAACACTGGCGATGGATGAAGAAATATAGCCGAAATGAGCGATTCTGCAGAGATTATGTCCCGCGCTGAAGCTCCCTTGCCATGGCCCACGCTAAATCGGTTGGATCTAAATAACTTCTGGAGGACTCCGAGCTGCACGATGTTTGTCTGAGTGAGTATATGAGCATGCACACACCTATAAATAAGGTGCAGGTGTCAAAAAACCGGAGTTGCCCTTTAATGTTGATGAGTGAGTGAGCGGCCCTGTCCCAAGATGGCCGCCATGTGACGACGCTAGTCCCCACTGGGTTACAATGGGCATGAGCCATCTGAGTTTGTATATACTGTATATATCTATGTTGGCATCCAGTTTACAGGTGCATTGCTGCTAGCCTGCCACCTACCGGACCGGAGTGCAATGGCAGCTGAGAAATCTGCCCAAACGTTTTCCAGGACCGTAACCGTCTGTGTGCTCTCACACAAACATTTTTAGCTGCTACCAACAGATCGATGCATTTCCCTTTTTTCTATATTCCTTTTCTTTCTTTCTTTTTTTGTTTTTTTCTTTTGTTTTTTTAGAAAATATAACAATGATAGAAGTCTTGGAAACATGAATATTTTTCCATACAATAGTTTAAATTTTCCATACTTTTCCAGATCTGGAAAATTATAAAATCAAATTCCATACTTTTCCATACTTTCCATACTGTGTAGGAACCCTGTATAGTGTCTCCAGCAGTGGAGAACACCCTCTCAGATGGGGTGGAGGAAGCCTGCACACACAGAAAGCGTTCATCCAGCCCAGACAGCAGGGGCAGAGTATCTCTCTTGTTCCACCACCACAGTGTGGCACTGTCCTTGCAGAGGATGGAGGGCAAGCTTCGGTACAGCTGGATCTCTTGATCCACTCTCTGGGCCAGGGAAAGACGGGGCTGCGAAGTTTGAAATGACTGCAGCTCATTGTCTTCCTCTTCAAAGAGTTCCTCCAAGGCTGTCTTCTTCTGCTTTACAGGTGTTGGCAGTGCCTGAAATTAAATAAATATGAAGCAAATATTTATCTCTCAATAATCCATGACATAACATCATCATCCAGTAGTCACTACAAATAAATGAGTTAACCTTACATAGTCTTCCTCCTCTCCATCTTCACAGCCTTCCCTCTGTGCCTCTCCTTGCTCCAGGAGCTTGAGAATTGACGTAAACACATAATTAACTTTTAATACAGAGCCACAGATGAAAGGTCTCACTCTCACAATGTAATCAAATGCAATCAAAAAACATAGACAAATTCAAATACCTCATCTGTTGCTGCCGTCTTGTTTGCAGTGATTGCTGCTTCCCTGATCTGGTCCCAGACTTCATCATGATTCACTTTGGATTTAAATCAGGGGTCCAAGCTGGTGGCCTCCTCCAGAAATCTCTGCATATCAGTTCCCTAAAATTTCAAAAAGGGAGACATGAGAAAGAAGGACAGGATGACATTAGACTATCCTGAATTATCTACTGGTCTTATTTCCTTTGAGAGAAATAATGTACCTGGTAGCGTTTGGAAAGATCATTCCAGATGTTCTCCTTGATGCTCCTTGTGAAGGCTGAGTCACCTTCCTGCACAGTGTAGTGTTGCTCCAGCTTCTGCAAGATGGGCCAGATCTCACCACAGGTCGGACTTTTGTCAGTGGACACTGCCAGTGTGGAGGTGTAATGCTTCCGCATGAGCAGCACAAATTCCTCTGCTTTTCTTAAGTCCTCATTGCCTATTTTGGCCAGCCTGCATTATAAACAAAACAGCAAAAGATGTATGTAGCATAAATAAAGAAAAACAAAACTAGTCCCACTTTAAAACAAAGCACATTATCATTTAAAAGAATATCTATTACCTTTCCTTTTCCATAGGCTTTCTTATCCGTGGGTCTATGGCTGCAGCCTGGATAGCAGGAAACTGCTCACAGAATCTCTCCATCATCAAATACAGAGAATTCCATCTGGTCCGTACATCCAGGAGGAGCATGTGCTTGGGCAGCTCTGAGGGTTAACACATACACTATGTAAATATTTTTGCTACATTCTGAATTTGATTTCATTATGATCTTATAATTTACATGTACACAAACCTATATATCTATATTTTCATGTACATTTATATTGCTTGCAATGAGAGTATCTTACCGAGTAAGTCTTGCTTTTCTTTAAGTACAACTTTTGCCATGTGGGGCCTCATCATCCAAACAATGACTGCGCGAACTCATGCTGCCCAGTTGGAAATCACAGTGCAGTTGTACAGCTTCTGCGCTCCCAGGTTAAAGGCCCGTCCATGCTTCACATGTCCGCGTGGGTGCGCGTTGGTCCGCGTGACATAAAAATCGTCATGAATTCCTGTCCGCTAGGGTCCGCGCGGACCGATCCGCAGACGTCCGCGCAGCAGCCAGAATTTGAGACTGCGTTGCGCATTGCGCGCAGGTCGCGGAAGTGTGCGCCTGCGCCAGAGCGCCATAGCAAACAAAACATGACGGTAAAAGTGAAAGTAGACGAAGCTCCAGCCTGATGGCTCCACTTAAAGACACCGAAAGAGTGAAAAACTCGTGGAAAGAGAGAGCAGACTGTCTGGAGGGAGGAGAAGGTCCGCAGACAGAAGTGAAAAAGTAACTAATCGCTCCGGCGCTACCCCCGCGAATCAGAAACAGAAAAAAAAGGCTAAATAAACTTTAATACTTAAAGATAATGTACTGACAATGTATGTGCTTAATTTTCTCTAAATAATCCGTAATAAAGGAGCAGATAAACAGTCTGTAGAGCCGGAAAAGCTTCTCGAGGCTGCGTGGATCACCGCGCCTGCATGAGACGCGCACAGCTGAGCTCAAAATGTAGCATGGGAGAAAGCGCGTCCGCATCGGTGGTGCCCGGACCTTCCAAAGCGGACGCGGAAACGCGTACATGTGAAGCATGGACCAGCCTTAAGTGTATGAGCAAAACATGGGAATTTCACAATTTGTAGCTTTTTGATAGCTACATCCATGTTTGATGCATTGTCGACAGTAGCTGCCACAACCTTTTCCCTGACACCATATTCCTCAAGGATATCATCGATCTCCTCCGCTACAGCTGAGCCTGTCTGAGCTTGGTACACGGCTTTGGTTTTAAGCACCTTTTCCTTAGCCTGGCCATTTCTTACATAGTGTAGAGTAAAGCTGAATCCCATTTCACCCCTTAGCCCTTCCCCTCGTTTTGCGCGTTCACATGTAGGGGTAGGAGTGTCCCAATTGTCATTATGATGTAGGGGTAGGGCCAAGAAAGAGGGCCAGTCACCCCTCCAAAAGGAGATTCTCGAGAGGCACACTCCAAACGGAGGGGTATCGGCCGATGGCGAGGGGCGCTTGTTCTTTCAGCCTAGATCATGCCTGGCGGGCGGGGTTAATTCACTTCCGCATTGACGGGAGTGATCGTTTCCACACCCGCGCATTCCAGGCACATTCCAAACACAACAGATAGACGATTATTTTCAATAAACTGGTTTCTTCAACACGGCCCGCCTGGAATGCGCGGGTGGGAAACGAGCGCCCCCGCCAATGCGGAAGTGAACTAACCCCACCCGGCACTGACGGTCCAGGCGAACAAAACAAGCGCCCCTTGCCACCGGCGCCACTGGATGACAGATTTCTCAGAAAGCCTTCCAAGATCGGCAAGATGGCGGCGTCCGCAACGAAAGACGTTCATAAATGTCAGTATTTTGTCAATTAATAAAGTTTTAAAATGTAAGAAAAACGTTCTTCTTCGGCAGATAATTGTCGCATCTGCCTACGTCATCGGCAGCGGTGACTAGAGCTGGGCGATATGGCCTCAAATCAATATCACGATAATATTGAGCAGTTCACCTCGATAACGATAAATGGACGATAACTACTTGGGGGGGGGAGAACCGTCAGTGGCGGGTGGGGGGGGGGGGGGGGAACCGTCAGTGGCGGGTGGGGGGGGGGGGGGGGCAATTTAATCACAGCTTTTTATTGTACTGGATTAAACTTATGACAGTTTACTGTGGGCTCAGGTGGTGCAAATATTATTTTATTTCTCATGATATGGGGTCAATTTTCTTGAAATCCTATTAGATTTATCAATATTAGGGTACAAAACATATCTATGTGTCCTAACTTTCACAGCAACAGACGTCCAAATCCGACAGAACTCTGCTGTTAATGTAAATGTCTTCTCTGTGGGCATTTGGGAAAATCCGATGACTGGAAGACCATGGGAAATTATTAATAGTACGTGGTTCCAGATGTTTCCAGTGTGATGTGGCGTTATCAGCAGCTGAGAATGGAACACGACTGGACGTCTACCTGTCCCTGAATTACAAATGAGCCCAACTTGTTTGTTTATAATCTCCTTCTCAGTTTCCTGTCCACACAGCATCACTTCAGGAAATATTTACATCCACGCAACATAACAAGGACTCAAAACGATGTAGTTCAACTACCACGCCTTCAGATGGCGCTGTTACTCTGACACAGCAACTCCAAAATGGAGAAGACATGGAGCAGGACTCGGAGCTGTACATGCAGGTTGATATAAACAAACGCAACACCAGAACATACAGCCTGTTCAATAAAAGAGCTTGAGGAACTTCTGCAGGAAATATCAGCCAATCAGCTGATGAGGAGTTTTACAGTCCGGGACGGTCGACCAGCATTAATCTGCAGCCCTGCAGGCTGTTAGCCTGTAGCCGCTAGCGGCTAAATTAGCATGTCGCCATGCTAGGTGTCCAGAGTGTCTGCTGGTTCGGATGTTCAGAGGGTCAAACAGCGTCTGTCTGCTCTGCTGACAGCTTCTTCTGCTGATTACTGTGATTTTAAACAGGAGTTGGTGGAGTCGCGTAGTGCAGCGTCTTAAAGGGACATGAACGCAGCCTGCCTACACAGCCAAAACGGACTTTTTTTAAATACCGAATTTACCGCCATGGGAAAAATGACGTCGGTTATCGTGATAAATCTCGGTAACGATAAATTTTCGGTATATCGCCCAGGCCTAGCGGTGACTACTGATGACGTACGCGATTGTCGGAGGGGTGTCCCAATTCGGAGGGATTGACTTTCGCCCCTACCCCTTAGCACTCCGTTTCATAGGCGGAGGGCTAAGGGGTAGGGCCAAGGGGAAGGGCTAAGGGGTGAAATGGGATTCAGCCTAACTGTGAGATAATGATCTTGACTGAAACTTGTCCATCCATCGGCAGTGATGGCTGCCTTCGACACTTGTTGCAGCTCAGAGATCAGATTTCCCTTTTCAACAGCATACCAAGCAGGGATCAAGTGGTTAGTTAAGCTCTCTCTGTTTGGGGCTTTGTACTTTGGGTTGAGAATTTTGGTCATCTCCCTAGAAAATATATAATGAAAATGAGTGAGTGAAACATCTTGTTAACATGGAGATCCTCTAATTGCGCCAAGTCAATTTGTCTCAATTGAATATTTCCTCCACAACTGAGTACCTTCACCTACCGAAATTCAGGGGCATCTACTGTAGCAAATGGGTGCAAGCCCTTCACAACAAACTTGGTGACTGCTCGGTGACATTCGTCTACCCTGGCCTGGGGCATTTTACTTTTGCCTGCCTCGACAAAAGGAGAAGCTAGAGCAGGTGAGCAGGAGGAGCGAGTGCTGCCAGCCTCTGAGCCAGCCAGACTCTCGTTGTCACGGTCATCTTCTAAATGTAATGCAGAAGACATTCATTTGACAACATACCGTTAATGTTATAGCATGTCTTATAAAGAAGCACAGAGGCGGTGGATAGCTACTTACCACAGTTGTCTTCCGTAGTAACCGCAGAGACAGCGTGGCTACTGCTGCTGCTGCTGGGTTGACATTCATCATTCCGAAGCGCGTCAAAAACACAACACTCTTTGAACATTATTCCGTGTTGTGTGCGCAAATGCTTCAGCATGTTCGTCGTGTTTCCTCCCGGCGCTGTTATTTCAACTTTGCAATGACTGCAAGTTGCCTTTTTGCCATCTTTCGTCTTGAAATGAAGCCAAGCTTTGGAGCGTTTGGCCCTCGTGGGCGCCATTGTTGTTTACGACTACAACGCACGCGGTAAACCGGCGTATGACGTAATGACGTACGCGCTCTCGAACGTGCGTAACTTGCGTAAGTTACGTGCCGTTTGGAATTGATAAGAGAATCGCTAGATAAACTGCCAAACGATTCCATGGAATCGAAATACACGGAACCGGTTCTCTACAGGAATCGGTTCTCGATTCCCAACCCTAATGGGAGACGAGCTCTGATGATGCGACCTATGGATTTTAAATCCAGCAGCAGACCAGGCTAGCTTCCCATTCTCTCTTCTTCCCCCGAGCGACCCAGTGTGTGTCTTCAGAGCAGCCAGGAGCGTCTTTTTTTTTTTTGCCGGAACTTGACTTTTTTTGGATTATCTTTCGGTAACTGTCGAGAGAATGGAAGAGCCGTGTTTTCCGTCCATGGAGAGCCTCCAGGAGGTTATTAGAAATGGGCTCTTCCGACAAACCCAGGCCTACCTGGCTAGAATCAGCGGCGAAGGCTGGAGGCAGATTCAAGATGGAGAAATGGACTCAACCCTGCAAAAACACCTGCAGGATCTCCTCTCCGTCATCGTCTCCACAATCTGTCTCATCATCATCAACTCCATGGACTTCGACAGTGTGATGGAGTTCATCCTGACCATCACTGAGGGCCGTGTGTCATCCATTTTAAAAAACATGGTTCCTCAGGCCTTCAGCCTCACGCTGGGCTCCTCACCAGCCTGCAGCCGGACCTCTCTGGCCCTGTCAGGCTTCGTCACCAGGATGGTTGTCACCAGATTCGCCCCTCACCTCAAGCCGGCCGACTTTCACCCTCACATCTGCCTCGCGCAAGTCGGCAAGCTGCTGCAGGAGCTTGTTGAGGAAGAAGAACATCGTTCCCCAACTCAAGGGCCATGCATGAGGCAGAGGGAGGTCAGCCCACTGGTGACGAACCCGGGGTCCAGCTCTGGAGAGAAGAAGAAAAGAACTTCTCGCTTGGGTTCTTTCTTCCGCTCACTTCATCGAGCGTTCTCCAAGCGCTGCTTTTAACATCGACAACAAACAAGCATCGGTTTCTCTCCACATGAGGTTTGTTTTCACTCATTTTCCACTTAAGATGTGCACAACTGGATGGATGGTTGGCATTTTGTGCATTCAGTGTGAACGTTTTTAGATGGGCTGTTCTGTTTCTTCCCACCTCAGAACCAAAAGTTTCCACCGATTTCCGCTCTGCAGTTCCTCCAGGCTGATGGAGCGCTGAGGCTGTGCTTGAGCTGAGGTCAGGGGTCAAGGGTCAGAGTGGGGATGCACCAGGCTTGAGGGGGAGTCAGGTTTGTCACCCACGGGAGTGGACTGACGTCTCTGATGGGGGCGATGGAGAGGAGAGTAGAGCGCGTTGGTGGGCGTGTCAACATCAGCGGTGAGTCCTGCAAACATGAAAAAGTCAATAATCCTCATTATTGACCTTGTTTCTTCTGTTAGAATAAAAATGTTCTGTATTTGGCTCCCAGGACATGAGGGTGAAACAGTTGGTGCTGTGGGCTTCTGGGTGTGCCTGTTCCCTCCCGCCGAGCCCCTTGGCGGCCTGCTGGGGAGCGGAGCGCCGTGGAGGAGTCCTCTGCAGCACAGCTTTGGTGAGGTGAACCACAGAGAATGATTCATGTCATTAACATGATGGACTCCTCAGCCCCAATAACTTCCTCTCACCTCAATGATTAAATATTCACATTTTCTTACAGACTAATCAACTCCAAACAACATGTTTTTTGTAAGACACTTTAAATGTTCGGGGCAGAAAACCAAATCATTTCGTTTTCATTTCCAACATTCTAACAAACAGTCACAAGTAAATTAAAAGAAAATGTCCTATTTTATTTGTATAGTATCCACACAAAGTGCAGCTCACAGTGCTTCACATAGAAGAAGAAAACAGAAGAAAGAATAGACTAAATAAGCAGGAAACCTAAAAGAAAAGCATACAGACAATAAAAATCAGTCATTTTTATGACTTTTATTTTTTGTTATCAACTTTGAATTTTCATAGTTTTCCTATTTATTTTGTGTGAAAGCCTGTATTTGGTTGGGAAGCCGCTACATTCACTATTTAAAGAGCCAAATTAAGAAACAAACTTTCAACAATCCTCTCCACAAACCGACCTCTTCCAGTTTCCTGAATGTGTGCCATGTGTGCTGAGACAATCCTTTCCTGTGTGCGACAGGAGCTGCATGATGACGGCGGGTTCAAGCAGCACCACAGGTGATGAAGTGTTTTCGGGACACAACAGTGTGATTTTTAAGCCGTTCGCTCGCAGCCTCGGCCTCCACAGCTCAAACAGAAAAGCTCACAGAGCCTGCAGCCTGAACAAAGCGTCTCTGCTCCTCGCAAGTCTGCAGGCAGGAAGAGATCAGCCAAGAGCTCGTCTGGATCGTACCAGAAAACACCGAATCCCACACCGGAGCCGAGGCTGACCACACCCTCACATTTACCCAGCACCAGGCAGGTTGTCAGTCTCTGGCATTTATTCTGTTTTCACATATTTTTATGAAAATAAGTCTTTAATGTAAAATTGAATTATTTTTTTTCTCATCAAAACATATATCATCTGATTGAAGATCCTCAGAAGGATCAGAAATGTCTAATGTCCGATATTGATGTAACACTGTTCTGCTTTACTGCTATGAACAGTGCCCCAGTTCGTGTACTTACACTCTAAAGTCCTAGGCTGGGCCAGACAGAACCAACATAATACAAATAACTCTAGCCTAGTGACCGCCACAGTGCGTGATAAGCTACTTTAAGCAAGCCCAAAGTGTGTGAAAGTTGCATATGGCACCTTTAACTTGTATGGATGTATGGCTTTAAACATCAAACTTTAAACAACAAAGAGAGCTCTCAAAAGAAAACCGAAGCCGGCATATTTAATGAGGTAATTAGTCCCTGCTCGGTACCGAGTGATACTACAATATCAGACGGTGCAGGCCTGCATTTATCCGGGAGCGCCACCTAAGGGTTGCTTCAAAATGGTGGCCGCCACTAACCACACTGGGAACGGAGCATGTACTCACCCCTACACCAGCGTTACCGTCTGTAATGGCGGGCGGACGAAGAAAGTGGCGAGTAAACAACTCGAGAGGGGACAAAACGGCTCCTGAAAAAGTCCCACGATGTCCTCAGCGAGTGAAAGCAATAAAAACAACAACCACCGACGTCCTCAGCGGGTGGAAGCAATCAAACAACATCCAGGCCGCAGCGGCGCCAGAGGAAACGTGGGCTCGTGGGAACACGGCACCCACGAACAGTTCACAAGAGCAGAGATCCCACAAAAGTACGATCCACAAGTCCCGAGGTAACCAACGTTTAGCAAACCAACATATCGTTAGCTTAGCAGCTTCCAAAGCGCAACATCCGCGGGCAGCGTAACACACCGTTCCCCCGGGCGCGGCAGCTCTCACCCCAAAAAAACCAGACTGCGCAACCTCTGTTCCCACGCCCAAGCCCCGCCCCCAACCGGCAACAATCAATCAGAATCGTTACACAGCCGCATTGCACCAAATGACAACAAGTAGGAAGCGGGGAGGAAATGACCCATTTACTTGCACTAGTAAATTATGGGAAAACTAATACACTATGTACAGCCTATATAAATAAAAAAAATAAATGTTACACAATGTGTGAACATCTAATAAATGATGCTAATGTAGTAATACATCTGTGGATAAGTGAACAGTATTACAATGCACTGTGTTTAGTATTTCTGTGAGGGTTATAGAAATTATATGTGCACTTATGCACTTATAACCCAGGGGGTTACATTGATAATTGTCATCATAGGTTTACCTCAACTATGACAGACGGAATGAGAAAAAAAAAAAAATCCAGAAAGATGAGATATGTGAGATGAGATGAGATATTTCCACGCATGCTCTCATTTCAGATAATGTGCATGCAACTGTGAAAGTT
Organism: Salarias fasciatus; assembly: GCF_902148845.1. Lineage (NCBI taxonomy): Eukaryota > Metazoa > Chordata > Actinopteri > Blenniiformes > Blenniidae > Salarias > Salarias fasciatus. The sequence continues at coordinate 22,269,745 of NC_043753.1, read as the reverse complement.
CTTCAGTAACTACAATAGCAATGTCTAATTCTCATTTATTCATCCGTCGCTGTGCTTTGTTGTTACTTTTAGAGACTTCTGTGTTGGCCAGAGACCAAGAAGAGCAGCTGGAACGGGAGGTTTTCCAGTCCAGGCAGCAGATCTCTGCTCTTCAGGAGCGACTAGACTCCGTTACCAAGGTCGGTCATTATGACGACAATAAGACGCTGCTGGGCCGCTGTTTCAGTGCAGACTTCAGCCCCTGTTCATCACATTTTCTCCTCCTCTCTCCTCTTTTGCAGGAGTTTGACATGAGCGTCGAAGAGCTCAGTGAGACTCTCACGTCATCAACATAATGGACTCCTCAGCCCCAATAACTTCTCGTCACTCTCTACTCTCCGATACAACAACTGCTGAAGCCTTGATGTTCTGCAGTCAGACATGCTCAAATTCAATTCACACACTTTTACATGCAGTCCTGATCCGTTTCACGACAGCGTTCTGCGTCTAACTCAGATATTTGTTTTAACTTCATGTCACTCTGATGCAGATTAGTCATTTTGTGCCGTTTGGCTTTTGTTCAAGTACATATATGGGACCTTTTAGACCCAGTTTTAATACTGGGCTTTGTCTCAGTTGCTGAAGATCATTAAAGTGTCGTTTGTTTATCATTACGTCTTGTCATTTATAATGAAGCACCAGGAAGAGATCAAGAATGGACCGTCAGCAACTTTGGATTTATCTGGTCTATAGGTTTATCATGACATTACTCTCAAAACATCAGCCTATTGGGTAATGTGCGAAAGAAGATGATTCAATGATCTTGATGTACAAGTGATGCATCCTTTTATTGTCAGAATTATTACTAATACAAAAGGTACAAAGGAGGGGGAGGAGACTATTAGAACAGAAATCATTTCCAGACAGAGGTGGTGCAAACTTCTAGAACACATTACCTTCATAACGTGACAGTCGTGGACTTTTGGAAACAAAACAACCAACAGATGTTCTCTTCAATGCTATTCATGTGTGAACTGTTTCCTGAGGGACGTGCAACGCAAAGATGGTTAAACGAAGAATGTTGGAGTTGAGACGGTGGACGCTGCTCTGGGCCGCGGCTGCGTCTCGCACCCTGAGGAGACGGTGCACTTGCTGCAGCCGCTGCTGGGACAGCACGAGGCGGTGGACTTGCTCCTGGCCGCGGGTGCACGGGATGGCGACGCGTCCCACGAACACTGTTCCTCCCTGCTTCTCCTCCTTCGCCTGGAAATCATATCGCCATGCGTGTGATCATCTACTCAACCAACAGCCAACACGGCATCACGCCCTTGCTGATGGAAGGAGATTTTCACTCAGAATCTCACGATACATGGCCCCATTCATTCTTTCCTTTACACGGATCAGTCGTCCTGGTCTCTTTGCAGAAAAACAGCCCCAAATCATGATGTTTCCACCCCCATGCTTCACAGTAGGTACGGTGTTCTTTGGATCCAATTCAGTCCTTTGACAGCTCTTTGGTCTGGGCCACAGTGGAGTTTGGAGCGTGACTGTTTGAGGTTGTGGACAGGTGTCTTTTACACTGAAAGAGTTCAAACAAGCACCATTAATACAGGTCGCGAGTGGAGGACAGAGGAGCCTCTTAAAGAAGAAGTTACAGCTCTGTGAGAGCCAGAAGTCTTGCTTCTTTGTAGGTGACCAAATGCTCATTTTACTCCATTTTTGCAAATAAATTCTTTGAAAATCAGACAATGTCTGGATATATTTTTTCCTCATTCTGTCTCTCATAGTTGAGGTATGCCGGTGATGACAATTGCAGGCCTCTCTCATCTTTTTAAGTGGGAGAACTTGCACAACTGGTGGCTGACGCAATACCTTTCTGCCCCACCATATGCTGTAATTTTACTGCAAAATGGATCAAATCCATTTTTTTTCCTCAAAACCCACAAATACTGTGAAACCCAAAGATTACACCTATTTGTGGGTTTATTGTGTGAATGCTGAAGGCATTCACACGATTACATTCCTCCTCTGACTTCTTCCGCTGTTTTTGGCACGCTTCTCCTCCTACAAATTTTGTCCGATTTGAACCATTCAGATATCAAAATGTGCAGCTTTTTAAGGACATTCCTGCTATGTTCTGGCTTTTTAATATCTTTTAAACTTTTTGAAATATTTCAACTTTTGTGCAGCTTTTTACCCCATGTTAACGGATGGAGAAATTTTTAAACTTTATAACCCTTTAACTCCTTCAAATCTTAACCGATTTTAACCATTCAACTTTTAAACTATTCAACTTTTTAAACCCTTTCTTAAACCTTTTTAAACTTTTTAAACTTTTTTAAGCTTTTTGAAATATTTCAAATTTTTAAAATTATTTTTAACATTGAAGTGGATGGGAAACCCCTTCAACTGACCTTTCAACTCCTTCAACTTTGAACCCTTACTGCTTTGTCATACTTTCACGTAGACAAGTCATTTTACTTTTAAAACGTAGGCATTTTTGTCCTCTATTCACGTATGTAACATCATTTCCAGATCTTCTTCCAAATTTAAACTGTGGGCCTTCAAGTACAGAGAGAATTTCAGTCGCTTTTGTAGTTTACAATGGGTGTGTATTGGAAAAGCTAGAGTGGGAGAGGGGCAGTTAGAGTGCGGGAGGCTCTGAATTTTAACCAAAAAAAAATTATTTTCTCGTCCTCCTGGCCACATTTCTGGCTCAATCTGCACAATAACCCCTCAAAACGTAGGAATTTCTCTTGTGACCTGTACAATTGAGTCACTTTGTCTCTATCTCAAACGGTTCTCTCTCCAGAGGCATTTGTTTGAGGAGAGTGCAGAATTTTCTCCCATCCGCTCCAATGCATTTTCGGGACGCCTGAATCCAAAACTTCACTCGTGTTCGCACAATCGGTATGGCTGAATGGATGATCCTACAGACATGATTCCTGCACCATTAAATTCATGAAAGGCTTCTGAATCTGACTGTGTGAAAATCTTTTTCAATTTCACATCTTGGTCCCGAGAAATGCCATTTCTTCAACCATGCGCACTCCATTAAAAAGTGCTGATTCACTGTCATGGCTGCTGTGCAGCTGGTCTCCATAGCAACAGACACACCTGTTGTGCTGACTGCTGCTTGATTAGTCTGGATTTTTCCATTAAGACTGGAGCTCTATTGATCCTCTGTTACTCTGACACTGACTCCACTGCTCCTTCTACCTCTATCAACTGTTTTAAGTTTTTGCAGTGTTTTCAACCTTTTTCAACCTTTTATAAGTTTTTGCAGTGTTTTCAAACTTTTTTAACCCTTTTCAACTTTTTGCAGTGTTTTCAACCTTTTTCAAACTTTTTCAACTTTTCGCAGTGTTTTCAACCTTTTTCAAACTTTTTCAACTTTTTGCAGTGTTTTCAACCTTTTTCAACTTTTTTCAACCCTTTTCAACTTTTTGCAGTTTTTTCAACCTTTTTCAACTTTTTTCAACCCTTTTCAACTTTTTGCAGTGTTTTCAAAGTTTTTCAACCTTTTTCAACTTTTTTCAACCCTTTTCAACTTTTTGCAGTGTTTTCAACATTTCTCAACCTTTTTCAACTTTTTGCAGTGTTTTCAACCTTTTTCAAAATTTTTCAACTTTTTGCAGTGTTTTCAAACTTTTTCAACCTTTTTCAACTTTTTTCAACCCTTTTCAACTTTTTGCAGTGTTTTGAACCTTTTTCAACATTTTTCAACTTTTTGCAGTGTTTTCAACCTTTTTCAACTTTTTGCAGTGTTTTTCTACCTTTTTCAACCTTTTTCAACTTTATTAAAGGGTTTTTCACCTTTTCTTATTCAGTTTTTCTGCATTACAGTTTAACATTTTCAGCTCAGCATTCACACTTGCAGTTTCTTCAGGAACTGCAAATTTTTTTCTAGTTGAGTTTTCTAATCAGGGTTCATTTTGTGTTTGATACCTTTCAATTTTTGTATCTATATGAAGAATGATCTTTATTGACAACTTTTGCAAGCAAATATTTATTAGATTGTAAGTATTTGATGGTACTCCTCCTTTCTTAAACAGATGATAAAACCCTGAATCTTCCATATTGGTCATCCTGTTGTTCAGATGATAACTTGCTGTGTTTCCTTCTCATGGTTTTCTCCCATGTCTCCCCTCTCCTGTGTGTGTGTGTGTGTGTGTGTGTGTGCGCGAAGTATTTGCTGTGTTCAACACAGAGACAGCAGGCTGTCTGGCAGGCTTCCATTTCTTTAATTATTTTTCCTTTCTGTCCCACTGACAGGTCCTCACTCATTCGGAGCGCGGTGGCAGTTTGTGAGCGACGTTTATCGAGCGGCTCACGTCTCAGGCCTCTGTTAGCCTCTCGCTGCTCGGAGGGAGGCACAGCATTGGGCCCTGAATGTTTTTTCCCAAGCGACAGGAGAAAATATAAATTAGATGCGTTGTCATTTGCATCCATCCACTGGCATGTAGAAGCAAAAAGCAAAACACCGCAGCAGGAATTTCTCTATTTTCAAATCCAAAATATCTGCAGTTTCTTTTTTTGATATACAGTAATAATGTAAACAAAAAAAAACATTATTCCCAAAAAGGCTGAAAATACTTCAGTCTTTGTTTTTATTTAATGTTTTTCTGCTTTTGATGATGCTGAATGCTACATCTCGCTTATATGATGAATCATGCACCAAATTATTGTGGCGATTGCTGTGTCTGCCTCATAAAACATACCCAAAACAGCACAGTCACATCTAAAAATCACAATAGAGTAGATTATATGACAGACATAAGACCTGGATCTGTGTATCTCTGGCAACACACAATAAAAAAATGAGAGATTATCAAACTTCGTGGTGTGGAATTTTGATCATGTGTAAAGTTTGATTGATAAAGTAATCTTGACCTAGTGCACGAACTGACTTCACGAAACAATCACTGGGCTGCTGTCTTTCTAAAAGAAAAGAGAACGCCCACGGTTCAACACATCAGTCAAAATCCCCTCATAAGAGAAGAAACTGAGATTTGGTATCATGAGAACAACTTGTGGTGCTGATTTACAGCTGTTCTACAATTCAGGAATAATGATTTTGGACAAGGCAGAACGCTGAGAAAACAGTGATTTTTTTTCCCTATAATCCAATGACTGTCCGAATGTTAGAATGATTGGAAAGAGGAAGGAGATCTGGGGAAAAAGAGGCTGCGCGAGAGGGAAGTGTGGATCATTCATGAACAGAAACATAAATAGACAGAATCCGAAAGGAAAACTGTGTGAAAGTGCAGACGAAGCAGATGGAGTCTCGTCTTCCTTCAGAAAACAAGCACCGGGTTCCGCTCCGTCGTCCCCCTGGCTCCCGCCCATGAGCGCCGCGGTTTGGACAACCGTCCCATCCTGTTCCAGAAGAGACGTCCGAGGCGGTCGAGGCGGAGGGGCAGGTGCTGCGTCCTCGCAGTGCGGCAGCCAGGAGGGACAATGGAGGCCATTCCTGTCTGGCACGCAGTCAGGCTCTCACGGGAACAGGAAAAAGAGTGTGTGTGTGTGTGTGTGTGTGTGTGTGTGTGTGTGTGTGTGTTCTTGCTGAAAGTGAAAATCTGGCCAGGTAGCACGCATAGCGGGGGGAAGAAAAAAAAAAAACCTGCAACGCACTTGAATGTGGCATAAGGTCAGCAGCACTATATATGCACACTCAGGCACATATACAGCCGGTAAACGCCTTTACCGTGGGTCTGTTAGAAAAGTCAAGTGATCCTTTTCAGCTACATTATACTCTAACTCTGCCTCTGACGAGAAGGAAATCGAGTTAAGAGGAATTTCCACAGACTGTGAAACCAGAAAAGCTCAGATGCTGTGAATCTTAAGGGCTTTCCAGATCCAGGAGCGATGTGGGGTCGAGCCAGGCGATGAAATGTTGGAAAGAGGCGGCGGTAATAAATCACGGTTTTTATGATGTTTGTCCTAAGAATGAAGAAAACATGTATCTCATTAGAGGCGGGATGTTGCAGGCCGCCTGCTGCTCACAGTGCCTGGAGGGGGGCTCGGCTGGAAACTCCCAAACACTCCGATGCAGGTGAGGTGAATCGGGGGCTTTAAGGACTTTTTTTCACACCTGTCTGGTTTACCAATTAAAATAAAATGCTGGTGTAATGGTTGTGGAGAGAGCGGCCCATTTGTGGAACCTGCGAAGCAAGCAAGGCAGACTGAGAATGAGATGAAAAGAGGTTTTGGTCTGTTTCCCGCTAAAATGTGGTGCAGTTCAATTAAACTTTGATGGATATATGAACGCAGTTTGAACCATAGAGCTCCAAACTGGAGACGTGACTGGAGTCAGAAGCACCATATTTCTGAGACCAGATCCTCTTCGCTGGTGCTAACGGAGGAATTACCAGCACATTATGGAAGAAAATATTGACAGCTCTATGAAGAACTCAGCTACTGATGTGTAAGATTTGTGTGTGATGAAGACCAGATTACAGTGAGGAAGAACATTACCAATCTGCAGTGTTTACAAATTGGTGAATATGGGGAACAAAGACTGGCCGCTGTGATTCGATCCAAAAGATAAATCACTGCAGCTTCGATTTTTTGCAGAAGTTAAAGCTGGGGTTGGCGATCTTGGAAAACTAGCGTTAGCATGTAGCATCTCCCCAAGGCTCCGCCTAGCTAGCTCCGCCCAGCTCCCACCCCATTGGAGGAGCTCCCGTTGGGAGCGGAGACAAACGCGGCGCTTCCGCGTCCAGTGCGTTCCTGGCGTAACCTGTCCTCAGCGCTTCGTTTCTTCGTTTTTCTTTATTTGCACTACGCCAAGTTATGGCGCACTCACCGGTAAGTAAACCCCCAAACATTCTTCTCCGCCATTCTGCAACGACGCTCCGTCCTTCTACGCGCGCACTGAACCAGGGTCAGTGCACGCCATTGACATGTATGCGCAGGGGGCAGGTCGAACGGCGAAGGGATTTGATTGGTTTAAAAAAAGGAGTCCCCTCAAGACTATTGGTTGCTGTTTTTCCCGTTTTACTCCTGCTGTAGATAGCGGATATTTTCCAAACTACTTTAAAAACACGCTATGAATTGCTTCCCATCGGGCCATAAAGATCATTTTAACCAGTATTTAAAAAAATGTATCTCATTCAAATCGCCAACCCTAGCTTTAATGCACAGCATTCCGGTAAATGCATTTCACTTATACGTGGACCTACACAAAAATAATCCAGTCCTCGTTTTTTACGTTCACTTATACGTGTAAATCGTCTGCGTAATGGCATTTCCTACCAGACACTCAGTAAAGCGGTTCGGATGCAAAAGTAGGAGAAAAACTATCCAGTGGTATAAAGATGAAACTTCAAGGTGTCCCTCTGAACACTGTGAAAAACTCTGGAGATAATCCTCTCCATTTCCCCCCGAAAGGCAAATATTATTTACTGAGGGTCGCTGCCATCCTGCAGGTGCTCTCTGCTCTCTGGGTCACGCCGGAGGCTTTGTCTTAGCTCTGCTGCCGTTATTTGTTTGCGCTGGAACGGCAGAACTTAAAGTGATCCTCTGGGGCGCTGCAGGCTGAGAGCGAGCTGAAGAGGAGGAGGAGGAGGAGTACAGTAGTCTGGAAAGTCAAACTCCTTTGTGCGGACTGCGAGGGGAGGAGGACGAGGAGGCTTTGGTGCCACTCTTGAGAAGCTATAGCAAAAGATGACTTCTCGTTCTTTTTCTAAGCCGTCCCACTGGGTGTAAACTCAGCTCCTGCTCCCTGTTAGCAGGAGAACAATCCAACACTTCACAACGGCAAGAAGAGCCGACATCCACGGATCAAAAAGCTATGTCGCTGTTAACGCTCGGCTGCCGCCGGCCGGTTATCCCCACGTTACCTTCGCTGACACCTCCTGCGCCAAACCCGAGAAGTCAGACTGATCCCGCTGTCACCGTCTGTGTTCACGCTGAAAACCTCCCCTCTCCACCGGAGCTTTTCACTCCCCTCCAGTTCACCTGAGGACACCCCTGTTCCCGTCTGACAGGCGTAGCGCCACAGCCCGGCTCCCCACCTGCCGCTGTCCCCGGGGTGCGCCGGCAGCGCCGTCCCCCACAGCCACATGGGAAACAGTCATCAGCCACGGCCGGGTTGGTCTAACAAATCATTTTAAAGTCCCAAGGTTGGTGGTCCCATCCTTTGCTTCACCTCCTCCAGGTGTCAGAGTGTTCTTGAGCGGGACAAAGAGCTTAATGGGGTCTGAGCACCTGTCATGGCAGCCGTCATCAATAACGTGTGAAGTGTGTGTGTAGCTATATACATGAAGTTCATTGCCACTGGTACGCCAGCATACTGCCACATCGATCCTAACGGTGCCGCTGCGTAGGTCGGGTGAGTCAAGGCAGCTCTGCCCTTTAGTTCAACACCGTCCTTAAAGGTGCTAAATTATATGAAATTATCATTGTTATCGATATTGAAGAAACATTTAGAAGTAACCTTTCATGTTAAGCTGTAAAGGCCGTTATACCCCACCGTGTCTACAGTACCAACAGTTACATTTTCCACAGTCTTTATGGATAGCAAATAGTCATTTGAAGGGTTTGCGTTTGTCACTTTGTGCGTTCTGGGTGAACTGTCGTCTTTGCAGGAAGGGACGTGTTTACATTTCTTTCTGCTCCCGCGACCAGGACTGCAGCTGGTTACCATGAGATTATAGTCAATAAACAACACACAACACAAAGGATCCACCCACAGACTGGATTCACCAAAATTCCAGAGTTGACTCCGATCACGTCGCTCTGCTAAAGTAATCTCAGAAATGTGCTTGAAAGAAAATGATGAGGATAGAAATGACTCCCATAACTGATGCTTAGGTTAAATCTGTTGCCAGAAGTCTGAGAGCATCTATTTACTATACCTGCCTAGCATTCAGATGTAAAAGTCTTTGGTCTTTTTTTTCGTTCTAAATCAACGTTTTCTTAAAGCAAATAAGTATGCAGTGGTTTGCACTGTCGTCTCACATTGAGATTATCCCCAGTTTGGGGGCTGTTTAAGGGCCAGTTTGCCAATTCTTACTGTGAATCTGCAGGTTTCTCCATGAATTCTCATTTCTTCCCACCTTCTGAATAAAATGCATTTGAGGAGAATTGGAAAATTCCAATTCCTTCAAAATCCAAAAACTGCAAACCTAAAGTGAAATACATCAAATCAGAACCATTGAAATATCCGGTAAGATGCATATTTGATCACACACATGCTTTGCTCTAAAGTTTTCTACAGCTTGGGATAAGGCATCCCCCTGACCCCCCTGACCCCTCCAGCCTTTCCCCCACACTTGTCTTTAAATCCGGCTTTTCTGTCGCACTGCAGGATTCAGTGAATCATGTGCTCCAGCCTCCTAATGTGCTCCGTTCAAAGCCTTTTATCACTGTGAAAACACCAATTGGAAGCACAAAGAAAATACTTCAGCTGAGGTCAACTTCCCTTTGTTATTCTTACACAGCTCCTTTATCTTGACATAATTTCCAGCGCATTTGCACACGTTCCCTCGTTTCACGTCGGAGTTGTCCCATATCCTTCACCGATGAAACGCTCGCACACATACTGCAGTTGGCATCCGAAGCCTCGATGGGAAGATAGTGTGTGGAGCAGCTCTTATCCAGAGGAAGTGGCGCACCGCAGGGAGGCCGCCGGGGGCCAGAACGCAGCCCGGGGCTGGGAGGGCAGAGGAAGGGGAAGGACGTTATCGCCATCTCCATCTGCAGAGAGTGGCACGAGGCGAGACGGGAGACGCAACCTTTTCATTAACCTTCACCTTCCGCCGCTTGTTCTCGGCCGTGCACACGCGTGCGCCTGCGTTCGGGGGGCAGATAACGGCGAGCGGTGGAAAGTTTTTGCGGCAGAATGGGTGGAAAGCAGGAGCTGAATCATCAGCACGCTATCAGGCACAAGATCATATAGGAAGACTGGAGGAAAGTAGAAAGTCTTGGTTGATTTTGGCCTTTCTGAGGAATTTCATGTGATCTTTAGGAGGATTTTACTTTACAAGTGGAAGACGTGGACAGCTCTTTATAACAGACTTTCAGCTGTTATACTTAGTGCAGTGACAGTTGTTCAGAACATTGTGATTAATCTTAATTACTTTTACTTTACAGCCACTTCCAGAACTGTGTATAATAAAAAAGTGCAATAGCTTTGAACTGACTTTGTGTCTTTTCTCCTGATTTATTGCATTTACAGAAAAAGTGCATTCTGGGAAAAGAGTCTTCAGAAATAGCCTCATTATTCTCCTCTAAATGCAGTATCATAAGGTGCATTATTGTTGGAGCATGCCGTTGCTCTGATCATACCCACTCAGAGTGCTGCACTCGCCTGGTTATTCTTGACCTTTGCATGCCTCTGCATGTGGGCTGGGACTGTTTCTTGGCAAACAGGGGCACTGTGACTTCCTGGAACCTCCGCCGGTGTCCTGGCGAACGCCGCTGCTTCCAAGTAATCGTTTTCACATGTAACTCCCATAAAGCCCTGGTCTGGTGTGGCTCTACGTCTGCAGATCGTTCAGCGTATCCGTCTCTCAAGGTGTTCATTTCATCCAGTCAAACTGGGTTTAGCGATGCAGGCTCTTCCCCTCTTCTAATGTTTATATTCTCAGCTTTTTTTCCCCCACCACATCCTGTGAGTGTTCACTGCCGTAACTTTCCATCAGGCATCTGTAAAGTTTAATCTCATCCTATCTGCGTCCGTCAGTGTAACTAATTCGAGGCGCGTCGACCCTGGGAGCGACGGTTCTCGGTAACGTTTGACCTTCGTCGGCCTCCCGGCGCCGTGAGGCGGAGACCTGGAGCTTAACGCCGACTGACAGCCTCGCAGCGTAAGATTTGATTGGTGCCAAAGGGTGTGTGTCGGATGTCGACATGAAAAAGTGGGAGAAAAGAAAAAAAAAAAAACGAGAGAGAAATTGGGCTGTTAACATTCATGAGGAATGATGACGGTGTCGGAGGGAGAGCATCCACTTGTCATTTCTCAGACGGCGCTGATCTATTCCGCTGGCCGTCTCTCTTATGTTCCCTGCCTCCTCCTGCATGTTCCCTCTTCCGCTCAAGCATTTGTCATCGTTGCTGTTCTACCTCTTCCTTCCATCCTTCTCTCCCCTCCGTGTCTCATTTTCCATCAGTTCTTCCTTCGCTCCTCGTTTCATGGTTTGTTTTTCCTTTATTTCCGTCATCGCTCCCATCTGAAACCGGTCCCCAGATCCACATTTTCTTTTGTTGCTTCTCTTGTTCATCTTTCCTTAATTTCCCTCTGTCATCTTCCCATCGTTTCATTATTTCCCACCCGCTCACCTTCCCTTCTTTGCTCTTTTTTTTCGATCTTCTCCTTTTGTTTCCTCTCCTCCCTCAGATCTCTCCCTCCTTCCAGGCCTCCTTTTTTTCTCTTTTTTTTGTTACCAATTTTGCATTTTGCAGCTTTTTCCCCCTTTCTTTGAAAACGCTCCAAGTCACATTGAGTTCAAGCACCACCATCCATCATGTTGTCCGGATACATAAAAAAAACCTTTTTTACCGACGCTCTGGACACACACATATATCAGAGCGGAGTGTGCGGCGGGGAGGCGATCGGTGACGCCGCGCAGACGACACGACCTAGATGTGACAGTGAGGAGGAGACGTTTGCCATGACTGATGTAAAATGTTATGTGTTAGCATACCCTTGCTTCCCGCCGCCCCCCCCCCCCCCCCCCCCCCCTTCCGCGAGCGCCATTGTCACGATCGTGACCGTCAGCTTTAATGGCCGGTCTAAATCACAGGCCTGTCACGTTGTGCCTTCATTCAGATTAATGTGCGCGCCGGGCGACCAGGCATTAAGCCCCACAGGTCCTCTCAATGACACACCTCAGCGCTCCGAGGCTCGCCGCCGCCGTGCGCCCGCCACACGCACCCACACACACACTGTACACAGGCCTGCCCCCGTCTCCCAGAGACACACGCTGTCACAATACAAATGTGCTCTCAATGAAACGCGCCTCCGCTGGAGGTTTTACCTCATTTCACCATCGCCTGGCCTTCGGCGAGCGTCACAAACACGCGCAGCACGCCTCAAGACGGATCCCACTCATTCTCATGCAGTCGTTAAGCCAGTTTTGGCTGTAAGGCGGAATAAAAAAAGGCCACATGGTGGTTTAAAAGGTCAGCCTTTCTCTGAGCAGGTTGCCTGTTCCGCCTCCTGTGTGGATCTGGGTTTGAGTGTCGTGACTCTAAAAACAAACCTTTTCATCCACAGAGTAAGTCTGAGCCTCAGACACAACGAGCCTCAGCGATAAATTAGCCGCTCTTTCTAATTCCTCGGGACAAAAGATGAAGTGGCAGCAGATGCTGTTGCCTTTAAAATGCTCATAAGTCACACTCGCGTCCCGAACTCTGTGTTTCTCAGAGCTGGGGCTAATTCTCAGCAGCAGCTGGCTAATTCTAATGAAAACGGTTTCATCATCTGTTGAGGGAGAAAAGAGGCGAGCGGATCTGAAAGGAGGCTCTGCCCTCATTTGGCGGCAGACAGAAGTGCAGCACGAGGCAGAGAAACCTGAAAAGACACTCAGCTTTTCAGATATTCCCTCTGAAGAGCACATTTTGGGTGCTACCCTTGGTATGCTAAACTAGCATGCAAAGACAACAAAGCAACGTTTGACACAGAGACTGAGGAGATCTCACGTCTTTGCTTTTTAAATGCGAGAATCTGAACTAGTCGACACTAACTTTCTCCACACTTCAGCAAAATAGTAATAATATCAAGAAATGTCAGAATACTGACCAACAACTCACCGTAAGCGTCGTGAAAGCCCTCACAGTTTGATCCTGATAAACCTGCTTCAGGGTTTAAGGTTCATTATTTGTCCAGTAACGTTAAATATGACGTTCTTAAACCCTTAACTTAAATCACAGCTGCGGTCGGATTTCTTGTATCGCAGCACCGAGAAAGTCACTTTGAAAGATAAGCCGAAGATTTATATGCGGAGGTTTGTCCTTCGCTGGTGAATAAAAAGTTGGAGGTATTAACATGTCACACGAAAAGATGTGTCTGATTTCCAGAGAGGTTATGAGCTGTTGGATATTTACAGTTTTGTCATCTCAGAGGTGAAGAATGAAGAAAAAGTTAGATTAACGGATCTGAGATCAGGCGCTCATTGCAATAAACGACAAAAAAGGAAATGTTAAAATACATTAATGTTGGAGGATTACAGAGGATTCACTCTCAATCATCAATAACAGCTGAACTTTCAGTGTGTATTCGGAAAATCAGCAAATGATGAGATTCATTCCAGAGCCCTGGTCTTTTCTGCATCCTATAGAAAAACATTCTTTCCCAATACAACATTGATTAACCCACTAAAAGTGCAGAAGTGAGAAATATTTCTGCCTCTTTCATCTTGAAGTTTGAGTTTTCCCACTTTCCCGATACCCATAATGCTCCAAACTGGCGTGTAGACTCTGAGAGGAGACCGAGTATTGACTCCACATTTAGCTCGAAATGAATGCTAATGCTGCAGTGTGTCTGCAGAATAACTCAGAATTCTCCGCACGAGCCAAACATCGATTATGTGAGGCAACAGCGGACTGAAACAACAGCCTGCACATCTTCAAACCACCTTTTCTTCTGTAGCTTCTCCTTTTTTTTCCCACCCGACCATGTAGTTTAATTCATTGCGCTCCACATAAATAAATAAATGTATATTTCCGACACAAAGCTGTTTCTTAGTGATGGCCAAACGGCCTTTTCTGTGAGTTCATCGCTGTTTTGTGTCCGGGCCCCTGAGCCGTCGCTGAGCGCTGCTTGGTTTTTATGGCTTTGTTAAAAGCAGTAATCATTAAGGCATTTGTCACAATCATTACTCGGTGAATTGGCCTCCCTCGGTTGGGCCTTCTTATAATTTCCGGACCTCCGGTTCAGACGGGCGCCGCGTTTCGCCAATTAGAGCGGTGAGTCATATGTCAGCGACTGTCTCTCCACTCGGCGAATGTGCCTCTATTTCACCGTGGAGGTACAAATAACTGGCAGTGCAGTGCGGCCAGCCATTCACTCTGCTCTGACTCCTTCTGCATTTTGTGGGTCTGAAATCAACTTTCTCTTGTTTTCGGCGTTGCGTTTAGCTCAGAGGAGGACTCAACATGCCAGATAATGTTGAATAAAGGCTCATATTTATTCAAAATAAGCAAAAGCAGAAAAAAAAGCTATTATATTTTATACTGACTGTCTATTTAGTTTACGAAACATATTCTGGCTTACTGCGACACTCGTCCGTTTGCTCCTCTCCCCTGTTCTTCCCCAGACAAGTCGATGGTCCTTCACGATACTTGGAGACACTTTACGGCCCCCCTCAACCGAGTCGAGCTCCATCAGCCCTCGGATTCATTTTGTTGGGTTTTTTTTTTTTTTCCCAGCCATGACAAGAGGAGTGAAACGGCAAACTGTGGGCCGAGGTGATTTTATCCCCCTCAGCAGGCCGCCGTACGAATGTCTCACCGAGATAAGAGCGGTGAGAAAACTAGAATGTATGCAGTGATAATCAAGATGACTAAGACTGATGACTGGAATAAACCACTTTTACAGGGGATTTTTAGGAATATTGCTTTAAAAAGAAACAGAATTCATAAAAACTTTAATAACTGTATTTGGGTGGCAGCCGTGGTCCTGAGCAGGTGACTGGAGGGAGCTAGAGGTGTGGCAGTTCACTCCTCAGACGCTGCGTTGTTTCACATCTTCTCAGCCGCAGAGAAAATCCTGTGTGTGTGTGTGTGAGGAGCACACGTCGGGTGCCGGGGCCGTCCAGCCTGCTTTAGCGGCCACCCATAAGCCTCTTGGGCTCCTATATGAGATGGTGATGGGCTTACGGTGCGAGAGGAGCCGGTGGGGGCTATTCTCCCAGCAAGAGCATTAGTGCTGCTAAAAGCAGTAATTCCTGCAGGACCAGCTCAGTTATGTCGACCTCCTACTTTAAAGCAGACCGCTGTTGTTTTGTGGGTCTTTTTTAATATTAGATTTACTCTCAAACAATATAGTGAATGCACTGTTAGCTTCTAGACATGTTTGGAAAGTTTAAGAGCATGCTCAGCGGCCCCCAGGTGCCAGCTGCAGCTCCTGATCCTGCTCCTGCTCCTGCTCCTGCTAAGGTAAGACCTTTTCACTGAAATATTTCACCAGCTTTCATTCCAGACGCAGTAGCAGCCAAGGCTGCGGCATTTAACTCAGCGAACTGGTTACATTTGTGCCTCCAAAGATCACAGCAGTGGCTTCTTATCTTCTTCTCCATCCATTCAGCCGCTCAATACTCGCGCCAGAAAAAGAGTCAAATGAAATCGTTTCATTACACGGGCCTCATTGAAGTCTCTCATTACCCAACAGGCACTTTTTAAATCCATTTCATCTTGTTTTTAAAAGTGTCCATCACGCGAGGAGGCAATTTGTCAAATGCTAAATTCACTATTCTTTGAAACGGCTCTGGAAATTAAAATGTCTCTCTAATGGCCGCGGTCTGACTAATGGATCCAAGCGTCTGACTTTGTGGAAAAATGTTGATTTGTGGTGCAGGAGGAGAAGCCGGCTGATAAAGAGAATGAGACCAAGAAAGAGGACAAGCCACAGGGTGAGTCTCTTGATAAACACCGAATCCCTGCATGGACTTCCAGACTTACTTATCCAACTATTTTTCAGGATAGATCAGTCGGTTTAACAGTTCTGAGCTTTAAGATGTCTGCAGATGTGCTCTGATTTCTGGAAACAACATGTAAACAGCAGATCCTTTAAAGGAATACTCTGAAGATTTTTTTACCCACGCCCTATCCCTATCATTGACAAAGTTAGACAAGCTCATAAATACCTTTTTTGTGTCTCTGCGTCCAGTGCCTGGTTCCCAGCTGTTAGCATCGTAGTTAGCTTAGCTCAATTGCTGGAAGTCAATAGGGAACAGAGCCGAACTGATGAAAGTGGACAAAACACTCCTTCCAGTGGTCCAGGGGATGGCGTATTAGCACGTGAAGTGAATCCGAATGGTTATAAAACATTTCAAAAGACGTGTTTTCTTTTCAATCCGTTAAAATAACGTTTTCATACACACAGACCTCCGCATGCGCAGTGCTCCGCAGAAGGATATACCGGAGCACAGCAGTGGCAGCCATAGACTCAGCCTCTGTGCTCCGGTATATCCTTCCGCGGAGCACTATGCTTGTGCAGATCTGTGTGTATCAAAACGCTATTTTAACAGACTGAAAAGAAAACACGTCTTTTGAAATGTTTTATAACCATTTGGATTTATTTCACGTGCTAACACGCCATCCCCTGGACCACTGGAAGGAGTATTTTGTCCACTTTCGTCAGTCCGGTTGACTTCCAGCAATTGAGCTAAGCTAACTACGATGCTAACAGCTGGGATCCAGCCACTGGACGCACAGACACAAAAAAGGTATTTATGAGCTTGTCTAACTTTGTCAATGATAGGGATAGGGTGTAGGTCAAAAATCTTCGGAGTATTCCTCTAAGCCATGTCCCTGCCAACATCTGCATCCATACAAGTCAGACTCTGACCTCTGCGGACTCGGAAACCTCCACAGGAGTGTCACTTTGACCTTTTTCAGACTTGATCAAACCTCCTGTACTCTCTCATATATTTCCCTTATTCACAGATGTGATGGTGAAGACCTGACTGATGTTGTTTCCTCTTACCCATCATGTTTTGGCTCACTGCAAAAATATAGCTCATTGCTGATAAATTAACTTGAAAAGGTGTCTGCAGCTGCTGGTGTTTTTTTTTTTTTTTTTTTTTTTTTACTGAGCTGCAGAACAGAAGCTGAACAGCATTGGGACAAATAACTGTAATTAGTCTTCGTGTGCACCTGTAAAGGTAAAAAAAAAAAATAGATAAATGAATAACTTGACCAGGAAAAGTATTCACTCTGGTAACACGATGCAGATGTTCAGAATGAGACGTTTTACTTCAGACAGACTAACTCAGCCCTGCTGCATCTCTACATTTAAACAAACTTTATTTGTAATAAACTTTAGCAGAGACCTCAGTTGGATGTGCAACTTTTCAGGTGTTGCTTGAATTTTCCTCATTTTTCTGATTATGACGTAAATATCAATTTATCAATAACTCTGAAAGAGTTTTAATTAGTAGTGAGGCCAGTCTGATCAGTGCAGTGCAAACCACAAAAAAAAAAAAAACAAACAAACAGGAAAACCATCCTTCTTTGTTTCCTTCTGTTATGATTAAGCTTTGTGGTTATACTCTTACTTAGATCCGCCGGCTCCAGCACCGGCCCCTGCACCAACTCCTGCACCGGCCGCAGCTCCTGCACCGGCCGCAGCTCCAGCACCAGCTCCTGCACCGGCTCCTGCACCGGTTCCTGCACCGGCTCCCGCACCGGCTCCAACATCCAACCCTGATCAGCCTGCGCCTGAGGGGTAGGACTGTAGGACTAAACTCCGGTTGTAGCCTCTCCCCCATCCATCCGTTTTGCACCATCATATTCACCAGCCGTCTCTTTGCTCCCTCTGATTTGCTCTGCTGCATTCAATTATGGCGAAGTTGCGCTGAAAGTAATAAGCAATTAAATAGAGCACCTACAGTGTATTTATCCTCCACTGTCTGAACTGTGCTTTAGCTTACCAAAACAAATGTCTGCCAAGACACTGACACTGCAATCCAGTGTCAAATTAATCACCCTCTGGACACTAATTAATCAGATTCCCTGGCAGAGATGGCAGGGAGAGAAACCCCTGCGAGATGAGCGCAGCGTGTGAGATCTTTATCCTCCCAATGCAACATGCATATTCACAGAGGGACGACCTCAAAGTGGATTAAAGGCTTTTCAGCTTTCTGCTTTTAAGGGGCTCACCAGGTCTGCCTCTCGTATGGAAACAAAAAGCCACAACGGCAACAAGCAAACTGTCACGGCTGATCAGCAGCCTTATAAACACAGGTCTGTCTTTGGGGTGGTAAACTTGAGTCAGGCAGCAACATGCCAGATGCTTGAGGAAGCACATCAGCAGTAATGAAAAGCTGCATCCATCAGGGTGCATTAAGTCTGGGAAGTTTCTCTTTCTGCCACCAGAGGGAAGCCTCAGCTGCAGCTTTGACTTTCCTTTAACAGGAACGTGAAGAAAAGAATGAGTTAACTGTAAGAAACCTGCACAGTGGATGACTGTGGTATGAATTAGTGGTTAAAGACGCTTTGGTGGGGCAGAATTATTATTATTATATACATATATCCGCAGTCCTGCAGACTCGATCACTATGAACTGTCCACCCTGCCGACAGCTCACCCACCAGACAGATCTTACACACTCATATGCACACTGACACACACTCATAACTAGAGCACCGTCACACATGCACAGCATGCAACAAACATTAATCATCACGCTGATGCAACTTAAAACTGGAATTGCACTGTTGGTGTTGTTGTTATTGCCTATATTTTTGTTTTTTATTATCTTTTTCTCATATAATATTTTACATTGTTCAGCGGAAGCTGCTAAAACAAGAGGTTTATTACGTTCCCTGCTAGCCTGTATATTACTGAAAAAATTTTAACCTGTTTATTGATCTGTAAAGGACCTTGATCTTTACTTCTACTGTCCACGTCGTTTATAGCGTACATTTTTAGTGAGAATTCAGTATTTCACATCAGCACTGCAGACTGTGACTTTAAATATAAGGGTGATATTTCACCTGCATGGTTACTTTTGGTAATTAAGGGGTTACTAGTTGAGTTTTTGTTAATGCTGTCAGATTTAACCACGATTAAAAGACAATAAAACTCATTTTACTGTCATTGGGATGTTGATTCTTCCATCCCTGTGCCGTACAGGTGAATTATGAGGATTAGATTCTTCATTTGAAGCTTGATTACAAGTTCACAAATGATGTGATTAATCGCAATTAAAAAAAAAAATTGCCAGCCCTCCACCGATTAATTGCAATAAATCACAATTAATGCAATTAAGACCACCAGCAGTCTTTAGTCACATTCTAGTGTCTGTAAAAGCAAAACGGTTCTCTAGAAAATATGATATAAGCTGATATTTAGTGTTAATTTCGTTTTTTCAGTGGGAGTGATGTTTAGCGTGTTCACTGACTGTGTTATTCACGTTTTCAGAGAGGAGGCGGCTCCTCCTCCACCCATAGTCATCAACAGGTACTCGGACGACCAGCTCAGAGCCATCGCCAAACTGATGAGAGACAGACTGAAAATCTACCAGGAGAAGGTTTCTGATCCACATGCGTCGTCACCCGAAATATCCCCTCCCGTCAGTGAGTACCTGCATGGAGTCACTCATCCATACGCAACCGTTTTGAAGCATGATTTGACCTTTTGACCCCTGTCTCCGGTGCTAAACATGAACATGAGGAGACTCAGATGTCCGGTTGTCTCCTTTCAGCTCCGCTGATACGCAAAGACGACTACGCCGTGCTCATCGAGGAGAGGAAGAAGAAAGCAGAGGAGGACCGGATACAGAAAGAGGAGGCGGATAAGAAGAAGAAGGAGGAGCAGGAGAAGAAAAAGAAGGAGGCCGAGGAGAAGAAGAAGCTGGAGGAGGAGGAGAGGAAGAAGGCAGAAGCTCTGGAGGAGAAGAAGAAGGTTCCCCTGAAGGCGCAGTTGAAGCAGAGCGCCTGGGCGCTGGTGGACGGCACGCTGAAGCCCATGGAGGACGGGATGGACAGCGTCCTGGGCCACACCATCGACCCCTTCACGGACCGGCGCTACATCGCCTGGCTCAGCGTGGTGACGCTGGCCTTCAACTACAACCTGTGGTTCCTGACGGCGCGGCTGTGCTTCCCGTACCACAACGAGAACACCATCTCCTACTGGTTCGGCGCCGACCTGCTGGCCGACTTCATCTACCTCACAGACTCCGCCTTCTTCCAGTCCCGCAAGCAGTTCGTCAGAGCCGGAGACATCATAGTAAGAGAGAAATCATCCCCACATTCACATGCGGCAACTCTAATAAAGATGGTTAAAGCTTATTTTTGTTCTTTTTTTCTTCTCCAGAAAGACAGATCACTTACGAAAAACCACTACAGAGAATCTGAGAGATTCATGGTATCGTAACATGAATCCATTGAACTTTGAACTTCAGTGTGAATTAAGTGAGGAACCTGACTCGACCGTCTTTCCTCAACAGGTTGACATGATGTCTCTCTTGCCGTTTGACTTGCTCTACCTCCAGTTTGGATTTAAATCTATTTTCAGAGCCAATCGAATACTGAAAGTAAGTTTCCTCATGGGTGAACTCACTGTTCAGTTTTTCTTACCTTCAAAATAATTAATTTGTCTTTCTCAACTTGTTTCCAAGGTGGACACATTTTTTGAGTTCAGTGATCGTCTTGAAAGCATCATGGCCAAAGCTTACATCTGGAGGTAAGAGATGATTTTCACTGCCTTTATCACTTCAGTATAGTACTCCTTCATTCCTCATGTTGGAACTCTCAGCATTCAGTAGAAGCCTAAGATAACCGTTCTCTGACTATAAGCTGCTGGATTACTTGGTTTGAGTTTCTTCACTCTCTTGAGGTACCTGATGGTCGATGGCGTCTTTGTGGCCTCCTCATAGTTTCCATTAGCCTGCAGGTACTTGTCATTTTCCTGGACGGTATCGACCCGTACAGTTCTGATCATTGATCGAACCAAAAAGAGATTTTAGTCTGTACTGTAAATCCTGATGATGTAGATCAATGAGACAACTTGTCTCTCATTCTTGGCATACAGCTTGATGTCACTGATGTAGAGCAGGTATCCAGGACCAGACTTTGTGACGAACTGACTGAGGGAGTTCAGGCCCATGGAGAGCAGCAGTGGTGACAGGTCTGCCTCACTTGATGTTGACTTGGGCGATCCGGTTTGAGTTGGTTTCCAGGGCCGTCTTCCACAATCCCGGTCGTCTTTCTGAAGACTGTCAGAGTACTGTTGGCCTTGTACAGTTCCAGACATTCCAGTGTCAGTGTGCGCTGCGCTGAGTCATAGACCTACTTGTAATGAATCTAAGCGGTGCTCACGTTGATCTGTCTGTTCTTTCAGTCTATGGAAACTTCTCTGTCAACCAGTAGCTGGTGTTTGGCTCCTGTGATGTTAGTACCTATTCCTTTTTGTGCCTTGCTCATAGCTTATGGCCTCATATTGGGCCATATGCCTATTGATCTTAGTTGCGATGGTGCCTGATCAGACCTCGGTCAGTAGTTGGACGGGATGGTTCCTTTCTGTTGATCCTTTATGACTAGTACTGTTCAACCCTGAGGTAACCACAGCAGATGGGTTCAGCAGGGTAGAGCTGCTTAGGAACAAAAATAAAATAGAGTTGAAACTGGAATGTTAATGCTTCTTTCAGAGTGATTCGCACCATCGGCTATCTCCTCTTCATGCTCCACATCAACGCCTGCTTGTACTACGTGGCTTCAGACTATCAGGGCATCGGCCAAACTAAATGGGTCTACTCTGGCAATGGCAGCGCGTAAGTACAGCACATCCCCCTCTTACTGAATCTGTGGCATTTTTGTTTTTTGAGTAAGCCCTTCATGGCATTCACAAAAAAAAAAATCCTACAACTGTTATGGCACAACAGTACAGACCATTTGGCAATTGTTTATCTAATGATTCCTTTTAATGTGGCAAAATTTGAGGAATTCAAAGTGCACTGTATTTTCTATCTTTGCTGCTGTTGCTGCTGCTCTAGTTACCTCAGCTGCTTCTTCTATGCGGAGAAGTCCCTGCTGCTGATCGCCGAGTTGCCTGTTCCAGACACCATGTTTGGGCAGATCTTTCAGATGGTGAACTACCTTTTTGGGGCATTCTTTATGTCCGTCATTCTCGGCCAGGTAGTTCCTTTCTTACTCGATCTCTGTGATCATTTGCCATTTATTTTTATATTATGATTTTGATTTTTCACTTTTTCGTGAGCAGCAAAAGCATTTACAGGAAAAAACATGCTTTAAAAAAGCAGTAAAACCTCAAAATCAAAAGGGGTGTTTCGTGAGTCCAGATTTAAAGACTGCCCAGAAACTCAAAAACAAAAATCCAGAATGCTTTAACAGTTCACTGAGCGACGCTGCCCGGAAACACTAAGTAAAACTTGTTTGACACGCCCCCCTCACCCTCTTCACAGGTACCTGCGTTCTTACTACTTTGCTGTTCGCAGCCTGATCAACATCGGGGGTCTTAGCGAACCCCACACCGTCTTTGAGATTGCCTTTCAGATGACTAACTTTTTCGTGGGCGTCTTTGTGTTCTCCAGTTTAATTGGACAGGTAACAGACACGTTGAGTCCGTAGCGTGAGTCAACCGCCTAGCCTCCTCAGACCATCTAGAAAATCCCCGAATTAACAGCTGTGAAGTAGATCATCATCAGTTCTGTTTTCCATTTGTCTCGTTGATGCAGTGATAGATGAATCAACAATACCGACATGAATTAGTCATTATACCAAACTGACACCCATCGTTCACTTTCCCTCCCAGATGAGGGACGTCATCGGCGCCGCGACGGCAGGACAGACCTATTTCCGTTCTTCAATGGATGGCACCGTCGCCTACATGGTGACCAACCGCATCCCCGGGCTGGTGCAGAACAGAATCCGTACCTGGTACACCTACACCTGGGATGCTCAGGGCATGTTAGGTCTGTATCCGACAGGGTGTGAGAAAGCCACGGCTAGCAGGACTCTCAGTTCAACCTAGAGGGACTGAAGACAACGTCACTGATGAATCTTGTCGCCTTTAGACGAGTCTGAGCTGCTGGATAAGATGCCTCTGGTGATGAGAACCGCCATCGCTGTGGACATCAACCTGGTTACCTTCCAGAAGATTGATCTTTTCAAGGTGAAAACACAGCCGGTACCCAACAGGACACAGCAGCACGGAGACCCTAAAGATCAGAGTCAGGAATGTCCCTGAATGTCTCCTCAGGGCTGTGACCAGCAGATGTTGGTGGATATGTTGCTGCGACTGAAGTCGATCGTCTACCTGCCCGGAGACTTCGTTGTGAAGAAGGTATGAATGTTGTCCAGGTCAAAAATTAATAAAACAACGAGGATCTTTTTTCAGTGTCGACATGATTGTGTTTCCCGCGGCTGCAGGGAGACATCGGTAAAGAGATGTACATCATCAAGAGTGGAGCGGTGCAGGTGGTGGGAGGACCCGACAACAGCATCGTGTTCGTCACGCTGAAGGCCGGCTGTGTGTTCGGAGAAATCAGGTAACACACACAGTTTACAATTAAAACATTTGAGTCTATATTAAACTGAAAGAATTCAAACGTTATTAAAAAGTCTTTCTGGTATCCCAGTCTCTTGCAGTCGTCTAAAGACGGCGGGAACAGGCGCACGGCTAACGTCAAAGCCTACGGCTTCGCTAACCTGTTTGTTCTGGAGAAGAAGGACCTGTTCGACATCCTGATCCACTACCCCGAGTCCCAGAAGGTTCTGGCCAGGAAGGGAAAGTGAGTTCTAATGCTAACACTGATCACTGCGGCTTCATGAATAACATTTACTTTACTTTACTTTACTTTACTTTACTTTACTTTACTTTACTTTACTGTATGGAACAATAAGAACTAGAACAGGCAAAGTTCTGACAGTTGCAGACAGAAAGTGAAAAATGCACTCATTTGATGAAAGTAACCTTGCTGGTTAACCCGACTTACTGAGATTAGTTGTAAAACTTAATGTTGATTTCAGAGGAAAATAGCAAAATGCTAATTTAATTGCGTCTCAAACATTAAACAAATACAATTGCTTTGTGTGTGTAGAAAGCTGATGAAGTCCAAGGGCCCGGCTGCAGCTAAAGCCGAAGAGGACAAGAAGAAAGGCCTGGCGCTGTTCGGACCCAAGCCGCCCACACCCAAACTGCTGCGAGCCGTCGGAGGAACCATCAACCGAGGCTTCATCAACAGGATGAAGGTAACTCCGTTCAGATCGTCTCTCCCAGCAGAATCGTCGGCGTGATGCTGAAACTGTTCTGTATTCTGCTTCCACAGGGTGCGTCTGGTGGCAACTGAAGACTGTCACAAGCTCGTTTTGCTTTTTTTCTTTTATTAAAAAAAACTCCTTTTTGGGAGGGAATGTACATTTCTACTGTTACGGCTCGTATGTACCGAGTGCAGGTGAACTGAGATGGACTGACTCATGCATTGTGGGTAGTTTAAACACTGGGACAGATGTGATCACACAGACATGAGCCCAATCGAATGTAAATACCTTTCTGACGACAGCTGCTCGCCTCTGAGTGAAACACCAGCCAAACCAAGTGCAAAATTAGAACCACCAGAATGTCAGTGACCGTTTTCATACGGTAGCCCCGATACAGGTGTCTGCAACCTGTGACCTTTGACCCCCTCTATAGTCGCTTGCTGGAGCATTTGTGAAGCTGTGTGCATTTTATAATAAGCTCTATAAGATGGCTTGAATTGTAATGTAATGTAATGGAATACCTACCTCTGTATTGACGGTCTTTTGGTAATGAAAGGTTGCAGACGCCTGCCACAGCAGGTATGGTCAACTCCGCTGATATGTGGCATCACTGATTCGAACACGGATAATGAGAGCTTGAATAAAGATAACCTGGTTTAACAGCATTCCCTGTATGTGTGTGTTCATGTTGACACTGGCTGAGTCCACAGTAATCCTGTTAGCCCCACAGGTCCGATTAACTCAGTGGTCTCTCCTCTTGTGAGGCCTGAAATAACCTCCGGTCTAATTTTAGCCCGGCTGAATTCGTCCCATACAGCTGTGAGTTAGCCCGACCGATTCCAAATATCCCCTCATACTCTCATTATTTACAACTAAATGTGATTTGTTTCAATATGAACAGATTTTCTGTGTGATTTGAGCCAGGTTTGTATTATTGATCATCTAATGTGAAGACAAAAAAGGTGGTGGGGGTGTTGAAATGTCCACAGCGGGTGTGTTTGGGCTGAGGACGGCACTGCAGACTGCAGACACACCGTCCTCTTGGCAGCGGCCGCGACGGTTGATCTGGAGTTGGCGCCGGAGAAAGGGGAGTGTCTTCAGGGAATTAATGGGGCCTAAGAAATTTAATTGCCCCAATCTGTTGTTTGGATGCGAGGTGAGGAATTCAAGGCTGTCCTTCAGAGGAGTGGAGTGGATGTAGCAGGCCACGCAGAACCGCGCCATGTTCAGCAGGTTGAAAAGATGGATGGGGGCTCCGGAGCCCCCCCCAGCCCAGGATGCTGCTCCGCCCGCTGCCCCAGCTCCAGCTCCAGCCCCAGCCCCAGCTCCAGCTCCAGCCCCAGCCCCCAAGGTAAGAACCAATTAGTTAGTTGTTATGTCAATTCAGGACATTTTGGAGCAAAGAATTTTGAATTTCTTTGTGATTTGGGTCTTTTGAAGTATTTTTGAAATACTTAATATCCTATAAGAGTGTGTTTATTTCTACAGTACTAGAGAAAAAGTTCTGGAAATGGAAATTAAACACAATAAGCTGGTAATCTGAGTACCCTCCAGAACACTTCAGCGTGGAGTTTTCCCTGCATGCTGTTGATTTTATGTTTACAGGAGGAGAAACCACCTGAAAAGAAAGACGAAAAAGAAGAGCAGCCCAAAAAAGAGGAAGAAAATAAAGAAGAGAAGAAGGAAGAGGAGGCCAAGAAAGAAGAGACCAAGACAGATCCAGGTTGCTGGTTCTCCTCCCTCACGCACACTTCACTCCGGTGTCGCTTTGCTTCCTGCAGTCACTCACCTGCCTCTCTGAGCTTCGGGCTGTTCGGAGCCAACATGGCTGAGAGCAGATCATTAACGGCTCCATCTGTGCCGATTTTCTCTCCCATACAAACACAAAGAGAACGACGTGGGCTGGCAGGAGGCAGCGCGCAGAAAACTGGGATAAAACACAGAGTGTGAGCTCAGTCCAGTGAAGGTTGAGCTGCACATTTATTCCCAGACTTGTAAATACTCTCTGTGAAATCGATGAAGGAATGAAATCCCTCTCATCCGCTGGAAACCACAAGTCTTGATTAAAGTTCTGCAAATTAAAGACCTAACCTCAAGGTTCAAATCTGTCAGGATTTTTAGTAACACTAGTAACACTCCCAATCCAACCTGGACTCACAGTGAGGCAACAGTGCGAACCACTACTCCACCGTACCGCCCATGAATTTCACTTTTTGAAGCCTTTCTTTCTTCTTTTCTGTGGTTCTCTGGAAAATGTTGGGTGTTAATCAGGTATAATTTTCTCTCTGATGCCTGTGTTGACATGTAAACTGTCTAAATTCTTTAATTTGATGTTCTTGTGCATATTTTTGAAACACTTGTACTAATTTCAAGGCGTTTGTCTCCGTGTTAATGTTAAGACTGGTTTGTTTGCAGCTCCTGCAGCTCCTGCTGCTCCTGCAGCTCCTGATGCTCCAGCTGATCCTGACAATCCAGAGGGGGCTGAAGGGTAAGAATGCGCCACACACTGCTGAAAACAAGTCTCTGAGAGAGTTGGAATAATCTCCATCTGCTTGCATAAATGCATCAATGTGGCGTCTCAAGTTTCTGCACTTTGATTTTTCCTGCTTTGTGGTCTTTTTTGTAGTCATTTTTAATTGGACTAATTGTCCAGGTTGAAGTCTTCTGGAGCTGCGTCTCCCCGCGTCCCTCCGTGGATCAGACGGCAGATGAATGCATGAATGCAAGTGTGGGATGAAATCAAATCTGGCAGAAGCTTTGTTGTCACAGCTAAATAGATTTGTTCAACCCAGCGGTTGGCAGCTAAACAAATACAGCTCACGTCTCCGGA
The DNA here is from genome assembly GCF_902148845.1 of Salarias fasciatus. Classification (NCBI taxonomy): domain Eukaryota; kingdom Metazoa; phylum Chordata; class Actinopteri; order Blenniiformes; family Blenniidae; genus Salarias; species Salarias fasciatus. The sequence goes on along the minus strand of NC_043753.1, from coordinate 22,243,045 downwards.
GCCCAGATATTGCTGATTTGCAGCACGTTCGGCTCCGTCGGGCCTGTCCTCTCCTCGCCGCCCCCCAACATTTCACCTGAGAGACGGGACATCTGTCCATCCATCCAGCAGCGGGGAAGCCACGGCCGCCGCATGTGACTCCCAAAGCAGCAAAGGAGATTAGGAGATTAGTGGTATTTGTGACTGAGAATGATCAAGGATAGCCTTCACATGCACGCTGGAGCTGATTTCAAAGAATTTATTCTGTGGTCTGCTGGCAACATCACGAAGTCAATGACATTTTGATGCAACTGAAAATATTAAATACTCTGCATCAGATTAGTAACTTCAATGATAATATGAAGAATACCATCTTCTGTTTAATAAAAGCTCTACATGCTGTCTATGAAATCTTCTGCATGCTGCTCATTTTATCTATATTTTAACTTTTGTTCCTATTTTTAGTGAAGAAGCCCCTCCCCCTGTTGTCTACAACCGCTATGCAGACGACACCATGCGATATGTCATCAGGAAGTTAAGAGAGAGGAAGGATGTCCTCAAAGACAAGGTGGTTGACCCCTACGCCACGTCCCCAGAAGTCAGTCCACCTGTCAGTAAGTGTCCACAAGAACAGCAAAACACACTCCGAACACGGATCACGGCTTTGTGCCGGTGCTTCTAAGCCCTGTCTCTGTTTCCAGCGCCTATTTTCAAGAAGCAGGACTACATCAGGCTAAAAGAAGAGGAGCGGATAGCCAAGGAAGAAGCAGACAAGAAGAAGGCGGAGGAAGCAGCCAAGAAGGCAGAGGAGAAGAAGAAGAAAGATGAAGAGAAGAGACTGGAGGCGGAGAAGAAGGCGGAGGAGGAGAGGCTGGCGGAGGAGGCCAGGAAGAAAGCCAAAATCCTCCCCGACATCAGCTGCTCCTGCTTCGACGTCCTCTTCCGGCCAGTGGAGGAGAAGATGGACACCGTCCTGGGAACCACCCTCGACCCTTTCACAGGCATGTGGAATCAGTATGGTTCCTCACCCGGTCATTCAGTTCCTCTAAACCGTGACTCTCCCTCCAGATCGCCGCTACATCGCCTGGCTGAGCGTGGTCGCAGTGGCCTACAACTACAACTCCTGGTTCGCCACCGCCCGGCTGGCCTTCCCCTTCCACAACGCCACCGTCAACCCGTACTGGATCTTCTTCGACGTGGTCAGCGACATCGTCAACGTCATCGACATTGTGATCTGGCAGCCTCGCCTTCAGTTCGTCAAAGCCGGGGACATCATTGTAAGACACACACCGCCGGGAGACGTCTGAAGACCATCCAGCACTGGAAACTGAGATACCTGTTTCTTTCAGAAAGATAAAGTGCAGTCCAAGGTGCATTACAGGAAATCTCTCAGATTCAAGGTGAGAATTTCATTTCCCAGTATGGGGTAGTTTTGTTCTTGAATAGTTTGGGAGAACAAAGCAAACATTTCTGTTACACTTCCCTCATTTTCCAATTATTTATTACCAAATGAAGGAATGAATATTCCATTTTATGATCATCTGGTACTTCAGCTGATCTCCTTGAGATTTTCCCAGCAGCCCTTGAACTTTATCTCTAGTGACTCTTGATTCCAGCATGAAGTCGAATCTCCTTGTACCCCACAACCCCAACCTGGTCTGTTCCTTAGAAACATGTAGGATATACTCTGTGGCTTCTGGACTCCAGATTAGTGATTGTCAAACACATTTAGTGAAGCCTCCCTTTGGAACAACAAACATATGGATCTGGAAAACCGGGAAAGAAAGGTTGGCAATATTTTTCACAGTTAGAATAACATGGAACCTCAGAACAAATGTCAGAAAATGTGCAGTACTCGAAATAAAAGCAGTCTCTGGACATCCTTTCATTAAGGAGAGGTGGAGCAGGCAGCCAACAAAACCACGCCGTCAAGAACAAAAATCCAAACACAGAGAAAAGCCTGGAGCTCCAGGAACAGAGAAATCACAGAAACACAACCACTAAGGAAACACAGACGAACCGGCAAACAAGACTCACGAGAACAGACCAATATATCCCACTATCCCTGACCTGGAACAGCGGCATTGGGTTTAACACAAAAAAGGTTCACATACTTGTCTCAGACAAGTGAACGGAGATCAAAATGATTCCAAATGTATCTAAATAAAAACAATTATTTCTTTATCATCTATATTTGTACTTGGGGGAAACAATCCGGCTGTCTTGAATCGATCCATTTCCACGTCTCTCTGTACAGACCGACATCTTCAGCATCCTCCCGTTCGACCTGCTCTGTCTGAGGTTCCCCTTCTCCTCCTTGTATCGACTGAACCGCTGCATCAGGGTAATGTTAGCTCACCTTCATATTGTATCTGCAGTATAAAACAAGGAGAACCTGAACTTTGCATGATGTGTTTCAGATCGAGTCCTTCTTTGAGTTCAGCGATCGACTGGAGAGCATCATGGCCAAGGCTTATATCTGGAGGTGAAATATCCGTCACACCTCAGTCTGTGCTGCTTATCTTTCTGTCCAGACGTCAGAGAGTCCTCCTCTGTTCCCTCTGCTCTTATCTGCCTCCTGCAGAGTGGGCCGCACCACCGGCTACCTGCTCTTCATGCTGCACCTCAACGCCTGTGCGTACTACATCGCCTCGCTGTCCCAAGGCCTCGCTTCGTCCACATGGGTGTATGACGGACAGGGAACCGCGTAGGTTCCTCCAAATGAGACTCAGGGATTTTCAAACCGTTTCATTCTTATTTCTATTTCTAATTTACTTTTTTCCCGTCAGTGAAGGCCTTTGTTTTTCTTTCTTTCCCCCTCCTCAGGTATCTGCGCTGTTACTACTTCGCTGTGCGCAGCCTGATCAATATCGGGGGTCTTCCGGAACCGATCACCACCTTCGAGATCACCTTCCAGATGTGCAACTTCTTCATTGGCGTCTTCGTGTTCTCCAGTCTGATCGGACAGGCAGGAGAACCTCATTTAGAACTCTCTCTTTACTCTTCAGCACTTTAAATCTTGATCGTCTCTCAGATTGTGTCTCCGCCCCTCAGATGAGGGACGTGATCGGAGCGGCGACGGCAGGTCAGACGTACTTCCGGGCCTCGATGGACGGCTGTGTGGAGTACATGAACACATACACCATCCCCAGGATCGTCCAGAACCGAGTGCGGACCTGGTACAACTACACCTGGGACTCTCAGGGCATGCTGGGTGAGAACCATAAATCACTTAGAATGAGTGTTTTCTTATGATCCGCTTGAGGAAGCTGGAAGTTAAAGCCGTCTGTCCTCTTCAGACGAGTCTGAGCTGCTGGATAAGATGCCTCTGGTGATGCGAATCGCCATCGCCGTCGACGTCAACCTGGCAACCTTCCAGAAGATCGCTCTGTTTCAGGTCAAATAGAATCTCCAGCACTTTTGTTTCATGAACGTAGGATAAGAATTGGAGGGTTGAATGACAGTTACATAGATCCAATTTTTTTTTTTCATTCAGAGATATTAAATTAACTCCCAGGTCAGTGTTCATAATACGTAACGACTTCCTGCTCCTTCAGGGCTGCGACCAGCAGATGCTGGTCGACATGCTACTGAGGCTCAAGTCCATCATCTACCTACCCGGAGACTTCGTCGTGAAGAAGGTGAGGAGGTTTAGGAAACCGCACCAAGCTTTTCAACTGACGAGACAGACAGAACCCGTGAGTGTTGCCGCTCTGCAGGGAGACATCGGGAAAGAGATGTACGTGATCAAAAGCGGCGCGGTGCAGGTGGTGGGAGGACCCGACAACAGCATCGTGTTCGTCACGCTGAAGGCCGGCTGCGTGTTCGGAGAGATCAGGTCGGTCTGCGGCGTCAGACGCACCAACCCTCTTGGCCCGTCAGGTCTCTGTAGCATCGTGTCTGTTCCGCCCCGCCAGCCTGCTCCAGTCGGCCAAGGACGGGGGGAACCGGCGCACGGCCAACGTCCGCGCTCACGGCTTCGCCAACCTCTTCGTCCTGGAGAAGAAGGACCTGTTCGACATCCTCGTCCACTACCCCGAGTCTGAGAAAGTGCTGGCCAGGAAAGGCCGGTGAGGCGCTGCTTAAGACCCGGGTCAAAAGAGTCGACGGCAAACTGTAGAAACTCCCACTAACACTGATTCTGTGTGTTTGAAAAGGAAACTGCTCAAAGCCAAAGGACCAGTCGCTGCAAAAGCAGAGGACAAGCCCAAAGGGCTGAATGTGTTTGGACAGAAACCGCCAACGCCCAAGATCATGAAACTCTTTGGAAACATACGCAAAGGACAGGCGGCGAAGGTGAGGGCCACGACCTTTGACCTTTGCTCAGGTTTCGCATTGAGTTATTAAGGAAATCTCTCTTTTCTCTCCACAGAAAGAGAACGAGTAGAACCAAGAGCAGGATGCGGGATCGTCTCCCATGCTCTACTTTCTTTTTTATAACGATCATTAAAGAGAAATTCCCCTCATGTGACGACACCAATAAACCAGATGTGATCAGGCAGCAGCTGAAGGTCAACAGCATGATTGCACACTGTAAAATATGTCAATTTTCATATAAAACAAGGTTATGTTTACTACAAAGTGGGTCATCTTTCTTCACGTGTCGGTGAATGAGTAGACTGGATCTCTCTCTTCTGTCGGAGAGTTTTAAAGGTACAGTATGTAAGATCTGTTTAACTCGTTGCTGAAGTTCAGCTCAGCTCTGCTGCTTCTACTGTTCACACATAATGAAGACACAGGGAGAGTGGCTCAGTCGCACCATCTTGTGGTACAAAGCAGTACTACAAGACAGACCACCACCAAAAAGACATTTTCATTCCCCTGCCTCCCAGCCTGTTTTCAGGTCGTCTTTGAATCCTTTGGATTAAAAATGTCACGTTTGTTTAAATGAATTGAAGACGGGAGAGAAAGCACGACTCATGCTCCCTTAGACGACGCTTCAAACTGCTTTATAAAAAGAAGTTTAATGAAATTTTGCATTTAGTTATTTGCATGTACGGGTTTTCGTGCCGTCACTTAATCCACGTTGTCCAAGCTAAAAGGAGTTGACAGACTGCAGGTCCTTCAGAGAAACACGCGGTCACATTCACACTTCTAACGGTCCGCTCAGTGTCTGGATTAAATGTTGTGCATGTGTTTCTAATGACTCAGAGCACACCGAGCTCCTCCAGCGCGGCCGTCGGTAAACATTACTCACACAGAGCAGCAAGTCATGAGATAGATAAGGACAAAAAAACACAAGTCTGTAACACCTGAGCAGCACGAAGCGTCGATAGACACAGTTAAGCCCACTTCAAACAATAAAAAGCACATTTGGCTTGAAAAAAACAGTTGCTGGTTTAAAAGAAAAAAGAAAAAAGAAAAAAAGAAGCAGGATTCCATCAGTCTGACAGCTGAGCAGAGACTTCGACACATGACCTGCAGGAAGATCAGCGGGCTGAAAGCAGGAGTGAAAATAAGGCGAACGCCCTGCTGTACCGCCTCCGGCTCTCAGACGATCCTCTGCTCCCGTCTCGGCCTGCGCGCCGCAGTCCGTCACACCCAGAGTCTTTCCGGCGCGCCGCCGCCTCTTTAGCTCTGCAGCTTCCAGAAGATGATCTGTCGGTCCTCGCCGCCTGTGATCACCGTGGTGCACAGGTCGCTCATCCACATGGCGGTGACGGCTCCTGCGAGAGGAGGAGAGGATTCACAGCCACCTGCAAGAACTCCCCCCTCCCCAGAGCGACCCGGGATTCAGTCTGAGCCGCACCTGAGTGAGCGGGGATCCTCTTGGTGACGGTGCTGCTGAGCAGGTCCCACAGCAGGAGGTCTCCAGACCGGCCGCCACACAGCACCGAGCTCCCGTCCCAGCAGAAACACCTACACACACACACCCATAATTCATTTCTGTAGCGCCAAATGCGTCTGGGCCACGGAGAGCTGTCAGGTCACCTCTGCTCCTCCTCGGCTCTCAGGGAGGAGGTCACCATCCCCGTCTGGACGTCGGTAACCTTCATGCAGCAGTCTGCTCCCACGCTGAGGACGTGTCGGCTGTCTGAGGACACACACACACACACACATCCCGGTCGTCAGCTCACCGACGCTCAGACTCAGACGGTTTTCGAAGTTCAGCAGACGTGGACGCCTCCGACCCACCGGGACTGAAGGCGGCGCGGTGGATGTTCCCGGAGTGGCAGTGGACCTGCTGCAGCGCGGCGTAGCTGCCGGTGTCCCAGATGGACACGGTGCCGTCCTTACAGCCGGACGCCAGCAGGGTCCCCGCCGGGTTCAGAGCCACCGTGTTCACCTGGAGGGCAGGGAGAGAGAGGAGGTGGAGGTCAGGGCAGCCCGCGGGGTGACGACCCGTTAGCCGCGGCGGCCGCGCTCACCCCGGCGTCGTGCTCCAGCTCGGCCAGCAGCTCGAACTGGCACCTCTTGTGAGAGGACAGCTGGCTGGAGGGGCAGAGCCACACCTGCGGCACAGGAAACAGGAAACACTGTCACACCACCACACGGCAAGCGGCGGCGCGGAGGCGCCCGCGGGCGGCGGCGGCACCTTGACGGTGGAGTCCCAGGACGCCGTGTAGAGCCGCTCGTCGAACCAGCACAGCTCGCTGACGGCGTCGTCGTGACCCATCAGCGTGTCCTGACGGCGGCCGAACGGCACGGAGTAGAAGTAGCTGAGGGGGGAGGAGGGGGGGTGTCAGACGGAACGGCGAATGACCTTCATCCAGCCTGCGGCGGAGCTGAACTCACACGTTGTTGTCCCACGAGGAGCACACCACCGTTTTCCCGTCGGCCAGCATCAGGCAGGACGACAGCGCCTGGAGAACACACACACACACACACACACACACACACACACACACACACTCGGGTCAGCTTGGAGAGAGCGGCGGAGCGGAGAGACGAGGACAGGCGGGAGGAGCTCACCATGTTGGAGAACGACATGCTCCTCTGGAAGGCCGCCAGGTCTTTGGAGAACATTTTAAGTGTCGAGTCTGGAATCGAGAAGTTTCACTTCATTTACAGTAGAACCAGGATGAATCTCCTTCCTGCAGCCTCACTGTAAGGTTCTGGTGTGTGTGTGAAGCAGTGTTATATGTGTGTGTGATGCTCGTTTCAGACTCAGACCTTGCGACGTGGAGAAGACAGCGTCTCCGTCTCGAGTCACGGCGACGCCCGTCACGGCTCTGCGGAGAGTCTCAGTTATCCCACAACAACTGAACGACACACGTCTGACATGAGAGCAGCGATCACGACAGAGTCCCTACAGACACACACACACACAGCTGGAAAACACATGAGCAACAGTCCTGTTTTTCAAAAATTCACCTCAGGAGTTAAATTAACGTAGGCATTGTTCACGTAATGTAAAACCTCCTTCCCATATCCGACCCACATCCTTTTCTTCAGTCCAGCTCCTGCAGCAAAGTGAAGAACTTACTCCTTGTGGACTCTGTGGCTGGACACCATCGTCAGACTCCCCATGTCGGCCCAGGACAACGTCCGGCTCTCCTCGGTCAGGTCTTCGAAGGACAGGTCTTCACTCTGGGAGCCTGCCAGTACATTTTGAAATGCTGACCCTCGGGTCTGCTCGGAGCAGCAGGGGGCGCCGTGTCCCGGCGTTACCTGGAGACAGCTCGCTGACCGGAGAGGCGGCGCTGGGGCTGCGGGTGATGTTGTGGAAGCGCGGCGTGATCCTCTGCGGGTGGGGGCTGGTGAACAGCTGGGTGGGCGTCTGGCCGAACTCCAGGATCTGCGTGAGCATGGCGATCCTCTGGTCCGTGTCCTCGATGCTGCCCGGAGAGACGCGGGAGAGGGTCAGCACGGCGAGCGGCCGCCAGGGACAAAGACCGAGGATCCTGCAGGGGAATACCTGTCGCAGTCGATGCTTCCTTCATAGGTGAGCGGGTGAAACACTGAGAGACGAGGAGGAAGGCGTTAGCCCGTGTGCGGCGGCGAGTTTATAGAGCCGTGGCGGCGGCAGTTCTACCGTTGTGAGCCGCTACAGCCTCGCTGCCCCTCTGCTTGAAGCCGAACACCAGGTCGATCCACTGGTGGAGGTGCTCCGACACGAACTGGCTCTCCAGCGCCTTCTTGTGCTTTTGTAGGAAATCACTGGCGTCTGGTTCCAACAAACAACGAGAATAAAAACCTGAACATCAGAAACCCCGCCCCCCCACATTCAGAAATGCTCATTATCGACGGTTTCACCTGCGGCCCACGGGGGCAGAATCACGTCGCCGACCAGCTTCCCGTTCTGCTTCCTGCCCAGATCGAGATTCAGCCTGTTCTCCAGGAAGCTGGAGTCCTCCCCGTAGAACTCTGGGATCAGCTGCAGCAGCGAGGAAAAAAAAAACAACAAGGCAGCGAGACGAGACGCTTTAGGAGAATTGCTGGACAGAAAGAGAGAGAGAGAGAGAGAGTCTGGACAGAAAAGAGTTCACCTCTTTGAAATCAGTCGCTCCTTCTAAGCAGTTTTTCCAAGTTTCACCTATACTGTAAAAATAAATAAATAAACCACAGCTCCTCAGTGATCCCAGTAATTATACTGAGGTGATGAAATGGAGGTGAAAACTGGGTAAAACCTGGTGAACATGCGGTCTGCGTGGTCGTAGCGGCCGTTCTGGAGACACAGCATGTGCTCTGGAGCTGAGAGGGACGGAGCACAAACACACTGATGGAAACACTGAGACGCCGGAGACGCTCGCCGCCGCCGCCGCCGCCGCCGCGTCTGACGTACCGATTCTGACCAGGTAGAACAGGACGTATCCCGGCGAGGAGTAGTGGCTGCCGTACAGGAAGCGGGGCTCGGGCATGCCTCTGTACCGCGCCTGTGGAGGAGAGGACGGCCGTGAGCGAGACGGAGGGGAGGCCGGGGACGGAGACGCTCCGGCGGCGGCGGCGGCGAACTGACCAGCAGTCGGTCCAGCCGCTCCTGGTTCAGAGCTCCCACCGGTTTGCTGAGGTCCCTGAAGGTCACCGAGTTCGTCATGTCTGGGAAACAAAGCGGGGAGGAGGTCAAACTCATTCCGGTCTTTTACTTTGACGGGCGAGCGCGGCCGCAGCGCACCGAGCTGCGGGCTGCTGTAGTCCTCCAGCACCCAGGGGAAGACGGGGTACTGCGACAGGTCGTTGCAGCTGCGGTCGGCCAGGTTGTTGAGGTGCAGCAGGTACTGGTAGTTACTCAGGTGGCCGCGCTGCCACTGCAGCATGTAGCTCTCCGCCGTGTGCTCCGTCACGTGGTTCTCTGGGGAAACCACAGGGAAAGGAGCCTTCGTCCAATAATCACTGAGAAGAGGAACGAGACTGAAGCTCGGACCCTTCCAGGATCGTGGAGTTTTGCGTCTCACCCAGGAAGGAGGCGATGTAGTAGTAGATCTCGTCTCTGTCCGCCGTGCTGTAAAACTTCAGATAGATGTCCGAGCAGAAATCGTTCTCCGTGCAGAAAACCTCCAGACCCTGACAGACAAACACACACACGGCGGCGTCCGTCAGTGTGAGGAGGAACGATACGGCGCTGTCACTTTGTTTGCGTCGCTCACCAGAGGTCTGAGGCTGTGGCGCCGTTTATAGATCCTCCTGATTCTGTGCAGTCGGATCAGAATCACGTTTTCCTGAAACGACAGATGGAGACTCACTGAAGCCTTTCTGATTTCAGACGACGCAGCCGAAGGCGTGTGAAGGTGTGCGAGCGCCGCGCTCCTCACCGGGTAGCCGTTCAGAGGCTGGAAGTAGAGGTTTTCGTCGGTGATGCACACGTGGCCCGGGTTGGACACCAGAGGCATGACCATCTCCACGGCGCACTCCATGTGAGGCTTCTCCGCCACGCTCTGGAAACTGAAGCAAAACAGCAGCTTCACACACTGCAAACACACACGGACACCGAAATCTGCTGATTAAAGGCCACAAATTAAGATTTTACAAACCAGTTTTTGTCGAACGACGTGCGAGCGAGTCGGGACTGCAGATTGGCAGCGATCTGGAAATCCAGAAGACGACAGACGAAAGAAATGAAGGAGCGAAACGGGCCGAAAAAGAGAAAACTGTAGCGGTAAAACCCCTGACCATGGCCGTCTGGTCCCCCAGTCTCTCCAGACAGGACGCCCGGTGGAGCTGGAAGCAGAGAGACAGGCGCTGATAGAGGCGTGAATGCGGCGAGATTTAACATCAGTCTGAAATAAACACAAACCTGCAGCAGCGTCTGGACGACATCTTCCGTTTTACTCCAAACCTCCAGCTGGAAGGTCAGCTTTCTGGTCCCCTGACAGGTGAAGAAAAGGACACTTTCATTCACAAACTCACATTAATACCGTCAGTAAGCAGCAGTATTTATTGGCCGCCTCACCCTGTCGTTCCTGTACGGCGCGATGACGCTGCTCTCCTTGATGGAGATGACCTGGAACCAGGAGCAGGAAACACTGCAGCAGCAAGGTCGCGTCTCAAACCATCGATAAAACCTGAGAGGGGGGGAGGAAGGACTCACCTGGCCGCAGACGATGGACAGAAGCGAAGGTCTGGGTCTGTGGGGGTTTAGAAACAAAAAACACAAGATTCATTCAGGGTGGCGACAAAATAAATAAAGTGATCTTTGTCAGAAGTTTTGAGTTTTTTTTATTCAGTTTGTTTTCATTTTCCAGTGGTTTAAACCATTTCAATCATTTGTTTATTTCAGCTAAACTTGATTTAAAGAGTTGAAAAGATGAATCCCTGAAGTCTAATAAATCAGCTCTCGGCCTGTGGAGCGTCGGTACTGAACGCGAGGAGCTGCTCACTCGTGGAACGGGTTGCTCTCCTTCTCCACAAACTCGATCTTCTTGCAGTCTCTCAGAGGAATCTGAGGAGGAGGAGGAAACGTCATCAGCGTCTGGATCAGGAAAGACTCCCTGTGGTCACATTCACTCCCGTTTCACACTCCTCTCCTCCGCTCATTCTTTGTTATTTATGTCATTTATGTTCAGAATTTTACATGAACATGGTTCATTTTCCTGTTTCCAGAATTTTCCAGACCTAAATATGAGATTCCCTTCATTTCAGTGTGAGAATTCACAAACATGGTTTCATCGGTTTAATCATTTAAGCTGAATATTCAGATTTAAATGACAATTATTAAAACTATGACATATTGTGTTTAAAAACCACATTTTTAAAATGTAATTTAACTGGTTTAACTAATCTAACATGCATTTTAGCACCAACAAACAATCCTAAAATCATCTTATGATGTTAAAACTAGCATTCAATAATAAAAAAAAAAAACACATTCAGTGTCCTTTACAGCAGAAGTGCAGGCAGTTTGGTGAGAGCACCTGGAAAGGTGGAAAACTACAGGTTATATAAGCTAAGGAATGAGAGTATCTTTAAAAAAAAGAGAGAAATCTTAGCTATATTGAACTATACTGTCATTTCTGAATGAATTTCAATCACATTTTGGCGGTTTGCTGGATGTAAAGCTATTCTTAACCGTTTTTATAATCAGCAGTGAGACCAGGACTCAACTGAAATGAGCTTTGAGTCACAAATTATTTTCTAACCTAAAAAAACAGGAAATAATCTCGCTGAACTTTATGAATACCATTAAAAAAAATTGTAGCCTCAGGAATTTTAAGGAGGGAAAAAGCAGAAACAGGAAGTCCAGCAGCTCTTTAAAATGATGCTCAAACAAACCTTTAAGATCGGCTCTGAAAGATCTTCTGGATCAAATATGACGGATCTGGAACAGACCTTGAAGGAACCTCGCACTTTTCTGGAAAAGAAAACGCATCCTTGATGAAATGAGACATGAATCATCTGATACTTATCACATTTCAGGCGGTTTGAGCTGATCGCAGCGGGGTTTACGTCAGTTTACTGAAACCCTGTTTGAACAGCTGCTGTCCGACCCGCCGCCGCCGGCCTCAGCGCGAGGAGAGGACGCCCCTCCCCGGGCTCACCTGTCCTTGTCTGAGGCGCCGGTCAGGTGATACGCCGTGTGCTGCTCGAAGTAGTACTCCTCCAGGTCCAGCAGCAGCAGGGAAAACCTGCAACACGGTGGACGAGTGTCAACGCCTTGATGGGATCAATACGCACAAAGATCAGGCTTTATTTACAGGATCTGAGTCAATATCTCCAAGCTGCAAGTGAAAATTATGCTAATTTACTCTACGATATGATGAAATATTGCTTCATTTTGGCTTTAAATATTAGAGACTACATTTCCCATGAGCCTTTTTCTTGCTTTTCCTTGGTTACGGGTTGTTTTTTTCCTTGAGAATTGATTAATCATTCAACCTTTCGCCCAAAACACCAACACACCACAAGCAGCCTCTCTGCCCAGCACACACACACTCTCACACACACTCCGTTTGTGTGCGTGTGTATTTTTACTGCCGACCGCTGGGCTCTGCCCACAGTCGGCTCACGTGTGAAGACTTTCTGCTTACTAACAACACTGTAAACACCACCTCTCAAAACACACCGCCAGCACATCACACACACTCTTTTAAAGGAGCTTAACAGGCGAGGAGGCCGCCGCAGAAGAAAACATCAAGCAGATATCTTTGTTTTCCATGTTTTTAAAAAGAAATAATGATAAGATACCAATTTCAGAGCCTTGCTTCATGTTTTTGACTGTAATATTTCCGAAATGGATGCAGAAGAATGACTCCCTCATCTTAAATGGTTCACAAATTGTGGGATATTTTCCCTTCAAATGCAAATATTTCTCTTATTTGATTTCTTTCAGAGGAAGATCTGTTGATGCAAATCAGAGGGACGTCGATGAAGTGAGAAACTCCTGAGTTAGAACTAAAATACGGGGCTGCAGGTAGAATCAGTTGATCAAGACAAAAAACAATGAAATCAGACAATAAATGTTTATTTTATGTTGATCTGAAAATAAGTATGACAAAGTGGGGTTGTTGCATTAAATTTTGCATTTTTAATTCCTGCTAATGAGCGACACCAACACCCCTCAACACTCCACCAATCCAGGATCCATGATTAATTCAAATAAATGCTAACATGCGGTGAATTAACCAATCAGTCCATTAAGGATGTGATGCATCAACGTGTCTACATGCTGCAGGCAGCAGGGGGGAAAGGCCGCCCCCTGACCCCCGGACTCAGCCTGCAGCTCAGTGGCGCCCCCCGGTGGAGACTCGCTGTAATAACCAGAGCCCCTGGGGCTGAAACACGACGGCAGCTGAGTGGATAAACTAATCAAGTCCCGGATGTCCTGTCCCGGGCTAACTTCACTCCAGCCCCTGAAAATCGCCGTCTGTGAGGATTTTATTTTAACTGTAATTTTAAGAGCGACCCTCCCAGCTGACACCGAGCCTCTCACGAGCGGACCGGCCCGGTCCGAGGCGCTCTCCCCCGGCCACGGAGGTCAGCAGCAGCCCGCTGTCAGGACCTCCGCGCCGGCGGGGGGCAGAGCCGCACGCTAGCCGGAGAATAAAGCCGCCTCAAACCTTTCTTTGGTCCGTTCGTGCGTCTTGAGAAAAGCCATGGCTGCGGAGCATCCTCCTCTCAAGCCGCGCCGGGACGGTGGAGCAGCGGACTGGGGCAAAACACGGAAACCTGCCCCGCACCACGTGACCCGCTCCCAAACAAGACGGTCCCGGAGCGAAGGAGCGCGAGGACGTCTCACTCTGGCGGCATTTTCAGGAGACCGCGGCGCGAGCGCCAGGCTTCCGCGTTGCCCCGCCCCCTCAAACGTGATTGGTCCGCCATAGACTGCCATCGTTTTTAAATAATTGCGTGAAGAGTCCGCCTTAATTCAATTGTAAAAAGGAAGATAAACTCATCAATTCATCAAGTTACTGATGCAGGAAGATCAGTCATGTCTTTGATTTAACTCGAAGGATGTTTCTTTGATTTTCACCGTAAAAAAAAGAAGAAAAAGAAACATTGTTAATGTAATAATCCATTCTTTCATCTTCTATATTGGTAAAACTATTATAGTTTTTATCTGATTGTGCATCTTTTAAGCTACTTATGAGTGTTGAACAGTTTACTAACTGCATTTGAGAAGTAGCTATTGAAAAGAAAATTATTTAAATTCAGACACAAGACAAGTCACAGTGTTTTAAAATAAAAAAACATTAAAACAAAGAGATTAAGAAAAGATTTAAAGGAACGGAATAAAGTAAAAAGATTTAATAATCTAAATTTAATTAAATTAGTATAATAGTACAAACAGATGGTAGTGACACGATTTAGTTATTGTTGAATTTCAGATATGGATATAGATATAAAATCCATTTATATAAATGTCTATGAAGGAGAGACTTTTGTGAGAATTGTTGTTATTGTTGCTGCATAAGATCCCATGTGAGCGCTCCTCGCGCGGAGACGATCTTCGTCCTGTAACGTCTTGACGTGTCACCTGGAGGAGGACAGAGGAGGACCGAGGAGACAGGGGGGACCAGGAGGGACCAGGAGGGACCAGGAGGACCCGGGACATGTCCCCTCTCTGACGGCGGCGTCCCGGGAGCCATGTCCCCGGAGCGGCCTGTCTGCGGTCCAGCATGCAGTGGAGGAGACACGTCTCCGGGCTCGTCTTCGGCTCCGTCTTCGTCGTGTCGTATTTCACCAACAAGGTGAGGAAGTGAGGAGAGCGCAGACGATCTGAGTCCATCTGCAGTCCTCTGCAGACGGAGGACACACAGCAGCCTCCAAGAGCCGTGAAGAAAGGCGGGAAATCCCAATGAGACCGTGATGAGTGGAGCAGAGCGGCGTTACTGAAGAACATGACGCGTGAAGAAAGCAGGAAACGCTCTGTCCAGTCCCATCAGTTATGGATGGACCACTGACTGCTGTGCTCTGTCAGAATAAAGACTTTTAATGTGCTGATTTACTGGACAGGCTGGGTTTTGATGGATTAATGAGGATCACAGCTGATGGCTCAGTGGCCTGACTCCCCTCTCTTCTTCTTCCTCTAGTTTGTTCTGTCGGTGTTGAACTTCACCTACCCCACCTTGTTTCAAGGGTGAGTGCCTGGAAGTGAATGGTTTATTTGATTCTTAAAGCAGCCAGATGTTGCACAGGTCCTGTGTGTCTCCAGATGGCAGACGCTGATCGGCGCTGTGCTGCTGCTGCTGTCGGGGAAGCTGGGATGGGTGGAGATGCGAGGCATCAGCAGGTACCGCTCTCCAACGCTTCCTGCAGGATGTGTCGCTTCCTTTCCAGATGTGGTTTGATTCCCGCTGGGTTCCAGGTCTGCAGCTGTCTCCTGCCTTCCCGGATCGGTCCTGTTCCTGGGGAATATCTACGCCGGTTCCAGGGCCTTGTCTCACATCGTAAGTCACGTGTCTTCTTACTGCTGTTGAGGAGTTTCTCTGGATTTTAAAGCGTCGTCTCTGATCTCTGTGCAGGACATCCCTTTTTTCTTCACCCTTCAGAACTCCTCTCATGTCGTCAGTTACTTCATCCTCAAGGTTCTGCAGAGAGAGGTGAGTCCCGTCACTCATCTTCCTCACTGGAAGCAAAGCATTCAGACTTCCTCCGGGCTGACTCTGGTCTCTCCGTCCAGCAGAAGACTCGGCGGCTGAAGCTCATCAGGTGTGTGAGAATAAGAACGAGTCCATCATCTTTCGCCGTGCGCTCGATCTGCGTCCTGTAACGTGTTTTCCTCTCCTGCCCACACAGCATCGCCCTCATGCTGCTCTCAGCCGTCAGCCTCCCGTTCCACGACCCCCAGGTGAGAACCCGCCAGCCACTCTCTGACTTGTTTAACCGCCGGTGCGTCAGACTGAGTGAGAACTTGTGGCTTTGCAGTCGGACCGCAGCGGCTACCTGTGGGCCGTCGGCCACCTGCTGTGTGTCGGTGAGTGTCGGACTCTTAGTCCCAGTCCTGCAGGTTTTACACAAACACACCTCGGTCTAATCTGTAGCATCACCTAAACCTGCAGAAAGACTTACTATCAGGAGAAGAACCGTGGCCCGAGTCGTGAGCCTTGAGGAACACCAAAGATTAGTTCACTTCCCTGGTCTGATCTGAAGCCTTGCTCATGGGTTTGGGTCCCTTTTTGCTCACATCAGTTTAATTTAGAACCGAAATGTTAGATTGTTCCTGGTGGGATTTTACTGGCTAAGAACAGTGAACACAGTGATCCCTTCTATGTACTGACTGTGTCAAACTGCTTCTGCAGTGTTTGGATTCTCACACACAAGCAAACCAGCTCCGGAGTAAACTCGTTCAGCTGGTACCCGAGTGAGTTTAGGCTGGAACAAACATGACAGACGTGAACACGCCTTAAAAACAAGTGGTGTGTCTCTGCTCGTCGTGCCTTCTAATCTCCTCAAAGCTCCATATTTCCAGCCCTGGATAATGTCACTTTCCTCCAGAGCCAAGTTGTCACGTTGCACTTGAGCACATTAGAGTGAGACGTGTAAATTAAAGATGGCCTCACACTGTTGCATAGTTTTTGACCCTTTTCGACCTGCCAGCCTCCATCTACGACCCTCATATCTCACTGTATTTCCTCTAGAAATGATATAAACGAACCACTGTCACAGGATGGATCTCACTAATTCACAGCAACTTGTTTTCAGGAGCTTACCGAGTCTTTCAAGTTCACTACAAGTCCTCCAACTTGAGGTAAGATCAGACGCTTTACATTTTCTCCTAAACTACTAGATTTTCCTCTCTGAGGTCTGTTCTGTTGTCCTGTTGCAGTGACCTGGAGCAGCAGTGCATCAACTACCTGTTCAGGTAAGAGTTTGACGTCTATCCAATGTGAGAGGGTTCGAACCGGGAGCTCAGACTGACTGCACCTTTCCACTGCAGCGTGCTGCTGCTGGCCGCCGCCGCTCACCCGACAGGTGGGATCAGTCCGACAGGCGTCCAGCTCCGCCTGTGTGGATGAAGGTAACCGAGTGTTCTGCGTCTCTGGATTGACAGGCGACCTCAGCGGCGCCTTGGCGTTCCCGTCCCTCCGCTCGTACATGTTCCACTGCGGCTGCTGTGCCAGGTGAGAGCAGGGCGGCGTGCCAGCGGTTACCTTTTGAACTCAGACGTCGGAAACAGAGCTGGTCTCACGGGAAGTGGTGTGGTTGCTCCCGCAGCGCCCTGCTGGGGTTCCTGCTGCTGCTCGCCACCGTGAGGCTGAAGAGCGGACTGTCCCTGGAGCACTTCGGGGCGTGGATGTTCCTGTCCAAGGTGAGTACGGCGCTCCGTGTGTGTCGTCCGCGAGGAGGCTGACCGCTGCGACGGTTTCCCAGGTCGCGGCCATGAGCCTGTCGCCGTTCTTCTTCAACATGGACGTCAACGCCGCCTCTCTGGCCTGGTAAGAACTCCCAAGTGTGTGTGTGTGTGTGTGTGTGTGTGTATCCTGGTGTCTGCTGCTTCACACTCGGGTCTGTTTTCTCCATCAGTGTGATCTTCAGCCACGTCGGCGAGGCGCTGCTGCTGTATTCAGAGAGAGGCTCTCACCCGTGACGCCCTCCACACGTTCACGTCTCGCACTCCGTCGAAGCTCCGAGATTCTTTTATAGAAGATTATTTTTCCACTGTTACTGATGGCCTCCTGATTAAATAACTCCTCTTTTCACACGCTGTGTTTTCATTCCACTGTCACGATGGAGTTGTCAGACATGTTGCCCGCAAAACAGTTTCAGTTTTTATTTATACAAAACGTAGTGCCTGAGAGAGGAAAAAAAACAACTAACAAAGGCAGTCGCTGGTGCAAACCCAGTGTGTGTAAAGAATAAGGAAATGAGCCCGAGTCGCCCTGTGGCTGAAGCAGACGGACGTCCTGCAGCTCTGGATCACCCGGCGCGAGGTGGGAGGAGCCTCTCAGCTGGGCTCCTGGCTGCTCTTCGGGGAGAACAAGGCGCAGAACGGCCTCCGTCTCCGCAGGCGCTCGCCGGGCTTCTTCTCCTCCCTGATGTATCCTGGAGACAGGAGGACAGACGTCCCACTGAGCCCTGGTCCAGGGAGAGAAACGGCCGGGTCGGGGTGAAGACCTCACCTCTCTCGATGCACGTCTGCGTGGAAGGAAAGCCGACCTCCCAGAAGTTGTCGGGGGTGCAGGGGGGGATGTAGCGGAAGCGGTGCCTGGAGCAAGCAGCCAGCTTCTGCCGCCTCTGCTCCTCCGGCAGATGGGAGTAATACTGCCAGAAACCGTCATTTACGTCAGGAAGACAGCAGCGTCACCCAGGTTCACCCTCAAGAAGCCAAAGATGCTCACAATTTCACACTCCTTGCAGGTGGTGCCCTTCAGCTTCCTTCGCTCGTCCTTCCTGCGCACGACGGCGATGTGCGGAAACGACGGCGTTCTGGACGACAGGGAGAAGGCGTCAGCTGTTGAGTTACGAGGTTTTACAGATGGAACCGAGTTAAAAGGAGGATTTTCTTACTGAGCTTCGGACTTTCCAGGGCGATCCGCCTCTTCTTTATGAGAGAAGATTAAAACTCAGAATTAATGCAAGATCTGAGATTTAACATCACACAGCTCTACGATCTGAGGGTACCATGCTTCTCTTCCTCTTCATCATCATCATCGCAGGGCTGGCTCTCCCCGATGAAGGACCTGTACTCCCCATCAGTTGTTCTGTCAAACATCATTTCCAGGCTGTCGTTTGCCTTCTGGCCCAGTCCTGGGAGGAGAAGCTCCGGTTGTCAGTCACACGTCAGAAAAACTCCGATATCGCGTCTCCGCAGCTCAGGAAAGATGGTGAGTATACCCTCAGTGGAGAGTCCATTTCCTCGACCCTGAAGCATGCTGTGACTGACCCAGGTGCAGTCTGTGTCGGTCGGCTCCTCCTCCTGTCTCACACACACACACACACACACACACACACACACACACACACACACCGTCAGACACTCTGTCTCACGTTCACGTCGAGCTGTCAAAGATGGCTGCAGGTTCTCGCACCTCGTCTCTTCTCTCACTGTCGTCCACGGACAGAGCGAGCGCCGGGTCAACGCTCCACGTGGGCCTCGTGTCTGCAGAGCCACACACACACACACACACACACACACAGTGACATTTCATTATCTTCTGAAGTATTTTTAGTAAGTCTAAAGTGTTTTAGGTGTATGGGTTTATGGGTTTTCTTTTTGCAGCTGATCACAGTGTAAACATGGATGATTCCTGTCTTAAATACTCCTCCTCCTGCCTCCCTGCACCATCTAGTGGTGAAAAGCCAAACAAGCCAGGGAAGGTTGGAGAACTTGGGAACTTTTGTACGAGTATTCAAACAAAGCTTCATCGTCGTTTGGCTGTAGGTTCAACAGTAGTACAAACGTTTCGGAGTCCTGCAGCGTCTCGGACAGAGTCCTGACTGTCCTCTGCTGGGCCTTTCTGTCTGTCACACTGCAGCTGGAGCACCTGGAGGTGCAGAATGACAGGACGCTCCTCCAGGCAGATTATTACCGAGGCTGGACGCATTGGGATTCTCCTGAAGAGGCCTTCTCATCCCAGCAGCCTCAGACTCCCTGTTAAACGTCCCTTTCGGCTTCTTAAACACAGGACTCCGGCAGGGATTTAGGCTGGCAGTGTTAGATCGTCTCGGTTCCACCTGATGCAAATACATGGAAAAAAAAACTTTTTTTTTTCATTTTAGAAGAACACATTTCACTTTTTTTTAAGCATTTCAGCTCACTACATCACAACTGACTGATATATGCCCTGATTGTACCGTTTCTTCAAGACACACACACACACGAAAGCAGTGTTTGTGGTCTCATGTCTTGCCTCGTCATCCGGCGGCTCCCTCTTGGAACTGCGATTCCTCCCGAACACGCTGCTCTTGCTCATCAGATCCGGCTGCGTGCGTCTATCTTCCTTCTGCGAGTCCGCCGCTTCCTGGATTTGTTCTGCGTTTCTTTCCTGCTTCGTCTGCTTGGCCGTGCGATCACCGGCCTGCAGGCAGCGTGAGGAGACGGCCAGCTCAGCGGTCGAGTCAGGACTGTGGATCAGCGCAGATTTGATGACATTAATTCAGAGTTAGTTTTAAGAAAACCTTTCAAACGATAAACACATATTTTGTCAATATTTTAAATGGGAAAACTAGAAAATTTTAGTATCTGTGACACAGATTAATGTGTGTGATGAAGCTTACTTTAAATGACTGTCATGCTTGTTCTGCTGACTTGTAGTCATCTCCAATTTCTGAGGAAAAAAATTAACCAAAATGATTTTAAACGGTCACATGAGACTTTAATATTCTGCTTCAAACCCGCTTACCACTGGATGTTTGGCAAGAAGATCAAAAGCACATGTTTCTGCAATCGCCTCCTCCTCATCATCGTCCACAGCTTCGAAAACGAAACAGACACATCTTCAGAAACCAAACCGCAAAGTCACGAACATCACAGAAAACAGCAGGAGGAAGTCGTGATTCAATAGCAGAACCATTATCTTTAAATCAGTATGACACTACGGTGCTTTAGAGTTTAACAACCAAAAAAAAGCCTGATTTCTAATAGATCATTGATAGTTTCCTCAGTATTTTTTTCTCTCCTCTGTGGCTGATAAGATTTCAGAAGTATAAGTCAAGTTTCCAGTTCCTCTTGTCTCAGAAACCGGCAAAAGCTTGTTCCTGTTTCATTGTCCTAAAATAAAACAGCGCCGTAGATGAAGTCTTACTTGAGATCAGCGACGCTGCGTCCTCCTCACAGGTGTTCACCACCAGCACTTCAGCCTCTTCGTGTTTCTTCATGCTGCAAACCGGCTCTTGGTGTCAAAAAGGACAACGGCGGTTAGAGAAACACATGTCGGAGGGGAAGGTTCCTTCAGGGAGAACTGACCGTTGAACAGAGACTTGTGAGACCACGGCAGAGGTTTCTCCATGTAGCGAATGTTCTTCTTCTTCTTCTTGTCAGTGTTTTTGTGCTTCCTCAGCTTGCTTCCCGCGGTCAGCGAGCTGGTCAGGACGGGCGAGTCTGGGATGATGCCGTCCTCCTGGTCCGAGGAGCTGCCAGAGCTCAATAAAAAATAAAATAAAAAAATAAACATCTGCAATGCTTATGTGGGAAATTTAAAAAAAAAACCTCTCTGGTTTAATGGGTCAAAACAGCAATTCTAGTGTCAGCTCTGGCTGAAAGACTCAGTATTTGTTATTCTTATAGGGAGAAGCTGCTGAAAAAATATAGTTTATGGACAAGAGAAGCCTACCACTGCATCTTCGTCTTCTGCAGTTCAGTGAACAGTTTTCTGTTTTCATCCTCCAACGCATTTCTTTCACTCTCTGGAAATCAAGCAAGAAACAGGGAACTGAAGTTCAGCCAACGTCTTGATGAAGTGCTCACAACTGATCCCTCAAAAGGATTCAGTTCCGGGCTCGGGGGAGCTCTTACTTTGAAGATTGCATACTTCCTCTATAAAAGTACTAATTATCTCCCACAGTCCCAAAACATGTAGAGAGGGTAGGAGTGTCTCTGATTGGCTGTAGGCGTGAATATGAGTGAATGGATGTCTCTCTGTGGGATGCTTTTGATGCATTTCTCCAAAAATATACCCTTCCTTCACCCACAGTCATCTGAAACCTCCTGGAGGGAAAGATATATGGATGTCATGAAGAACAACTTGTCTTTTTTGACCCATCTCCACGAATAATATAAATGCATTCACACAAATCCTCCTCAGCTCAGCCACATTTTTACGTGACAGTGAAATAAGAACGGAGACAAATTAACTCACCGAGTTTAGAGATGATCTGCAGACTCTGATCCTGACTGTTTCTGTGGTTCTCCTTTAACAAGGCGCACTGTTTGCATTCTCCTGTTCGAAGCCTGAAATCAGTGAAGACCATTTCCTCTCAAGACATGTTCATCACGACGCACCTAAGCTCTGAACCACAAGCCGCTCTGACCTGTCCTCCAGGTGGCTGATGGCCTCCAGCAGGGCTGTGTTCTGCTCCTTCAGCTGACGGTTCCGATTATAAAACACCTCAAGCTTCTGAGCGTCTCTGAACCAAAAACCACAAGAAGAAGAGTCTGTCAACAGCAGGTCAAAAACACAACACAGCCGGTTTAAGATACTCACAGACAGCGGTCTTTTTTCAGCTTGTTCACTTTTGCCTCCAATTCTAGTAAACAAACAAATAAGAATAATAACCAGACTCATATTTAGCGTGTGGTCACTACCGTAAACAAAGTGTTCGGTTTACCTTGGAGAGCGCTCTGGTGACACTCTTTTAGCTGCTTCCACACGTCCTCAAAGAGGAGAGCGGGAGAAACGGAGCCGCTGCTCATGATTCACTCACGACATTTCCAAAAACCAGCCGCTTTACACTCCAAACAGAAAGATTCCTGCACGAGCTGTTCTCCGAGTTCGCCCATTCAAATATTGTAGCTCCCGCGCCGCAGTGCATTACTGGGGAAAAAAAACCCTTCTGCTGTTTTTAATCCGGCAGAGCGGAAGTTTTGTCGCCCCCATGTGGCGGAACCACATAGGTAAAGGTTTTAATTACTTCTTAATTACAAGTGGCGATAAATAACGGGAAATAAGTAACAAATACACGTTATCCTAAAAATAGCAATTTTTGTTACTTCAATTTAAAGAAGTATTTGAACCATTCTTCACTGAAAGTTTGGTATTTTTCAACCATTTTTTTTTTATTTTTTTATTATAATGTCTATTTACTATTTTTTAACTACTTTAGCATTACAGAAAAAAATCTATCTTTGATTTTTTTATATGAATTTCTGGGTTATGAGTGCATAAACTCTAATGTTTTGGAATGACACTGCAATGAAAGCAGATTAAAAATTATCAAGTATTATGAGTAGTTTTGTCTGGTTTTTATTATTATCATTATTATGATTACTATCGAGCTGAACAGAATTTCAGCAGTGTAGAAGCAGTTGTTATTGACTACAGATTTCCAGTATTCAATCCATCCAACTCAAGTTTCAAGGATGCTGCGAATTAACAGGTTTCAGTCCACTGCAGGGATTCAGACAGTCACTGCTGATGGAGCTGAACCAAATTATTCTCCCTCTGGGACAAGAGAGTCAACCAGGACACTGCTAAGTGACCCACAGCAGCCTTTGCACCTCTGATTAATATATATTGTGGTAAATCATTAACAACCAATGAAGTGGAGGTGTATATTAATGAATGCGTGTACACTGATCACAAGTGTGAATGTGTTGAAATGATTTATTACATCCACCAACACAATACGTATATTTTGGCTATGTGGGTATTTAAAAGAGTTCCATAGTTGACGTATCTCTTCCATGATTGTTTCAATCCTTCCCATTTGATAGTTTTCTGTGCTGTGTGCTCATTCTGGGTGCCAACACCTCCAAAAAGGCAAAAGAGGAAGCGCACTGATCGTTCTTGTATTTGTTTTTATTTTTGGTCTTTCATTAGAATACAAAACAGGAACCAAAATCACAAAAATAACATTTACAAAACAGATCATGTAACTGAGGTGACTGAGGCAACATAGAAAAGCATTTCTGAAACAGTGATATTTGTGGGTTAGCCTGGAACCTTGAGGTAAAACAGCGAGCAATGTCAGAAGGTCAGATATCTTTACAAACTGTTTTCAATTAGTGCCTTTATTCAGTAGTGCTATTCACAAATGGAGTTTAACTATATCTTTTGTTTTGTATTTTTTTTCTGAGCATGTCCACAGTTAGCAGTGATTTAATGACGTAGTGCTTCAGACCTAGCTAAGAACAAATTGATTATAGTGACATGTAGGTCGCAGGGTCTAAGCATGTCGTATCGTATGGCACCATTTTCAATGGTTTCTATTTTTATTTCACTTTCACAAACAATGTCACTCCTGCTCACTCACACTCATCTAATGGGTGCAAATGAATCCCTCGAATTTATTCCCCACCAAGAACACTTCTGGCAAAAAAAAAGAAAAAAGCAAAGTGGAACGCTTTGACGTAGGAGCTGCTTTTGACTTCTGGAATAAAATAAACCGACTCTCTCTCTCTCTCTCTCTCTCTCTCTCTCTCTCTCTCTCTCTCTCTAAAATGTGGAACGCAGCAGGAAAATTAAAAACATCCAGAATGTTGGAATGGCCGTCAGTCGGAGGCACAAACTCAAAAAACGCCCCGCTGCTAAAAATACCAAACGGCAAGACAAAATGCAAACGATGCGTCACTGAAAGGTAAAACCCGAACATCGCCGACCCGAAACACAAAGCGGTGGAAATCGCACAGTTCGGCCTGCACTTGATGACGCAGGCGTGTTTTTGCATGAACAGACGTTTCTTGTCTTTTCTACTTTCACATTTAAGACATGGTCACTGGTGAGTCAGCATTGCAGATTATTACTTTTTTCTTCTTCTTCTGTTTTTTTTTTTTCTTTAGTTCCTTTGGATGTGTGCCTTTTGTTGAATTTGCATCTGTCACAGCAGGTAGATTGAGCTAGCATTACTTCATATATCTATATATACACATGCATTCAACGTCATATCTATTCCCCAAATCAAACCGGAAAAAAGAAAAAAAAAAAAAAAAAAAAAGACAAAGGAACGAGTCAAAACTCCCTTTTCACCACTTTAGAGTTTAAGCTATAAAAACCTGCATGGCGGCCCACAAAAGGTTTGCATGGATTCATTGCAGTTTGATGTGAGTTATGCAGCAGGTGGGGGGAGTGCTGGCATCAGGGAGGGGGCGGGGTGGGGCGGGGTGGGGGTGGAACACAGCCTGATTCCATTGGGGAGGGGAGGGGGGTCATGGGGATGGGCCTATTCTTCACCTCCACCCTATCCAAATGGGCCTCTTTCTATGTATTTGGGTTTTTAGATTCACATTATGCTGGAAGAAGAGTAATCGGCGGCGGACGCCGCGAGCGGCAGGTCCCGGCCGAGAGCGAAAAACACTGGAGTAGAGTGTGAATGCATATCTACTATCTTCTGACCTGCGGGGAGGAGAAGCAGACGTCAGTACGAGCCGAACAGCGGCCGGGAACCGCCACCGGTCGGAACGGCGTACTCACAGTCCCCTCGCTTCACCACTGCGGCGGCACGTAGCTGTAGCTGGGCGTGCCCGGAGGCCGATATGTGGGCATCGTGACCGGGTGGGTGGCGACGGGCGCCGGCGACGGAGTCGTCAACAAAGTTCCTGAGCGGGGAAAGACGGACCGGTTGGTCTGTGTTCGGCAGAAAATCGGATCCTGCGGTGAAAAAGACGAACTCACCAGCTGACATGGCCATGGTCGTGCCGGCCACCATGCCCATGGCCACGCCGTTGGGTCGGGGCGGCGGGATGGGCGGGGCGTACATGGCCGCCGGCATCCCGTTGGGCTGGACCACGGTCGTGTGATGGATGACGTGAGGCGGAGCCGCGTACAGAGGCTGTGTGTAGTACGGGCCTTGCTGCTGTGACGGTATTAACGCCTGCATCCAACACAAACCAAACACTTGATCCTCCAAAGTAAAAGCACCGATTAAAGTCCCGTTCCTCTGAAACTGAAGCTCATCCAAATCAGTTTTTAGTTTTCAGTTTCAGTGACACGCCCAGACGACAGCAGCAGACCCACCTGTGCGTAGGGGTTCTGTTGGGCGTAGGTGCTCCTGACGGGGTAAACCGCCGCAGGGTAGGGGTTTGGGGAGGAGGAATACGGCGGGACCGTCCCCGTGTTGGGAGAGCAGGACATTTTGAAAGGGGTCCCCGGAGCGTAGCCTGAAGAAACAAGACGGCGCCTCATTAGCGCTGCTCGCTTTGAAACTAAACTCATTCAGTCCATTATTTCTACGTGACAATATGACTAAAAATATAAAGATTTCAATGGATCGGATTCTCAGTGTGTGTTTTATTCACAATCATGAATCATAGTCATCCTTAATGGTCCAGAAGGTTCCAGTTTCTCACCGCTGGGGAAGGCTGGATTCGCTCCCGCGTAGACATTCGGAGTGTACGCTGGAGCAGCAGTGGCATAGCCAACAGGAAATCCAGCTGCTGTAACCACAACAGACAAAAACAAAACCCCATCACCACTCTTCAGATTTCATTTGGGCCATTTTCCAGTGTCGGGCCTTCATCCTGCTGTGTGGGATTACCTGGGTAGCCTATACCCTTGGTGTTGGTGAAGGGGACCCCTGTTGGTGCAGGGCTGTATACTGGATTCATTGTGATCGACTGCTCACAGAAAATACAAAAGCAAAACACAGCTGGGTCAGACATTTAATATATTATTTCAAATAAAATGCATGAATGAGCCTTACACTAGTACATTTTTAGAGATGCATTTGGTAAAGTCCATCACTTTGCATTCTTACTTCAGTGATTAAATAATTACCTTTTAGTTTGGATCATATATTTATAATAAATGTGATATAACATCTGGTTTGTCAACATTCAGCTTCACAGTTTATGACAGAGATGTGCACAAAAACACCCTTTACTACTAAAAAGCGCTAAATATTGATCTATTAAATCCAATTTGAACAGTCTTACATGTTTTATAACTTGACTCCTTCACTACATGAAGTTCATCAGAGAACCGCTGTGGCTCAGGTGACCTCTGTGCTGCCCCCTATCGGCCGCTGCTGCACCATTACATCACTTTACAGAGAAACCCACACAAGTACAGTGAATTTATATCTCTACACCGTCAAACCTTGATCTGAAGTGCAAAATGCAGTGAATAACACGCCTGGCGGGAAATGACACAGGATAGATTCTAGATCATTCCAGAATCTGATTTTTAATGTGATTATTTCACGAATGCAAAGCAGTTTAAATTTAGAGTTACTTTCAGGATGATGTTGCAGATAGTTTTTTTGGAATGACATCGACCACAGATGGGAAAAGCACAAAAATAACAGCTCAGAATACCAGAAGGTTCTCTTGTAAAAATGCAAGAGTCAATAATGTTCAGTTTGATTGTTTTCGGTGCATTTTGATGATCGGAAGGTGTATTTAGCCTTAAAAGGTGGCGGACGTTCGAGAGGAAAAAACAACAACAAAAAAAGATGGCAACCTTGAAGTAGAAGAATTTAGAAAGGTGACGGCGGCGGGGGCTTTGTTATCGCTAGCTGTTAGCCCCCCCGGCTCCGGAGCGGCGCTGTCTGCTGGGGGAGAGGAGCCCGTCCGCCGCCGCAGGTCGGCTCCGGCGGGCGAGACGAGCCGCTAATCACCTGTCTGACCGCTCCTGGAGCTCCGTCCCCGGACGGCGAGCAGCCGGGGAGGGGGGGGGGCAGCCTGTCAACAGGCCGCAGAGCTCCGGAGGCAGCGGGCGGCCGGCCGGACAGCCGTCCTTCCCAGCGCCGCAGACCGCACCGCACGCCGCTCCGTGTCGGCGGTGACCCGCAGCGGCTTACCGTGAACACCTCCGGCCGTCCCTTCGTCCCTGTCTGCGGTGTCCTGGAGAGAAGTGAGATGGAGCTAGCTGGTGTTTTGCTCCCAGATGCTTTGATGAACTCTTTTCAGCACCTCGCGTCACTTCCGGGTGGAGTCACGTGGTACAGCGAATTCATTCTTTTATTTAGTTATTTATTTTTTGTCCTCATGAAGACATCCAGACGAAAAAAGGCTAAACCAGGAATAATTTCATTCATTCAAAAAAATATTTTTTATCATTGATTTTATTCTAACATGCAGCAAAACATAAACTCTCAAAACCACCAACGTAAAAACAGCAGCGGACTACTCTATTTCAAACCTGCCAATCAAACATAAACAGAAGAATTCCAGTCAAGTTGATTAGCACAAGAAATAAGTTTATAGCAGTCTACTGTAATATTTCTGAACAAAAACTAAGAGACCAAGTGGTGAAGAAAACAACGGTGATTTTGAAAATATTCTTAAAGTAATAAATATGTTTTTTTTGTATTAATTTTTTTCCGTGAACAGACGGCCTCTACTGTGGTGGTTGATGAATGACACATTCTTGACTTCTGTGATG
Organism: Salarias fasciatus; assembly: GCF_902148845.1. Classification (NCBI taxonomy): domain Eukaryota; kingdom Metazoa; phylum Chordata; class Actinopteri; order Blenniiformes; family Blenniidae; genus Salarias; species Salarias fasciatus. The sequence continues at coordinate 22,215,272 of NC_043753.1, read as the reverse complement.
GAGAGCACGCTGCAGAAACAGAATACTTTTGCATTATGATTTTAAGATGATGGGAGAAAACGCACAGAGCCTATGTATGTATGACAAGTAAGGAATCAGAGGTTTATCTAGCCCTGTCTCCTTACATTTACCTTTCAAGACAAAAGTAAAAACAATGGATTTCCGACCAATTATATGATTATTTTTATATCAGTATATCCTAAATACAATATAATTTATTGACTGTCTGAGCACTGTTTTATGTATAAATTGAAAAACTACCAAAAAAGCTTCAAAGCACCTTAAAATGCACCTTTTTTGTCTTTTTTTCAGGTACAATATTAGTGTCTGGAAAAATAAGATGTAATATCTGAAGCAGTGCATGTGTTACTGATATATAAAATAAACAACATAAGCCCCGATATTGACTTCTATGAGACACGGCAGGGATTATGTAGTTACTTGTTTATTAAAGTTGAATGGTGTATCGTTTGCCACAGTTTAATTAAAAAGAAAAGACTTCAGCATCAGTGTAATCCTGCTACTGTAGCAAAGCTTTGAGCTGGTTATTGTCCGCTCCGTGGTCCTGGCAGGTCATTAAAAATATTTAACCTGAACAGATAGTCCTCTTTATCTGACAGCGTGTCAACATTAGAATTGTTGGAGTTTCGCTAAAACCCGTTGTTCCTGATATTTCCTCTGGATGGATGTGTCCGCTGCCTGGACGGTGATGTAAGGTGTGTGTCGCTCTTCCAGGACCTTGACGCATCGCTTCCATGCAGCCATTGAAGCCGCAGAGCAGGCTCCATACTGTCGTCTCCGCAGCGCCCTGGACGCGGCTCTCCCCCTGAAATGACTCCGCGTCGGTCGCGTTAGGAGTCGCCCCACTCGGTTCGCCTACAGCTTCTTTTATTCGGCCGCTGTCGTCGGTGGAAAGCGGTGGGCTACGATGTCTGGAGCGGCCGGTGGGGGAGGAGGCTCCTCCTGCCTGGGTGCAGCCGCGGCAGCCGGGTGCAGCTCCGCCGGCTCCCCCTACGCCGCCGCGGCCGGAGGAGGCGCGGGGGTGGCCGGGAGGCTGCCGGCCCGCGTCCTGGAGCACATCTTCTCCTACCTGGAGCTGTTCGACCTGATGCGCTGCTCGCTGGTGTGCTGGCACTGGAACAATATCCTGGCGGATGAAAACAGCGAGGTGTGGCGCAGCCTCTCCAGCCGCTCTCTGAGCGATGAAGCCCTGCGGTCGGACATCCTGTGTAACCTGCCCACCTACAAGGGGAAAGTAGGTTTCCTAACGCCGCTCTGCTGTTTAGCCCCACTAACCTGACTGCTGGGCCACAAACTGGCTCCAATTAACAGAATGTAAACAAATGGACAGACAGAGAGGTGTTAAAATCATGTGACAGGCCCCTGGTTCTCTCCGCATAAACTCCCATCAGGACAGTCAGGAGCTCAGCAACACATACTGATGCATGCAACACTTGATATTAATGCTTTTGGCGAACAATATTTACCCCTGAAGTCTTTGGGCTCACAGTAAACAGAAAGAAAAACAATGCAGCAGGTTTTATCTGTGAGAATAATCTTAGCAAGTAGTGTTTTCAGCTCGATCTCAAGCCATTAACATTACATCTTATTCATTCCTGATGTTTGAGCAGCTTGTCGTCTGACTTTGACATGACATCAGTAAAACACATACCACATATAGCTGTAGTAGGGAACTCTTTCACTCTGTATTCTGTTATATTTAGTCTTTCTGGCCACAGTGTGGTGATGATTTGTTGTTTTTGTTCCATGTGTTTTATCATGTGGTCTATTCCTTGAAAAGGAGATGATGCATATAAACTCTGGACACCTGGAGATCCTCAGACTTACCTCTGAAAATCAGTGATTCAGTTCAAAATCAGATGATAGAGTTCCGTGCCTGATTCCTGTGTGTGAATCCTTTCGTCCTCCTCTTCCAGCTCAAGGCCTTCCAGCACGCTCTCAGCTCTCACGACTGCTCCCGCAACGTTTACGTGAAGAAGAACGGCTTCACGCTGCACCGCAACCCCATCGCCCAGAGCACGGACGGCGCGCGCGGCAAAATCGGCTTTTCGGAAGGGCGGCACGCCTGGGAGATCTGGTGGGAGGGCCCGCTCGGCACCGTGGCCGTGATCGGCATCGCCACCAAGCGGGCGGCCATGCAGTGCCAGGGCTACGTGGCCCTGCTGGGCAGCGACGACCAGAGCTGGGGCTGGAACCTGGTCGACAACAACCTGCTGCACAACGGGGAGGTCAACGGAAACTTCCCACAGTGCAACAACGCGCCCAAATATCAGGTACCAGTGCACGGCAGCTGTTGACAAATGACTGATCAGTCCTCTTATTGGCTCGTTTTTTTAAATCTGTGTTGTTCTGAACTGAAGTTGCTGATCCTGTCTGCAGATCGGGGAGAGAATACGAGTGATTCTAGACATGGATGACAAGACTTTAGCCTTCGAGAGGGGCTTTGAGTTTCTGGGAGTAGCTTTCCGCGGCCTGCCCAAAGCCTGCCTGTTCCCCGCTGTCTCGGCGGTGTACGGCAACACTGAAGTCACCATGGTGTACCTGGGGAAACCTCTGGACGGCTGAAGGCGGAGATTCCTCCTCCACCGTCGAAACTCGCAAACCCCCGGACCTTTTCACGACAAAGGACGACTGACTTCTCCCCGCCTTGGAAGCTTCGGCGGGGAAAGTGATCATGCCTCTTCCAAACCGAAAAAAAAGAAACTTTGACACACACACACACACAGAGAACTGTGTGTTTTACTACACCTCAACACGAGCCATCAGTCGGTTCTTGGACTTGACAAACCGCAGGGTGAAGGATTGTAGATTATGGATCCTGCTAAACATATTTCTGTATCAACGTGGACATTTCCACTTTTACAGTTTAGCTGCTGGACTGTTTTATTCACAGGAGACATAATATAATCTTCATGCAACTCAAACTAACAGTGCTGGACATTCCCACCAGAGGCCATGTCTGCTTGAATGAGGCCAAAACTACTCTAAGCTGTGGCAAATACTTTAAATGAGTTTACAGCCAAAGGAAAGGTTGTGATCGATTTGTTGTATGAGTGAATGTAAAGCGCCCATACAGGATAACTATAACCATGGACTAGATTATAATGATTTTACTGAGAATCAGTGTGATCTAATGTCATAAGTTGATGTAAGAGGATATAAAAGACATGCAAGCCATGCATGTGCATGGATTAGCAGTGTACGCGCTGAAACACGTCCCCTTTATAAATACTCCTCCAGTAACGGTGAAAAAGTGTCCCTGTGACCTGATGATACGTGTCCTTTTTAATGTGCTACTGTAGTATTATACATTATTTATTTCATGGTTTTATCGATGGTACTATATTGGTTAACGAGGCCTGAAAATAAAGCCTACATGGTGCCACTCTTACAGTAAATGTAGCTCGGTGCGTGTTTTTTGTGTGCTCCTGCTGCAGTTCTGATTTATAATCAGGCTTTTCCAGACAGCAGCTGCTTCATTACTGCTCAGGTTTACTGATGTTAACAGAGATTCGCCAGATCTGCCCTTTATTTAAACGACCTGCGTGAGAGAACCTCATCTTATTTCAGCACAGCGCTTTGCGAGCTGCAGGCGGTCAAGGGGTGAAGCTCAGGGGCTCACACCTGTGGGATTTGAACCAGCAAACCTCAGACCCGCTCCTCCGACCTCTGGGCCGCTACTCGACGTGCGATTGACTGCCTTTTCACGCGCGGCGCCACGTGACGAGAGAGGAACCCTGAGGTCTGAGCCAATCGGCAGATTCAAACCCACAACCTTCCTGCTGTTAGGCGACGGTTTTAAACACCGCTGTGCTAATCACTTCAGTGACGACGTCACTCTGAACCACAACGTGCTGCTTATATCACTGCTAAGCTAAAATCAGCGATCGTAGGGCCTAAAAACTCTCAACACGTCATGATGATGTATTCAGTTATGCTTTGTATTGCTCCCCTTTATGAGACGCAATTTAGCTCTCAGCCACCGGCGAAAATAGTTCTCTTTGAAAAATACAGGACGGGATGAGAATGAGTCATGACTCAGGAGCAGAGCGCAGCGCACACCAGCGCTCATTTACTGCTAATCCAGAGAGAAAGCAGTCAGGAGGAGAGAGCCGCTGCTCCGATAAATGATTGATTGGATGTGTGCTGAGAGCCCGCCTGCCTCGCTCCGGCCTGTCCGTCCTTGGCCGGTATGAGTGTCTGATAACTCATTCTGGTTACAGCTCCGTCCCTGAGAGTCTGTCTGCCGAGCTCTGTCCCCGTCACTCCCTCCACCTGCCGAACTTTCAACCACGCCGCCATCTTTTCTACTCCGTTTGTATCAGATCTAAAATAATGTTTGTTTTCCCAAAAATATTAGTCTAAACTCCGTCATTTTGGAAGAAAAAATACTGATTATGCATCAAGAGACTGTCGGTCATTAGTGTAGAGCACCTTCAGTACCCCCTAAATGTTTATCCTGTGTCAGTTTTTCATCATATAGAAATAAATACATTATGTTAACATTTTTTCTTTCTTTAAGAAAAATTAAAAGAAAAATAGTGCATACAAATGAGGAAATATCCTTAATTTATAACATTTAGTTGGATTTCAATTGAGGCTGGACTGGCTCATGTTTACACACAAAAATACTGAAAAATCCAGAAACTTCAGTGTGTTCGTGGACTTTGAGATGTGGCTGAGCTGCCAGGTTAAGACAATATAAAGAGAAATGCAACTGAAGAATAAATCCAGAATTTAAGAGTTGATGTGTCAGTATGATTGAGAGAAACTAATTTAAGTTTTTACCTTCAGTGGTCCAGGCCAATGGAATACTTAAAAAAAATCCTTTTTATTATAATTTCTAGAACCGGGGTCTGCAACCTGCGGTTCTTCAGTCCCTCTGCAGTGGCTCCATGAAGCTTTCACAATATGAAACGGTGAATGAACATTGAACTTATTTTTATTATAGTTACACACCACAGTACTATTCAAAATGATGAGTCACTGTTGGTTCAAAAAGGGATTTAAAAAAGGTACAAGTGAAATTGGGAAAAATAGCTAAAACCAGAAGACAGGGGTAAAAAAGTGAGAGAACGTCTTAAAAAAACATGAATGTCTAGAATTTCTAAAAGAAGAACATAAATATGGTTGGAAAAAAAGCACGCAAAACTGCTTAAAAGGAGGTAAAAAGGTTAAAGCAGCTAAAATTTTAAATTCACCAACAAAAAAATACTTGAAAATAGGAGCAAAACTGTTAAAATCAAGTACAAAACATAGATTAAATTTAATAAAATGTTCACTGCACTGAACCCCAACTTTATAAATGCAAAGATATATTTTTTGTTTGTGCATCAAAACTAAATATGAAACTTCATGAGCTGCATTCGCCTCATTTTAAAGGTTAAATGTGCTTTAAGGCTCCAGACCAGCCTGACTTGGCTGAAAGTCACAAAAATGACTCTTTTGGTCATAATTCCCAAGCCATTAAAAAAACAACAAAACAACAACCAAGAACTCTGACCGAACACTGGACTGGCCTGAAGTAGAAAGATTTTATTAAAACCCAACACATCCTCTTTCCACAAGAGGGCAGCTGTCGTCTTCTGCACACCAAGCAAACAGCCTCACATCCTCACCGTCTCTATCTGAGTTAATCAATATCATGACACAGGAACTACATGTCAGCCGCTCCCATTCTCCACATTTATCAGACAGAGAAAAGTTATAAGAGAGAAAATAAACACACCCTGCACTGTGACTGTATCGAAGTGGATCTGATCGGTCACATACTGATCCAGCGCTTCACCTCGCTGCCAGCCAGAGCCGGACCCGAGTCAGAAGTGAGAGCTGGAGATGTCCTGTGTGAAAACAGGAAGGAATCCATCACCCATGAACTCTTTAAGTGCAGCACCATCACTTCCTGATTCCTAATTCCTTATTCCTGCCCCGAAGAGTGAACACAAAAAACTGCAGTTTACAATAAAACCAGAACGAGCTCACAGCAGCTGAAGAAGAGGAAATACAGAGGGGAAGTTGCAATGATGGAAACTTTTAATCAGGTCAATTTAAAGCTGAGTAGATTAATATAGTAAGTATCCAGCAATATTCACTGCAGCCTGCAGTGTTTAAATGGCTGTGCTCTTTTCACAGTTCAAAGAAGATTTGAACTTCCAAAACATCTTTCCTGTGGGTTTAAATACAATAATTACACATTAAATAGATTAATTACAGTACATCAGAACAGTACAGCTGAATATTGGTTCATGATGTGTTTGCAGACTGTTGCACGACTCTACATGATCGGTAAAAGTTAAATGTCTGAATATTTACCAGCCCAGTAAAGAATAAATGAAGACATGCAACAATAACATACAGGTACGTGCATGTTTCTGGACTGTGGGAGGAAGCTGGAGGGTAAACCCACGCACACACAGGGAGAACATGCAAACCCCACACAGAAAGACCCCAGGCCCTGGCCAGAATGCTGAAGTACTTAGTACCTCTTCAAAAGGTAAAGGATGCATTCCATGTTCATAAGATGTGTGATTAGAAATGCTCATGAGATAAAATACTCCCCCTCAAGAAAAAAAAAAACTTTAAGAAAAAAGAAAAACACACAGGAAAATGGGCTGCTCTCTGAAAAACAACCCAAAATGGTGCATAACCTTGAAAACCCAGAAACTGGGTTAAAATAAGAGGCCTATAACCCACCAAATGGTTTACTCTTTATAAAAATAACTGCTCTGTTCCCAGTTGAGATCAAACTGTTGAATGTGGCAAAATAATTACCTTCACAGCACTAGACATTAATAACTGTATTACATTTAGATTTTTTTTAGAGGCTGAGTTTCCAACCAGGAGGGAGGAGGACTGTATTTTTCAATATGGATACTTTATATAAGAGTTACACAAGCTGATGTCCATCTGAAAACATCAAATTTAAGACAAACCACTATCAAACTGGCAAGACTGGGGTTTTAGGTTACTCCTTTGAGAACGTACAAGAGATCATTTGATCTCCCCGCCTCAGAATGTGGCGGCTAATCAGTTCCTGATTTTAAATGTGCAATTCATGGCCTACTGTTGGCCCTTCTTTTCATTCCTAAATGCAGCCGATACCTTCCAGCTTGTTGGTTCATGCATACCTATTACCATGAGGGGGAGGCTTGAAAGGAGCCAGGAACTACTTGCACTTGAAGGACAAGCGAGGGGTCTTTTGTCCCTTCCCATGTATCAGACAGCAGCGGAGTCATTTGACCCAGAAGGTGATAAGCAAGCTTTTGCTCTGTGAAAAGGCATGTGAATGGAGAATGTAAATGTATTTGACGACCACGGCTCAGGCGTGCCAGGATACCCTTCTCTCCTGTCATGTAAATGAGGCAATCACAGCTGCACAATACAGAACAACATCAAGGAGCATCAGCGAGGTGAGCCAGGAACTACTGAGGGCTTTCCTTCTGATTATGGCAGAGAAAATTCTTTCAAAACACATGCTGGACATTGCAGCACTGAATGCTCACATCCTGTACCAGGCATGCACTGGTGTGAAGGAGAGATGGGTCGACGGCCAGTGCAGACCAACTTTGTGTGTTTTCTATATTTCATAGCTGTGCTTGTGACGTGTTTCAAAGGTGATAACTCTTGTTTGAATTCTGTGTGCATCACCAATAAATCACAGGAAGAATTGAAAAAGAGACTTTGTCCACCTCTTACTTCAGTTTCACATTTGATACTGATTCAGTGTTATATTTCTTATAGGCAGCACATACAGCGCCCTGCGAAAGTATTCACCCACCCATCAATTTTTTGACCTTGTGTTAAACCGGACCTATTATGCTATTTTTCAGCCACGTCATATACGTCACAGAAGCCCAAAAACATAGTATATAAGTAAGTCGAGCGATGCCGAACGATGCCGAGCAGTGCGCTGCTCACACGGGCCGTCAGAGCGGTGCAGAGCGGTGCTCACACGGAGCGTCGGGGCGCCCCTTGTACGGCCACTGTGCCCCTCACCATACGTGGCGCCCTAGGCGGCCACCTAGGTCACCTATGCCCAGAGCCGGCCCTGGCAGCCGGACCGCATCCAGTGTGCATGAGGGGTAAGAGTTGACCCATGGACAGTTTCCTCCACCCGAGCTGTGGATCTCTACAGTTCATCCTGGATCTCTGGGCTTCTTCCCTGATCAGTGCTGTCCTTGTCTGACCTCTAAGTTTAGTAGGACATCCATTCTAAGAGGCTTGTTTTCACAAAATGAAACTTCCTGGCAAACAATTTGGTTTAGCCCCATGCAGGGGCAACCAACAAGCAACACACTAGGGTTGTTTGTAAAATATTTGTCACACCTGGCAGGGTTAGACCACCGCCAGACTGCTCAGACCACACCCAATGGCAGCGGGATCAATCGATCCCTTTGTAATCTCCCCTGGCCCCCTAGTGTTCTTCTCCCTTCGGTAGGGGAGTGGTATAAAATCCCAGTGGACAACCTACCATTTTCACATTTGCTTCAAGAACTCTCCAACAAGCAAAGATGCAGAGAAGATTCACCACTGAGAAGGCTTTAGAAATTGTTGTGTCTGACACAAAACCTTTTGACTCTGATGGAGAAGACATAGACCTTCATGCAGAATCTGACTCGGAGCAGTCTTCAGGTAAGTTTTCTCAAACATCAAATTTACGATTTAGAATATTTCATATTTACCGACTACATTTGTTACATATTTACTAACCACATTATTGACAGAGTTTAGAATAAAGACAAACAAAACAATGAAAAGAATTGTGATAAAATTTGACTAATTTCTACATTGGTATATTTCTTTTTTCTAACGATATAAATTTGTTCAATTTACGGAGCAAGATGCGCCCCCTCCCCTGGAAAAGAAACCTTGTCTGGATACCGGGGTAACAGAGACCGCAAAAGATGGGACAGTGTGGCGCAAGGAGGAGGTTGGACGAGGTTTGTGTTTTCCTCCTATTGAACCCTACGCCGCTGAAGGAGAGCCAACACATGAAGCCAGACGAAGGATCAAAACTCGCCTTCAAAGCTTCCTGTTTTCTCAGTGACCAGATGCTTTCATGCCATTCAAGCATGTACAGTTGAGCGCGCAAGAGAAACAGAGGCGGTGGATTGGTTCATGGATGTCCCAGAACTAATGGCTTTCATTGCAGTCATCATCTGGCGAGGGGTGACTATGGTTCCATCATTGTCTGACAACTGGTCAGAGATGTATGGAAATAAATGGATCATGGCAACAATGGCAAGAGACCGCTTCAAAGACATCATGCGTCACCTACGCTTTGATAGCAAGAGCACCCGGACTGAGCGATTGCAGACAGACAGGTTTGCAGCAGTTTCTGAATCATGGGGATCATTTCGAAAGAACTGCGTCAAATTCTACAGACCTGGTGGTCACATCACAACTGATGAACAGCTTTACCCATCAAAGACACGTTGCCCTTTTCTGCAATATATTGCTAGAAAACTGGATAAGGTTGGCATCACGTTTTTGGTGGCTTGCGACCTGAAATCAAAGTATATCTGCAACGTCTTTCCATATGTTTGCAAAGAACCCGGTCGTCCCAAAGAGGAGACTGTCCGAGAGTGTGGTGATGATGTTGATGGGACCATTTCTGGACCAGGGCAGAATTGTCACGACGAACAATTTTTCCACATCACTTTCACTAGCAAAAAGGTTGCTCTGCAAGAAAGCTACCATTCTTGGGACACTCAATAAGATTGGAAGAGAAATCCCCCTTTCGGCTCGAGGGATGAACAGCAATGATTTCAGCACCCAGGTGTTTTCAACAATGGATGCCACCCTGACAGTGTACGCAGCCAGCCGGAAGAAGACGGTCTACGTGTTGAGCAGTGTGCACGGTGTGATTCAGACTGAAAACAGCCGCAAAAGAAAGCCAAGCACCATCACGCTGTACAATTCCAAAAAAATACGGTGTTGATGCTGTGGATCAGATGGTGCGGGAATACAACGTACGGGCAGGAACACGAAGATAGCCAGTCACTGCGTTCTATAACATGGTTGACATGGCGGCCCTGAACGCCCATGTGCTGTATCAAGCCTGCACAGGAAAGAAGGAAAGGCGGCCAGATTTTCTGATGTGGCTTGCCAGTGAGTTGGCTGAGTCTCAAATGACAGCAAAAAAGACTGCAAAGGAAAACTGTCTTTGCAAACTGGCCGCCACACCAGATGAACCCGGCAAAAGGAGGAAGTGCCAAGTCCAGCACCGGTGCAGAAAGAGCCCTGCTACTCTTCGATGTGTCCTTTGCTACAAGTTTACTTGTGGCAAATGCACAAAAGAAGGAGTGCCAGGTCTGCTCAGACCAAGCACAGTTTTGAAATAGTTGTGACATGTGAAACACACACACACTCTGTAAATATGTGTGAATTTTATTTGTGTTTTTTGCAATGGTGTTTCAAAAAATAAACAGACCATTTGGAAAAAAAAGCTAAATTCTCTTTTGTGTATTTTTCATTCTCTTATTTTCATGTCCCTCGCTACATTGAACTCAAGAAAAAAGATGCATATGTGGTTATCCATTATAAGAGGCTTGTTTTCACAAAATGAAACTTCCTGGCAAACAATTTGGTTTAGCTGCATGCAGGGGCAGTGAACATGCAACACAGTAGGGTTGTTTGTAAAACAATGGAGACAGCTAGCAGAGTGAGAGCAGCAAGAGGCTAACACAATATTAGCATAATGAGTGACTGGTCAGACCGTATTCCATCCCACCATATGGCGCGGGGATCAGATGATCTCCAGTTCTCAAAGGTACAGAATCAAATGATCCCTCTGTAGTTGTTGAAGTGTTTAAAAATCATAGAGGCCAAGAAGTGCAGTACATCTCTCCTAAACATTTTAATTACATTGACAATACTTCTTGCACTACAAATATCAAGCCCGAAACTTTGGACAGCAGCACATTGTCAAAATACAATGAGTAAGTTTTTCAGTACTCACAGAACAGAAAGCGCGTTTCACACAAATGTCTCTTTTGAATGATCATTAGATGGGTAAAACTGAATTTTACCATAAGATGAGCAACTAACGCTAACACTACACAATGCCCAACTGGAGGATCAGTGCAGTGTTTTTCAGCCACTGTGCCATCACGTAAAGGGTGAATTCTGTCATGGACATGATTCCATACAGTTAAGGCATAGTAAATAAGCACACATTAAGAAAATATCTGATAGCTTAATGCTAACTTCTATGGGAAAATTCATTGACATGCTACCAGTTAGCACAACAGTCACAGGACTTGCTGGGACAAATTAAACAGATAATTTCTCTTACTAAATACAAAGCAAAAACTCTAATAATTCCATTGATAACAGGCAAATAATCAAACACTGAAAATTCTGGATGAATTTGTGATTTGCGTCTTGAGCCTCTCAGGCTTCCATATCTACTTTCTGTGGTTTGTTAAAATTTTTGATTGTTGTTTGTGTTTTCCTCGTAGTTACAGGTGAAGAAAAAATCTGATCTACCCAGTTTTGACAAAATATGGAAAGCTATGACTTTCCATATAGAGCCGGGTTTTTTTTAAAGAAGTGTTTCAACCAGTTTATCTTTAACGTGTGATTTAAAGTACAGCATTCTTAAAAACTTAGTCCACCATTTTCATAGTTATTAGAACAGGTTTCTTCACGTAATGAGTTCTATTCTTCCATAAGAAGTTGAGAAGTAGTTTGTCAATCTCAGTTATAAATGTGTTGTCCACAGAGAGAAAGAGAGAGATGGATATGTTAAATGTGATAAACCTGCTGTTCTGTTTTAGAGAGTAGAACTCTGCCTCTGAGAGAGAGAGACCCCAATGGCCACTTGTTCAGCTTTCTTTTTTTTTTACTCTTTGGATAATAGGACTGAAGTTTAATGAAGTTCTTTTTTGTTGGTCCTTGGTAATTCTGAAACCCAAGTAAACAAGCTCATTTTTGACTGTGAAACAACCACTTGATGCTTTTGAGCAGTCCTTAATGGACAGAATTTCACACTTATCAGGATTCAGGATTAAGCAAGAGGCCTGTCCTGTAAGAACCCATTTATAATATTCATCACAACAGAAACTTGAAAGAGTGTTGTACTTTTGTTGTATAGACTTTTAACAGCAAAGATAAAAACAAAAATTCTCCAAAATTGAATTCATTAAAGGACTGTAAAATGAATGGATGTCCAACAGTATTGAAAGCTTTGTAGAAATCTAAAAATAGCATGGGTCCACAACCCTCCTCCATCTCTGGGTAATCTATAATATCTAAGACGAGTCTGATATTGTTTGCTATATGTCGTTTACTCATGAAACTGATTGTGTCTTGTCTTTGAGTCCAATACAGACCTTAATCTTCTGCCCAATAAGACAGCTAATAATTTACAATCGTTAAGTAGGCAAATCAGGCCATTCATTTAAAATTAGTTTGTCCTTATTTGGTTTAGGAATTAAGATGGTAAATCTCTTGCTAAACTTCAATTTACTACTATTATTGTTGGTGGAAAGATATTTCTCTAGGAAAAAGATAAAATAAGAATTTTGCTCACTTTCTTCTAACCACTTAGAGTGAGATCTAATGAAAGCACCCTTTGCTTTTTGGGAAAATAATTTGTAAAGTTTGACTTGTGAATAAGAAAGTTTTTTTTTTTTTTTTTTTTTCCTCTTTTAAGGTGTCAGAGTCTTTGCTGGATAATTTAAATATCCTAGAGACAACCTTCAACTCCTTCGCTTTCCTGGCTTTGTTTGAGCACCAAACTTTCTTAAATATTTTCCTGTCTCATATTTTAGAACTTCACAGTTAAGCCCAAAACAGCTTTCCTTGTTTGCTTTAGACGAATAGAGTGAAATGATATCCTTAATTTTATTTTGGACTTCCTTATTTTGTAGTATAGAACAATTGAGCTGGAGGTGTAGGACCAGAAGAAGCATTAACAGATATGCATCTAGCTTTGTGATCAGTGAAGGGTGTAGGGCACATGCGGACCTCAACACTGTCCTTGTTTAAGCTATCAGGAATTAGCCAGTAGTCCAGGTTTTATTGCTCCATTTATACAGTCTGCTATTAGGATTCTTCTCTCTCCATATATCTACCAATTTAAATCTTTATATAAGGTCAGTTAAGTATGATTCTGTTCTGTTTTGCTAAGATAGTGGATTTTTATCTGTAGAACCATCCAAGGTAATGTTAAAATCCCCTCACAATGATATAAATACTTTTGAAAATCTAACCAGCCAACGTGTAGGAATATTTTCGATGGACAGCAGAAGGCCTATGTTTTCTTTTATTTGTATCGTAACTATAAATGTTGACAATGAAGTAGATTAACTTCAATATTTTGGCAAATGAAGTAACTGTCTGGATCACATTTTAAACCTGGTCCACGGGCGAGTCATATAGTATTACCCCAAAGTTTCTTCAGCGTGTTCAAAGAGCCCTGATCCAGCAGTGAGAGCAGATTTCCAGGATATAAACTGTTGTCTTCTCCCAGGTGATCATCAAGCAGCTGCTGGCCGCTGCAGCTGAGCTGGAGCTCCATAACGTCTTCCATCGGGACATCAAGCTGGAGAGCATCCTGGTCCAGTCTGGTGGAGACGCCCTCCGTGTCCCGGCTCATCGACCTCGGGGTGAGCTGCTTCTCCGAGCCGTCGTCGTGCCGCACAGATCAAATCAGTCGTCGTGAAGGTGCATCAAACAGTTCTTCACCATTTCCTTCTTGTGTTTTCTTCAGGAACCGTCACTCACTCGGTCGGGGCAGATACTCAGCTGGACTCACCACAGTGGGGCAGCTGGGGCAGTCTTTTTCTTCCCCTTTCAGCCCTCTTCTCTCTGTCTTCTTTCCTCTTCTTCATCACAAGGATTTAATTCAACTTCCTGAATTCTCTCACGCTACATGAAATGATTTGTGACCACAGTCTATTTCACTTTGGAAATTAAAGGTGTCATCCACAGAAAAAGCATTAGTTGACCTGTTTGAATCAAACTGACCAACATCGTCACAAAGTGACTCCAGTTTGACATGAGGAGAAAAACCTGCCATAGTCTGCTGGAGATGTAAAAGTCTCGACCTGCACTTAACCCAAAAGTAGTTCACACATTGCAGTGGTTTCATTTTTGTAGAGTGTACCAAAATGTTGCAGCAATTCGCTCCAAATGTCATCATTTAAGTTCAAAATACAGAAATTGTTTGACTGCATGTGAAGTCCAGCCCCTCAGTGTTGGGACCCTTTTGATCAATCCCCTGACATTCAGTGGTAAAATTAATGTGTGTTTAGAGTGTTGCAAGTCGGCAGGCCAGAAATCAGGCAGGAAGGGTGTGTGTGCCGAGCGGTTTCCTCTCGAATAGCTTGACTGATCAGAATGAGCAGGAGGTGTGAAGGGTGTGTTCTCGCTGGGTTTTTGTGGTATCAGTTGCACGATCGACTTGAGTTGTGAGAGCGGAGGAGCTGCGAGGAGGAGCGAGAGCGAAAGAGAGCGAGAGAGAGAGAGAGAGAGAGAGAGAGGGAGGATGGGTGCAGTGGTGCAGGGCAGCTGGAGAGGAGAGGGCAGGCCCTGCGGACCCGGGCCTGACGGGCTCTGGTCTGATTGCAGCGTGTCCATGTGACTCAGCTTCCGTTGGCTGCCTGCTTCCGTGAATAGTAAAAAAGAAAAAAAAAAAAAGAGGCATCGCCGCTTCAGTCAGTGCAGAGGGAAGCGGCTGAACTTGACACACACATGAGAACGTGCTCTGAGGCGGCAGCTCGACCAGCGACATGATCAGGGGATCAACCGTCAGTGGCTTGGGAAATCCACACCTAACCACCACTGTAAGTACGTGCGCTGTCGGCTGCAGCGTGCACAGATGCAAAATATCATGTCTCAGTTTAAAGACGCTCATTCTGAAGTTAAAGCTCTGTTTCGTGAGATTTATGTAGACTTTGTCAGTTGTTATACTGCAAAACTTCTACAAGCACGAGGTGTTCAGAAAGTGTGTGTATGTGTGTGTATGTGTTTGTGTTTGGGTGTTTGTGTGTGATGCCCATTTGTATTTGCTTGTATGTCACTGTTATGCAATGCGTGGGTTTCTGGTGCCCAGCAAGGGTTAAAAAAGGGAAAGCTGTTGTCTGCTAATGTACTTATTTCAGAGTGGTTCACACTTTCCTCAGACCACAATTTACATAAATGTTGAAATATAACGCCAAAAAAGATTAAAAATAACTCAGAAACTTAGAAAGATAACTCCTCATGGTGGAAAGTACAAGTAAAGGAATAAGACAAAAGATAAAATCTATAAATGTTTCATTATTTTACTGTTTATCAGCGTATGTAATGAAGTGTTCCTCCTGCAGATAAAAAAAACCATGCGTCACCTGGGATTTTGAAAAAACAGAAAAAGGATATTAGAACTTTACGAAATCTGTCAAAGTAATGGTGAAATGACATTCAGATTTATTATTTTTCCAGTTTGAACTTAAAAAAGACAATACTGTTCGTAGCGTGAAGCATAATTTAAAATAAAGTAGCATACCAATTGAATGTAATAAATGGATGTATCAGAAATCAGAAAGAGCTTTATTGTCATTGACAGTGAAAAATTTCACACCCTGGAAATTTTACTCGGTGCACACGCTGTTACATTATACATAAACTAGCAAAAATAAAAGAATAACAAAGTAAAAAATATGTATAAAATGTGCAATCAAGGCATGCGATAAGTGTTAAAATAGGCTAAGTATACACTGTACAGAACGGTGCATGTATGCGCCATAAAGAATAAAAACACACCGTGAGAACAAAAAAACCCAATTAAACTTACCTAAAGTTGCAATGGTCTGAAATGTCTGTGTGCTGTTTTAGAGATCACACAGATTTATTATTACATTTTTATTCATTTATTATATGTTTTTTTTTTCATCATGAGTAATGTTCCATAAAAGAGAAAGGTTGGAACTGATAGTGGTATACATGAAATAAAATAAATCAACACTTGGATTTTATTAATGTGTAAAGACTTCACATCAGAATCTGGGAGACTTCTGCTTTTCGTTCATTATTGAAGTTTTAGTGACTGAACAGGTGCTACTTTTTGTCCGATCCGTGCCGCTCTTTGAGGCAGATCTCAACTAAAATCTGGACATTTTATACATACATACATATGTATATATATATATATATATATATATATATATATATATATATATATATATATATATATATATATATATATATATATATATATATATATACACATACATATGTATGTATGTATAAAATGTCCAGATTTTAGTTTATCTGCCTCAAAGAGCGGCACGGATCGGACAAAAAGTAGCACCTGTTCAGTCACTAAAACTTTAATAATGAACGATATATATATATACATACATAAATACATACATATATATATATATATATGAAGAAACTGAAGGCAATCCCAGAGAATGTAAACTTATAAGTCCGTCCATTCGTGTTCGTCTGATCTTCAGGCTGACTCAACGCCGCTTCGTTTTGCTCATTTCATTTCATTCTCCATTTACTGACTTCCAAACCAGTCATGCAGATAAATAAAAATTGTATTTTTAAACAAAGAGCCCAGTTATCAAACCCTAATCAAAATTCTCATAAACTATAACTTTGATCTGAAGAAGAGCGCTTCAGCTCAACCTGCCCATCTCCACCCACCAGTCTGGATTTCACTTTTTTTAAATAAAATTATAGCATTTATGCATCATGGATAGAAGAAACAATCTTTTTCGTTAATCTCTCCTGTCCTGTCGTCTCAACAGTGAGGATGATAAAATGCCAGTCCACGGACTCCTTCCCATCCTGCTTTGCTTTCTACCAGTATGGAGGAGCCTGACCCCGGCCTGGAGTCATCCACACAGCAGCCAGTGCCAGCTGGTAAATCTATTGCTCTAAACTCTATTTTCTTTTAGAAAAGTCTTGTCTGTTCTCGTGATAGAGGTGGATTTATGCGCTGTGTCATGTGAGTGCTGAGTAATTCGGGTGAGAGCTGTTGAACATTATCTGACGAAACATTTCTCTTTTTTCTGTCCGTCTTACAACATTTCAATAAGCCATGCCACTCTGGAGATGTTAACATGGTGAAATATCAGTGCGAACATCCTGTTTAAGATGTGCTCACATGCTCTCCTTAACGCCGACATGCCCAAAGCCCCCGCATCCCCTCGGGACCATCGCGGCTAAATGTCAGAATTTACATGACCGAAATCATTTAGCATTAAGATCAACAAAATCCAGCATGCAGTTTCTGTTTTTAAACTCAGAGGAGGCGGCAACGTCAGAGAAATGATGTACGGAGGAGATACGCAGAATTTCATAAGTCACAAATAATCTAGTGCCAAGTCAGAACCGCAAAGGAAGAGTTGACAGTCGCGCCGACCACCCACATCCAGACACACGTTTTACATGTCTCAAAGTCTTTATTCCCACTTTGTCTGCAGGTGTTAAGAATGGCCATCTGCAGCAATGGCGAGCTCTCCTCGGTGCCTGCCAGACTGCCAGACAACATCGAGGAGCTTCAGCTCAACTATAATGCCATCCAAACACTAAAGGACGCTTCTCTCTCTCGCTACCCTTCACTAAACACCCTGGGCCTGGCTTGTAATAAGTTAGAGAAATTGGAATCCAAGACTTTCGAAGGCTTGAAACTGTTAGAGAGCCTGAATCTAGCAAGTAACAATCTTTATATCGGCTACCAGGAAACTGGCCTTGCATTAAAAAAGTTGTCCCGTCTGAGGGTTTTAGATCTTTCTGAGAATAAGCTTGATGACGAGATGGTCGTCGCTCTTCTTCAAAACCTGACATCCATAGAGTATCTGAATCTGTCCGGAAACCTCCTGCAGAGGCTGGACGAGGCCTCGTTCAGGGACCTCCACCAGCTCAGAGAGCTGGACCTGCAGAGGAACATCATGTTCGAGATCGACGGAGCGTTTGACAGCACTCCCCGACTGCAGCGGCTCAACCTGGCCTTCAACTACCTGCCCTGCCTGACCAACTTCCACATGAGCCAGCTGGTGGTGCTCAACGCCAGCCACAACAACCTCGAGTGGTTCATCTCCAGGCAGGACCTCAACGACACCTTCCAGCTGGACACCCTCGACCTCTCCAACAACAACCTCCTCTTCTTCCCCTTCCTGCCCAGCCGCAGCCGTCTGCGCTACCTTTACCTCTCCCACAACGCCATCAGATTCTACGAACGCTTCGCCGACGACGCCACCCTGCAAAACTCCAGTGCGACCGTCGAGTTTTACAACCTGAAGACGCAGGCGGCCAACGTGACGGCTCGGCTGTGGGACGACGGCCTTCACGGCGACATTTCCTCCCTGGAGATGTTGGACCTGAGGGAAAATCAAATGGATTACTTTCCCGACGGATTCATCCAGAAAATGCCAAACCTGTCCAGACTCCGAATGTGCACAAACTGCCTGGATAGTTTAAATCTAACCTCAGAACAGTTCTCAAGCAGTCTGTACGAGCTGGACGTGAGCAACAACAGACTGAGCCAGGTTTCAGCAGATGAAGGGACACTTGCCAGTCTTGGCAATCTGACATACTTTAACTTGAGCCTGAACGATCTGGAAAAGGTGCCGGTGAGATTGTTTTCCTCGCTGCGGAGCATCCGCTCAGTGGACGTCAGCTACAACAACATAGATCTTTGTTTTCCCGGGGAGGCGGAGATCGACACACACAGCTCGACTTGTGTGGAGTGGAGCAACATCGGCTCTCTGAGGCAGCTTTACCTCAAAGGGTCCAATCTCAAGACAGTCCCCACATCTGCATTCACGGGGCTGTCGCTGACACATCTGGAACTGTCCGACAACCCCGGACTCATTTTGCAAGAGTCAATAGAACCTCTCAGCAGAACGTTGCAGCATTTAGGTTTAGGGAACACTCACATGCAAGACTTTGACTTTTCACACTTCCAGAGTTTAAAGTCTCTGAATATTTCAAAGAACTCTCTGGAGCGTCTTCCATCTTCGCTTTTAAATCTCAACCTCAGAGTGCTGGACTTGAGGGACAACAGACTGTCGACGATCCCCTCAGGACAGGCCGGTGTGCTAGCGCTCAGCCTCCAGACCGTCTTCCTGTCAGGAAACCCCTTCAACTGCTGCCAGATAGAGTGGTTCAGGACGCTCGAAGCAGCAGAGACCGTCACCATGGTGGACCGATCGGTCATTGAGTGTGAGGACCTGTTCCTGATTACGCACCGGGTGGCGCACCCCCAGTCCGTCCAGTGCATCGATGAACGGGGAGAATCTATAGTGTGGTACATCCTGCTTTTTGTCTCAGGATGTCTCTTCGCCGTCGTCATTTTAGCGTTTGTTGTCCTCGCAGCCAGGCCCCAAATGCTCCCAAAATCCATCAAAAAGAACTATTTAAGCATACGTCTTTCTGACACTTTATGAAACCCTGAAGAAAAAAACTTTAGAATGAAAAATGCGACTGAATGTTTATTCACAATAAATTCATCTGAGGCATGAAACACTGGCCCAGCACACCGAGGAATCGAACAAAGACGTGTCCCTTTTCTGACATTGCTGCATGTTGCTTTTGGTGAAGTGCGTCTTAAAACCTTCAGACCGTGATGTGAAAATGTGGCTTGGTTCTTGCGGGAGTTGTGTGTGAGTGTTTGTGGGTGTTTTTGTGTGTGAGTGTGTGCGCGCGGAGATATGCAGAAGTCGTGTGATGCAAGCTGTTGCTATAAGCAGCAAAGGAAACTTGAAATTTCCTGTTTTGCTAAGATGTGCAGCAACTGCCCAGTTCTGTATCTCACAGAGGAGGGGTTTGAGGCTTCCTTCCCATCAGCAAGACGAAGATGCACCACTGACACCAAATCCCACTTTGGGGACTGACTCCGGCTGATCGATCGCCTTGTCGAGTTCGTTGTAAATTTATGCCGACTGATTCAGGCATGATTTCACAAGCATATTCCTCAAACAAAGAATTTGTATGATACAGAAAATAAAAGCACATGTTTCTTCGTACCTTTATGAGCCAGGTGCAGCTTCTGTGCAGCGGCGGTGCCGGTGGATCAGTGTGCAGCTGTACAGAGTGCAGGAAAGCTAACCAGAGAGTAACCAAAATACCACTGTGGTGATGTTCAGGGTCATGGCGGTTGTAACATAAGAAGAGAAACCAGAGTGAATCTTAGGCCAAAGCCTCAAAACACCATTACTTTTCTGCTTGTTTTGTAGATCATAAAGCTGTGAGCTAGTTACTGATAGCCACAAATGTTAATAGGGGCTTTCATTACACATGGCAGGAGCTGGAGAAGCGTGCTGAGGCCGCTTCATATTGAATTTAGATTTGAATTAAGATGTCTGACAATCTGGAAAGCGAGAAGTGAAGCTACAGAAATAAAAGTGCTGATACTGTCCTGACTAAACAGCTCACGAGCCCGGTGACACTGCTAAAGCAACTCGTAAGCAAAATGTACCACTGGAGGAAGCCACAGATTGTTGAGCAGCGATCGCTGTGAACGCACAGCTCGATAAACTGGGTGAGAGGGTGATCGCAAAACGACGACGGAGGTCAATTTCATGGTAAATTCAAACACTCGAAACATTCGACGAGGTAAGTTCACACCACATGCAAACAAGCTGCAAACCAGGCACACGTACACACACAAACACACACACACACACACACACTCAGACGCAGGTTGCTACCAGCTGTGGTTTTTTTGGTTGTGTGCTCTCGGTGCACTTCCAGCACCTAGAAAAGCGAGTGAGAATGGTGGATGGTAGGTTAAAAATGATGTGTGTGTGTGTGTGTGTGTGTGTGTGTGCGTGTGTTTATTTTGCTCTCAGTCGGGGGTCACAGTTCCTCGCTGATAAATGCAGATTAATGGAGAAGTGAAATCGGACCTGAAGTGGTCAAAAGTGATTCAATCAGACATCCGGGGTTCGTCAGAGCTGCAGTCGAGGCCAAGCAGAGCTGGACACGACGGTTTGTGACGGACTGCAGAATTAGAAAAACTAAAAGAAGAAAATACAAATTATTGTTTTGAAAAGATTAAACTTTCAGTATAAAACAGTTACACAATGTGACTGAAGGATGTTTCAGGACTTAACAGCATTATGGAACATTTATTTTTTAACAAATATATGCAAAAAAAATGCACTGATCAACAATGAATAGAACAAAAAGGTGTGTTTTTACCATAATGTTCTCAAACTTGGGATAATTTCTGAATGAATTTGTTCTCAACACATCTGGTTGCCTCAATGTGTTATTTCCACAAAAAGAAGCCCTAAATATGAGTAAAGCACTGCAGTGGGCGTCAGTTCAGAGGCTTCCAGGGACGCCCGAGCTACTTTCATTTTCTATACTCTCAATATTCATTCATATTCTTAAAGCTAAATGCACTCAAGGCTTTAGGAGGGCCAGACACCAAAACAATGGTTGTGAAAACTATTCAGTGGTGGAATTTAAGACCAAGTTATGAACTGAAATAAAACTGATCAAGGAGAGTTTTTAGTTTGAGGCGGCTCTGGAATAAAGCCAGGAATCATTGTGTCTGTACAAGCTGGATGAGTTTTACATTCTGAAGCTGCTCGGCCGAAACGGCAGAAGTGTTTTCAGAGCAGCAGCTGAGGAGAAAATGAGGCCCGACGAAAGAGGAAGTGCCGTTTTCTCAGGCAGGCTGCAGCTCATCTGCTCCTCGGTGAGAACTGGTTCAAAGCACACACTTCATCTGACCTGCTGCCGTCGAGTTTTACAAAGAGGGAAACGTAAGAGATTAGAGTAAGTGGAAGGATGCTGTGAGATTAATGAACTGTGGTTTGAGGCTCGCATGGTCAGCTCTGAGATGATGCTTCCGATAGCTATTAAGTTCCATTAAAATACCTCAAAGTCAAATATGGAGCTTTATTTTAATCTTTATGTATTTTTTTTATTGACAAATGTTTTCAAATGCACAAAAAAACCTTATGTTCTCTAAACTGAAACATTTTAAAGTTATGAAATGCCTCGGAGGTCAAGGGTCTCCATGTTTCTGCTGACTGCTGCATGTTTATGGTCATTTTTTTTCTCTTTGCTGTGTTTCTGTGATGTGAGTCACAGGCAGCTTCTTAGTCAACAGGCAGTTTGCAAAAGTCCACTTCCTCTTACCCCCTTCCTGCTTTTCTGACAGGCAGGGATGGGGCTCCGTGCTCTGGACGCATTGTTTGGTCAGGAAGAGGTTTATTTTAACCCTGTTCCTGCTGCAAAGCCGCTTGTTCTGCAGGGGGTTAAAAAACAAAAATTACATATCAAGCTGGAGCTTTCCTGGCTTCCTTTAAAGAAAAGGTCGATCAGCGACGAGCCCTCGTGACACGAGAGGTCAAATGAGGTGGAACCGAAGTGCAGAGCGTTGAAGAAAGAAGCTCCTCCTGATCAGCCACCTGCCAGGCGTCGTGCTGGAAATCTCACATTAACATGTGATCAGGAGACTCAAACAAACAAACAGAACGAATTTTGTGAGGTTCAGTTGTGCCAAATGTCAACACTTAAAGACGGGAGGAAGTGTGGGACGCGATTCTCGCTGGCAGAAGAGCTGGTGAAGTTCTCTGAATGCAGGAAGCGTCATTATCAAGATGATCTTTAATAAAATAAGAAAACAGGAAGGATATTTCCAGTCCTACAATGACTGAATGTAGCTGAAAATGCCATCACCCCCCCTTATGAAGGTAAAACAAAAAAAAAATTGTCTCAGTGCATTGAAGTGGCTGCTGATTGAAGTGGCTAACACTCTTTCCTCACAATGATTTTTAAATTTTCTCTTGCATCTGCTTCTTTTATTCATCATCTCACTTGAGTGAGAACGACGTTAAATCATGTAGCCTGTCCTGCCCTCTAGTGGTCCCAGCAGACAACCAGAAACCCGTCTCACACACACACCAAGCTCTCCACACACTCACTTTAATGCGTTTATTTTACAGTCGTATGCCATTTTCATCAGTTACACACGAAATGGAGAAGCGGCTGTGCAATAATATACTTAAAAATCTCCCACAACGGAACGGAACATGAAGACAAACGAATACATGGAGCTGAAATGTAAATTCAGGGAAGATGTTAGTAACATCAAGGTGAAGGTAAACCTTTACTTTCTGCCGTTTCTTTTTTAAAAATGTGCTTTTCAGATTACAAAAATGTCAGATTGAAATGTGGAAAAGCTGATTTCCAACTGTCAATAAGTTAACTGGGAAAGAGTGGAGTTGAAGGCTGCAGGGAGTCAATACTGCTGGTGTAGCTGCACAAAGGCTGGTCTGGAAGAGGAAGGCTTGTCGACGTTCAACACATGCTGTTAAAATACCATTCATGTTTAAGATAACCGTTACAGCTGCTGGGCTGTAAGGTCATCAGAAATAAAATCACTTCCAATTGAAGTGCTTCTTTTTATGCAATTTAATAAAAAGTGTCCTCAAAGAAAAAAAAAAAAAAAAAAAGGAAAACTTTAAGGTCACCGTCTGAGATAAATGCGTTCTGTGAACAAAAGCTTCAAACGTTACAGGCTGGGAGACGTTCTGGCACGTATGTATTTAGAAATGTACTGCAAACGAATGAGGGGACGGGTCTGTGTGCTGCAGCCCGCCCCTGGAGCGAGTCCGCTCCAGCAGAGTCCGCTCTGGCCGAGCCTCGCTCTCCTCCCGAAGGCCGACCCTCGCCGTGGAGCCGCCGGGCGGGGATAAATACGGGGTTCGGATGCCTCAGTTCAGCAGCTCCAGGTAGGTGATGGGCACTCTGCCCTTCTGGCTGCCTCGCTCGCCCATCAGCCAGTCCGAGTCCATGCCGGGGACGCTGCTGACCGTGATCACCTGCAAACACGCCGCGGGTCTTACTGCTTGCCTGGCATCGACCCCGGCGTCAGTAGTTTTCGGCGTATGTGTGGCGTTTGGGTTCTCACCTCGTCGGCCAGCAGGGACAGCTCGCTGCTGCTGGCGGCGTCATAGTCGTACAGCACCCGGGCCTTGCGGCTGCCGTTGGAGCTGCGCAGCTCGTTGAAGCCGCCCGCCGCCGCCGCCGAGCCGCCGCGGCCGCCCGCCGCCACGCTGGGCAGCGAGGCGGACACGGGGATGGTGGGCACGGAGATGCTGGCCCCGCCCGACACCGACGACTGGTTGTTGTTGGAGAACGACGAGGGGAAACTGAGGGGAGGGGAGGGGAGAGCTGAGGACTGCGGTCTGGAAAACATTCTGGAGAGAGAGAGAGAGACGGGTTTTCACCTGCCGAGCTGCTTCTGCAGGTCCACCATGTACTGGTAGCACTGGGCGTAGTACGTCGTCTGCGCCTCCACGAAGTCGCTGAGGCAGCGGAGGTGGTGCGCCTGCTGACGCACAGGGACAGATGGCGTGAGGAGCCCAGGCCGACAACATTCAGCGGCGGTGACTGGGCGAGTTCGCACGTACGTGGGTGCTGCTGACGCCTTCCAGCAGCAGCCGGGTGATCTCCGCCTGCCGGTCGAACTCGCTCTGGGTCATCCGCAGCTCCTGCTCGGCCTGAGAGCGGAGAGACAAGCGCTCAGTCTGGATCCTGCTCCGGTACGACGGTTCAGACAGAACTACAATAGGCGGGAAGTGGAGGAACACAGGACTGACGGCATGGACTCGTGAACATGGAAATATGGAGGAAACGGGCGGAAAA
Source organism: Salarias fasciatus (assembly GCF_902148845.1). Classification (NCBI taxonomy): domain Eukaryota; kingdom Metazoa; phylum Chordata; class Actinopteri; order Blenniiformes; family Blenniidae; genus Salarias; species Salarias fasciatus. Next base: position 22,190,639 of record NC_043753.1, on the reverse strand, counting down.
GTGAGCAATGGCCGGCCGAGTCTGGAAGGGGAAGCGCTTCCTTTTCCTCACATCGAGCCAAACGATTCAACATGCCGGAATAATGGCAGAAAAAAGTCCAATAAACATGTGAACAATGGCCGTGCTGTGGAGGGAGAGAGGCCAGAAAGATTCTGGTTCTGGTTTTCCAAGAGGCAGAGGAAGAGATGTAGAGACAGCAGCTGTTTACACTGTCACCAGGGGGCTTTCACAGTGTGTGAGAGTGTGTGAGAGTGTGTGAGTGTGTGTGTTCGATTCAAAGATGGCTCCAACATTCCACTCACCTCTGTCACTTCCTCTGCTCACATCTGCTGCTTTGCGTTGTGAAAACAGTGACACAGTAGTTAGAGCTACAGCTGCTGCGCCGCCGCCGCAGCCAACACAGCACATCGTCACGGCAACGAGGCGACGCCGACGCGGAGACGCGGCTCGTCCCTCTGCTTTCTAACACCGCCGGCCGCGTTCGTGCGCCGACGGTGTTATTAAAGTGTTGCTGGTGTTAACCGACAGAAACCACGGCTCCACACCTCTGCTATGGAGGAGGCCTGTCCTCTCAGGTCTCGTCACACGACAGCTGTTTGAGGAGATCAAACCTCAGAATGAGCCTCACAACATCCATCATGATAAAATAAGAAGAAGATAAAATAGTTACTCTCATCTAATAATATAAAAGAAGAACTGAAGCTCTTTGGATTCCAGCCTGAAAGTTTTAACAACTGCATTTGTGCCATAAAGGCCTTAATTTGCTTTTTAATGAAGCCAAACATGCTGGAGCTTTAAGATACACTGCAGTGATTCTGGATTCTGTGTACTGGTTGAACGCATGTTTAATCTATTTCCTCATTGGCACACCCATCCATTTTTCTCTCCGTGCAGGCGGGGTTGAGGAAAGCGTGTGAGTGTGTGTGTGTGTGTGTGTGTGTGGTGGACAGGCCGAGCCTCGAGATGATCTTCTTTAAACACACTGGGCGAGTTCTGTCTCCAGATACAAACTTCTCTGTGTGAGCCGCACAACTTGCGTGAAAAGCAGCTGAACTCGCCCACAGGAGTGTTTTCTCTCAGTTTAACAGAACCACTGGACGATTTCATCACAGGACACACACACACACACACACACCATGCGAGGAAAATAGTGAGTTTTTCGCAGTGACGCTCTTTCAGCCTCTGTTTCGTTCACAATAAATAAAACCACTAATAATTTGATTCGCCTAAAAGGCAGCTTCACTCACACATTTATCAAATTCAATATGCTAACAGGAGCAGCTTGCTTCTCACACCTAGCGGCGCACACACCGTCCGTCTGTCTGCGGGAGACGGACGCAGCGCAGCTGTAACATTAAGAAAGAGGGAGGATGATACTGACAAAACGGCCGTCCACAAAACGGGAACTCGAAACTCCTCGTCGCTGCTCATGTGACTGTTGGCAAGTCACAGGAGAGAAATGATCCGGCAGCCTCACGTTGTGCAACTCGGTGTGCCACTCATCACTGGTGTGACTTCAGACGTGTTCTTCCACAGAGAGGAAGTCCGCCAACGGCTTCGCAGCAGGAACTCACCGCGGCTCGAGCGTCGGCCATCCGGGCCTTCTTTAGCCTGGTTTTGGCTGCGTCCAGGTCCAAACGTTTGACCTGCAGTAGTTTCCGCTCTTTCTGGACACAAAGCAGAACCCAATGAAATGTCAGCGGCGCTCAGTGTTTGGATTCTGACGGGGTTATTATGGTAACGTGAGGATGTGATTCAAATATTATTACACTGAAAGGGACATATTTCAGATCTGTGCAGATCAGGGGTCCGCAAATTTTCCAAAGAAAATGAAAAATGAGCACTGCTATTGAGGGCAGTATAATACATCAATGGTTAATTACATGAAAAAAAATATTATTTAAATGAAATGAAGTACTGCAGTGCATTATGCACACCAACTTTGATTTGATGTACAGTTTTGCAGCGACTCAACCCACCAGGATGGTTTTGAAGTCACCTTCCAGAAAGTTTCTGAAAGGTGTCAGGAAGTTGATGGCAGCACTTTGGATGAATTCCCGCTCTGCTCCGCCGATCTGCTTCTGGGTCTCACCGCATTTTAGTAGAGCATTTCCTGTCAGCGGCAGAAACAAAAGGTCACTTCCACACAGCGCAGAACGGAAGCATTCGGCCCGGACCGGGAATATTGTAGAACCAGCTTGTTATTTACCATCGAGCTGTTGTGATTCGTGAATTAGAGTTACGATTTGAGCAGAGAATACTCTGATGTGACTCAGCAAAAACAAACAGTGAAGGTTTTAACAGTTCTCCGGCTCTGCGCTCACCGTAGGCTGTTCCAGGACCAAATTCACTGCCTGACTCGATCATGGACTGGCCCAGTAACTCATGGTTGTTCATCCGCGTGGGGGCTTTCTTCTCCAGCTTCTCATACACGAATTCTTCTAGTCGGACATCTGCAAATAGAAATGAGAAAACTCAATTACAGAGTCATGAGGTTACAGTCAAGGAGCTAAATGTGACCTCCAGACTGCCGCGGCAAACCATCCCACTTCCTTTTAGCTTTCACGAGAATTTCTCATTTGATTAGTCTGTGTTACATCAACAGCGATCGCAGTCTGCTTGTGTGCGGAATGTTTAATGTGAACACAGCAAGAAAACTAGAACAAATCCAGTCCACCATGTCTAAGTCTATTACACAAGGCTGCGATCGGCAGATGGGCCGTCTGTGTTTGTTGTGCCTGTGCGGCGGTCGTGCTGCAGCAGTACGGCATCCCGGCGTGAAGTGAGGAGGACGCACACAGCTGAGCTTACAGACTTCACACACAGCCGGCCTACTCATGCATGTCGGAATTTAAATATTTAGCTGTAATTTTAGTGCTTAAACTTTCATAGACTGACAAAGATGCTCTCCAGAGGAGCATATATAATTTGTGAAAGTAGGACAATGTGGTGTGAAGAGGAAAGACTGCGTCTGCAAGTGAACACATCAGGAATAAGACTTTCACCTCAGAGATGAGGGCAAAAGACTGTGTGTGGATCAAGGCATTCCTTCATCACACAGTAAAAAGTAATGCGATCTTACTGGGGTTGGGCTGCAGGAGGACTTCTGTCTGCTTCATGATCCTCTCTGTCCATTGTTTGGTGTTCTCTGCTCTGACCAGAAGGTTCTCCAAATGAGCATCCAGCTCTGTCTTCTCAGCCTGGCCGAGCTTCTCCTCTGTGAACTTGACAGTTGAATAAAAAACATGGGTTAAAGCCTTAGTAAGATTATAACTGCTGGGTAGGAGAGTTTACAAAACAGTGCTGTGGCTTAGCTTCTGTTTATGGCCAAATGTGATGTTTCTGAGGCCTGCTTGATCGAGACTTTGAACAGTTATGGTTATAATAAAGGCTGAGGCATCGCAGGGACTGTTTCGCACAAAATCGATAAGATAACGCCACAAATTATCAGAAATATGGTAATAATTAGCCACAAGCTACACAATAGCAGCCGCGTTAGCCGCTTTAGCCAGCGAGCTAATGCTATGTGAGTGGTTAGCCCAGAGGCTAACGCTAATTAGCGCCGATTTCCACCAACTAGTTGTTAAACTTACCTGCACCGCGCGGCTCAGGAAAGTACCGGCGTCTGCGGCGAACCGCTTCACGTTAAAATCCATGGCGCCGCGGTGGAATAAGTCAGTTAATAGTTAAAAAAACGCTGTCTTGGCTCGCACTCACAGTGCCATCCCTTCAGAAAATGTCATTGAAGCAACTTTTTGTCAGAGTTCCACCCAGCTGTTGATCTGAACGAAGACGATAACGGCGACAAGATCGTTACCGTCACCTCCCCTATGGGACGGCTGCGGTCAAATAGTGCGCATGCGCAGAAATCTAACGCGGAATTAAACTAAATGTTACGTAATTAGAAAAAAAACCATTTATGTGGCTGATAAAATTCCAGACACAAAATAGTATTTGACTTGAATGGAGGCGGAAATGCAGGAGAACACTGTCCGAATTGTAAACCCTCTAGAGATGCTGTGCGTTGCAGCGAAATAAACCCAGGAAGCAAACATTTATCTTGTGCCGTATGTTTCTCGGACAGCACATACTCTTGGGCTGCATTACGTCACCAGGAAATATTGGTATCACATTAAAACAGATCAAGAGGTGGAAACACACACACACACACACACACACACACACACACACACACACACACACACACACACACACACATAGAAGTGGAAAAACTGGAGTTATGCAATGGAGACGGGAGCTCTCAAAATAATACATACTACAGAATTAGAAACATATCTGTCATCACACCACACACAAATGACGGGAAAACCCAACAACTGTACAATGCAAATTAGATGGCTGAATGTCATATTTTTGAATTTGTAAAGACACAGTAAAGGTATCTGCTCCCTCTCTCTCTCTCTCTCTCTCTCTCTCTCTCTCTCTCTCTCTCTCTCTCCCCCTCTGTGTGTGTGTGTGTGTGTGTGGTTTCATCATTATCATCTGCCCTGAATCTATGAATGAACTCCATCACGCCTTTGTCACCCTTTACCGTTGATTCCTTTTTATGTAACTCTGACAGCTGCTTAAATTCTGTTTTCAGGCTTGGCACTAACCAGGTCTGGTGCTTGTAATATTGAAAGACTGAGGCCTTTGGTGAACCACTGTCTTCAGGAGCACAAAAAACTGCAATAGATTGTTGGTGACATTAATAACAGATAAAGTGAAGGAACTAAACTTGCATATGCTCAGTCTGATGTGGATTACAGCAGTTGTTGCCTTTCAGGACTGCATGCTCTGCCTGCAGGAAGGGGGAGTCCTGGTACTGATGCTGGTCCAGCTGCATGTCACATAATACTGAATCATGACTTATAGAAAAGTAATTCAAGCACAAATCTACAGTGGAGCAGTGAGAACATGCTCGGATCATTTGCTAAATGACTCATAAGTGGTTCTTGTGAGAGATTTACATGCTGACATTTTGCTCCAGTAACTCGTCCACGGCGCGGCGGTCTTCTGAACCCACTCGTCTTTCTTCACATGTTGTCTCCTGGGAGCAAAGTTTGGCGGGTTCTGAAAAAACACAAACAATCCTCCGGCCTGGTTGTAATTATGCCGGAGTGAGCCTGCTACCTGCTGTGTGGGAGGAAGTCAAGCGGGGAGGGAAATCAAATGACTTCCCCGCTGTAGGCTCCCGACTCTCCGCCAGACACCAGCTCTCCTCTCAGCGAAGCAGCGGCGCAGATTTACTCATGAAAACGTTTGTTACTGTGCTTTAAGTAAAACACTCTGCTTTCTGTTTAAAACTTTAAAGCACAGAAAGAGTTCGACCCTCGTGTTGAATTTGAACAAACCTCATTTAACATAAATATAAGCTGTAAAAGAAGTTCAAAGACTGAAACAGTAGCTGAACACTATATTCTTTTTTTTTACAGCCGCCCTGTGTCAAAGCTATTAAGGCTGAGGCTGTGCTTCATGCTTGGCTAGCCGTCAGAGCCGCTGAGGCGGGGGCTTTAAAACCTGGATGTGGAGGTCAGCACTTTTCAGGAGGCAGAGCAGCTCCTGGGAGGGAGGAATAGATTTCAGATTCTGGAGTAAATCTGAGTATCTGCTGTTTCACTTCACCATAACAGAGCAGAGAGGCCCGGAGCCTTCTCTGTCTCCGGTCAGGACATGTTTCCCCCGATTGTCAGACCCGGCTGTCCCCGTCGCAGCAACAGACGACACAGTTCAGACATGGTGGTAACATGAAAGTGTTTTTATTTGGTCAGACTTCCTGACGGCTCGGAGCTTCGACGGAGCAAACGGACTCAAGTTTCACCCAGCGCCAGGCCTTCGAGTGCAACTGTCATTAATTACTCCGTCAAAGAGCCTCCAGAACCCCGGAGAGTTCCTGACACAGCAACACTTCCTCAACGGGGAGGGAATCTAAACTACTGCTGCTTCTTGACCACGTTCTGCGCGAGCTCCAGCAGCAGCGGGTATCTGAGCGTCCTCTTCCTCCAGGACTCCGGGATGCCCTGGACTCCGGTCTGGAAACACATCAGGAGGAACAGACAGTCACCGACCGCTGCAGTTTACCCACAGAACCGCACTGGTTGGGAATGTCGGTATTTGTGCACCGACATCTGGAGTGTTTTCGTATTCCTGTGGTGTCAGATGTTTGGGGAAAACTTAATGTCTTTTCCTGCTTTTGTTGCAGCGAGCCAAGGAACCCCTGATGTTCCCCTGCATTTAGATCGTGATTAATGAATTTCTTAATTCTGAAAGACGGTCTGAACCTGTTTCCTATATTAGTGGGATTTCATGTGAACAAGCTGTCTGCGTCCGGCCGAGCTGGATCGGCGGCGGCGAGCTGGTCAACATGGCCGCCAGTAGCTACCTGTGCCCCGAAGCAGGCCCCGATGAAGGAGGATCGGCTGGCGGTGCATCCCCCGCGGCGCATGGTGTCCCTGACAGCCTCGTCCAGCTGGTCGAGCGTCAGGACGCCGTGAAGCGCTCCCTGGAACGCACCGGGCAGAGCTGGACACAGGCCCACATTCAGTGTGAGGACAGCAGGAACGAACACCCAATCATCTCCGTCGGCACATTACGTTTCCACATAAACAGTGTAATTTTCTGTATTTCCTCATGTAGGCGCCGGAGCAGAGCTGAAAAGCAGACGAACGTGAGCCAGCTCCACCTCTCAGGCCTGTAAAAGCTGAGACGCCGAGCCCAGCGGGATGGGAAAGACGAAGAGCCGGTCCGAGAGAGATCAAAGGCCGGAGGGCGCTCCAGCGGACACGCCGACAGGAAGAGTGTGTGTCCAGCGCCAAGTCAACAGACCCGAGCCCCGCTGCCGCCCCGGCTCACCTCATGTGTTGGTGAACACGGCCGGGATGAGCTGCTGGGACGACTTGGCCAGGTTGTCCTTCACCTGGTGGAGGTGTGCTGAAGCAGAAACACAGAGGAAACGCTTTACTGCGCCGGCTGCAGACTGACGCGGCACTTTTTTTTTTTTTACATTTCTCCACTTGAAGACAATGATGTTTCATTTCTGAAGGATTTAATCTCAGATCCTTTTGACCACATCTCCCATCAGACCTGTGGGTTTCTGGGGTGTGTTTTGCCTGTCCCTCGCTGTGTGTGTTTAAAGGAAAGATGAGAGCTTCTGCTGGGTAATGCAGACTCAACCAGCAGGGCAGAAGCCGCAGCGGCTCTTTTGAAAAACATTCGCTCTAACATAAAAGCAAAGCCAAACCCTCCAGAAGCATTTTGTCTGCCTACAGTGTCCTCCTCTACCAACAACACCTGAAAACACAGAGCAAATCCATTTGGACACGGGTTGGGGGGTCAGGCATGGAGGTGCAGTGGTTTGCACCGTCGCCCCACTGAGTCTGAGGATTTGTGTTTGTTTAATCCAGAGCTGTCCAACACAGTTTAATCCAGGGGCCACACACTACTACCCAGTTTCATCTCGAGTGGGTCAAACTGGCAAAACAATTTCATAATAACCTTTAAATTCAAACTTCAAAGATTTTCTTTAGCAGAGTATATGTTAAAAAAAATTTCAAAATCTTCAGAAAAATCCAAAGTTGCTACAAAAAAAATGACTACAATCTTATATAAAAGCTCATTTTAATGGAATCTTTTGGTGCAAAATACAGTCAAATATCCCAAAAAACTTCACCTATAGTTGTAATGTCATGTATGTTTTACGAACTCACCCTGCATGACTTCGAGGCTAATGCTAGTTAGCTCGATATTTCAGCTCAGGTCTCAGTGGAGTGTTTTGTCAACTGTTAAGAAATATGCCTCGAAAAATGAATGATTTCTTTGACATTTTTTACCATTTGCTCGGATGTTTGACGGCCGGATCGGAGTCTCTTGTGGTCTCCTTTTGGCCTGCAGGCCTTATGTTTAATCAGTGTTTTCCTGTTTTAATCAGTGTTTTCCGAGTATTGATGATAAGATGGAAAGACAATTTCTCTGCCCGTACCAACGACGGCGCGGTCCAGCTCCTGAGGGTTCTGTCTGCTGGGGTCGTTCATCTGAGCCAGAACTGCGTCCAGAGCTTTGGGATCGGGACCGTTCAGGATGAAGTGCTCCAGAATCCTGGCGTTGCAGACGGAGACAGACAGCTTTAGAACCTGTTCGTCCTTCATGAAACCCACTGAGAGGCGTGTTTCCTCACCGGGCCGCCGCCAGCGTCACCGCCACACACATGTCGTTGTTCTGGGTGACCCTCATGGCTTTCTCCACCTTCTCCAGCATCTCCGGCCGCCCGGCGAACATGGCCACCACCGGGGCCAGCTTGGTGACCCCGTCCATCTGGCAGTCCACTTCACAGCCTCAGAGACACACACACACACACACACACACACACACACACAGTTTACACTCTGAGCTCACACACGCCTTTGCTCTCTCGCCATGAGGGGCTTTTACCAGAGTCCTCTTTTCCGGCGTCGACGTTCCTGAAGAAGGCCTTGAGGCTGCCGTTCCTCCACGGGCCGTCGATGGGGAGAACGGCTTTGGGACCTGGCAGACAGAGCAGACAGCTGTTTAACAGGAATACCACTGAGACGAAGACAAACAAGAGAAGGAGAAACATTCGGTGTGTGTGTGTGTGTGTGTGTTGTGGACGTCTCCTCAGCATAAAGGCGGACATAAAGCCGTCTGCGCTTTACGGTACCCGAGGTTCCCTGGGGTGATTCGCTGATTTACTGCAGCGCCGTGTTTTATGTGACATCCCGGCTGTAAAAAGCCGCACATATCCAAAGCCCTGGACGGCGACTCGGAACAGGGAAGTTCTGCACGGAACGTTTTTCTCGTAGCCGGGAATCCCCGGTGGACAGACAGAGGACATTATGCGCGGCGTTATCGGGCAGACGCAGAGGTTCTCACATCCTCCGAGGCCCGTCAGCAGAACATTAACACCAGTGGAAATCGCACTCGCCTCCTTTCTTCCTGTACGGGTCGTTGAGAGGCAGGTCGTACACCGTCCCCGGGCCGAAGAACTTGTAGATGCGCTGCTTCAGATCCTCCACGCTCACGTCTGAGGAAACATGACGGCATGACCATGAAACACGAGGGAAAACAGTTTCTCCTCTTTATCTTTACGCTGAATTTAAAGGAGTTAATAGCATTAAATACAACACTAAAGCTTCTGGATGTAAATGCCGTCATCTAAAGAACACAAATGTAATACTATAGTCCTCGCGCTAAAATCATCTGCATCGGTGGACATTTTTATTGTTGTTACAACCTAAAGACGCTTTTAGAAATGTCCTTCAATCTTTTCTGCAGCATCATGTGGCAGAAAATACAGATAACAGCTTTTTAAAAACCAGTTTTCCTTATTGTGTTGTTACTTGTGGCTGTTTATAGAGAGCTGATCAGCAGCCAACTCACTGCTGTTGCTACGTGTTTGAATTACAAAAGAAGACAAGAAAAAAAAAGAAGAGCAAGAAGTTAAATCCTACATTTTGAGTAGTTATTAAACCAGGGCCATGCACTTGGTACTGGAAAGAAACTACATGCAGTATTTAACTGGGGATAAATTGGAAAAACGAGGTCAGAGGTTAAACAGTTTGATGACTGGCAGGTTCTTAAATTCATGTTTCTGCATAAGATGCAAAATCAGCACCACTGCATGATTTAGCATAAGTTGTTCTGCCAGAGAGTCCATCTGAACTTTCATTAAAATAAAATAAAATGTGTATCACAGAAATGTTATGTAATCTACTGACTGATGTTGATACTGACAGCATGTGACCGTGAGACAGAAGATGAGGAACGGACATCTTGGAAAGGATTTTGTGTCTGAATGTGTCTGAACAGGGAGGCAGGAAAACTCCTCTTGTGCCGTTCTGGATTTGTTCCACTTGCTATAATGATAAAATGTCACTTTTTCTGCAGCGTGACTGCGTTCGTCGTCCCACCTCCACACTGGCTGAGCGACTCCAGCAGGACGTAGGCCTGGTCTCCGTAGCAGGACTGCTCGCCCGTCGTCCGGCGGTAGAAAGGATTGGCCGACTGAGGCCGGAACTCGGGACAGGGCTCCAGATCGGAGAGGACCTCTTTCAGCCTGTCGGGGCTGTAGATCCAGTGCATGGGCTGGGCTGTGTGGAGGAGCACCAGCAGATTACTCAAACTAATAGAGTCATTTCACTCCTACTCAAATACAGTTTACCCTAAACAATCTACAGCTTAAGCAACTGAGTTCCTCCGGGATAAGCCCTGAATCTGATTTAATAATGATTGAAAAACCAGATTCCTGCATCTGTTTGTCATGTTGATTTCTGTGAAACAGAGTTTTGAAGTGAGCTTTCATAACAGACTGAGTCACGGAGCCGAAGGCGCCGCCCCGCCGCTTTATCAGCAGGTGCAGATGTTTCTCGTGGATCACTTTACAGCTTATAGGAAACCCACAAAGCAATCAAACAGTAAAACATCACAGTGTCACAATTAATTCTGCCAAAACCACCATCCAGCGTGTGAGCTTATAGAGTTCATCTTAAATAGAGATTCATGCTTCACTGCTTAAAAGAAATGTATATGAAGTGTTTTGTCCAGCCTGCTGAAGGAGGATTCTCTTTAAAATCTCCCTGAAAATGCAGGTGGAAAGCCGCCGCTTGTTTACCCGGCGTCCAACATCTGTATCCCCCACAGTTTATCTCACCTGCTGCATCTGCCACGGCCGCCCCGATAATGGCCCCGACGGCTCTGTCTGCCACGGTCAGGGCCATCTGTTCTCATCACACACACACACACACACAGTGCAGGCAGGAAATAGTCTGAGAGCTTCATATTATATCAAAGCATCAGTATCTGAAGGTTCCATGAAAGAAAAAGAAGAATGCAGCTTTCTGTTGGGTTGTTGTTGCGAAGAGTTTGATATTTTCTGATGTAACTTTATGCAACATGAAAATATGAAAATGACTCCAACTCATTAAATCCTTTCAGTCTTTTGAGTACAGAACTCTAGAAACCGTTTGTCTCTTTGTGATGTGTCGTTTATCCATGTTATTGATGAATGTAGGGTTTCTTCCTCCTTACCTTCAAGGTGAATCTTCACTGTTTCGGCGATGAACTTGAAGTGTTGCCGTCTCAGTGGCAGTTTTCTGCTCAAAGGGAGGAACCGTGATCCCCACGATAAGAACAAGCCAATCACAATGCAGGGAAGAACTGTTCCATAACGCAGCCGACCACCGCTACATAATCAGCTCCTGTGGAAATACGAGACTGCAGTCATCAAAGATGTCCAGAGAAAGTCCAGACTGTTAAAAAAATCCATAAAAAGTAATTCTTATACAGTTAAAAATATGAATCAATCGCTCTAACATTTCTTTTATAGGTTAATTTGCAGTGAACAAACTACTTGAGCACCAGAGGGCGAGTTACTACACGCTGACATGGAGCCTTGTCGTCGTTCTGACTCGTCACCGTCTCTTTCTGTGAGAGTCTTCCGCTCCGCTGCTCCACCCTGACGGCTCCCAGCTGATCCCCTCCACCTCTGCAGCTCTCATGAAGCCCTGCAAACCCCCGGCCGGTCGCCTCTCCTGAGCGTCCCGGGCCATTGATTCCCCTAAAACAGCACAATGGAGCGCTCTGGGCAGGTTCGAACGATCAATAGTGGTTAGAAAACAATAAGCCGGAGCTGCTACGGCCTCGGCTCATGTTCACAGAGGGATGAGCCGCTTCTACCGAAACCTACTGTAACCTATTTCAGTCGATTTGCACTCTGCTCAGGCGTGCAGCGAGAAGTACATAAGAAAAGGTGAAAACAGTTAATTTACGTCAATACATCAGGTCATCAGGTTAGTTATTTGGCAGAGAAGTTGGAGGGTCTTCTATTGCTTAAAAAAAAAAGAACATTTCTCTTTTAACTGCTGGTTAAAAGCATTCATCTGCTGTGACGGTGATCTGGAAACAGAAGATCCTGGCAGTCCGATCATGTGTGCTCAGACATGACGGAGCTGTTTCTCACGTGGGCTCGCCATTACCCTTCAGATTCGGCCATTTCCCAGGTGAAATAACCCCGAAATAAGCGAATCGCTCATCTGCGCATCGATGGAAAATTGAAGACGAGAACAGCAGGCTCTGATGCGAAGGCGACGGTCCTTTAAGCTCCACGGATCACCGGGTTTCCGTAGATGTTGATGAATGCAATTTCAGCCCGATAATTAATGTTTATTCATTCGCTGTGTGATGAAAGAAACCAGCCTGGACCGTCCTCAGTCTTCTGTAAAGACAAACAGAAACACACAAACACGGCTTGCCCTTCTGTATCGATGGATATTCTGGAGTGTGTGTGTTTGCCGCCTGTCAGGCCTCGTGGCCGTCCACTCAGAGAGAGGAGGCTGAAACAGGAGAACGGTGCTGAGAGGAACGCCGGCGTCCGGCCGCCGCAGTGGAAGACAGCGCTGGATCGCCACCGCTGAAACACACAACCTGGAATACAGAGAGCTTCCTGCAGGCATTCCCACTCTGATGCTCATCCAAATCCTCTGCAGAGGAGAAGAAGAAGAAGAAGAAGAAGAGAGGGAACAGTTCAGGATCACAGAGGCGTTCACTACAGAGACTAATCTGGACAGCATTGTTCGGTTCAGTCATTGTATGTAAATGTCCCGGGCAGAATCCACCGGCGCCACACAGGGATTTATCTTCACTCCAGGGTTCATGCTCTACATACTTGGGAATCTTATTGGAAGTGGAATAAATCTGCCGAGTGCGTCGCTCATCTCCCTCCGATCTGCCGCCGCTCCTCCCCATCCTTCAGGAGCGGCGTGAAGCTAACGTGATCAGCAGCACTTTCTGCTGAGAGCTTCGTATTAGTTTTCACATCTCGGGTGTCTCGTTCGCTCTCGGCCGTGTGGATGGTTAACCTGGCCCACGTGGCGCGCTCCGCTTGGTGCATGTGCTCTCCTTGTGGTGTATTTGAGCGTTTTTTATTGTTCATCCACCTCCTCAGTGTTTCTGCAGCTTGTTGCTTTCTGTGGCGCTAACAGCCCGACGGGGATCTGTGGAAGCGTCGGTGTGATTTGCCTTGCAGGGGATTTCTTGGGCTTCGCATTCACACTGCCGGCTGCACGCTTTTATTTTCACTAGTTGCTCGGCTGGAGTTTAATTGCCTTGCTCAAGAGCAACTGAGCGTTTGCAAGTGTAATAGCCCACATCTTTCCATTTCCATTACGGAGTGATATAAAGTGTTTAATTTGAAGCCTGCAGCAGCCAGCGGCTCAGTATGAAGACAGCTTCCTCATTTTGTTCACACAGAGGCAATAAAAGTAAAATCCCGGTTTATTTGGACCATATATCGGCTCAGTCGGACTGCCAGTGTCACGAGAAGGATGAATTAACTAGTGATAGGATGAATTGCCCTCATAACAAATTCTATGTTTGGCAGGAAAAAACAGGTCAACTGAGAATTGAATGCAGTTGTGTTAGTATGTTTGGATGACTGAAGAAATATTTTGTGACATTACATCAGTGATCATTCACTTTGACAACAGGTCAGCATGGAAATAGTAAAATAAAAAACACTCAGGTAATGCATGGAAACTGGAAAGTTTTCTGATATAAGGAAGAAGACCTGCTGAGTTAATCTGGTTAGTGTTTGGATATGGCAGCTTCACCATTCCTGACTGTATCTGCTGCATATTGAACCCCAGCAGCCCGATAAGACACGTCTGTGTTTACAGAACGTCACTGTTTCCTCCCAAAAAACTAATAATTTACTCAGCAGCTGACAGGAGTTGTGGTAAAAGCATCCTCTGTGCACGGCTGGATGAGAACAGGCGGGACTTCATGGCGACATAAAATGCAAATCATCATCATAAAACGTATCAGGTGTCTGTTGATTATAAATCTGAGTTTCATGGTGGAAAAACATCGTCTGAGTGACGGACTGACGACCCCAGAGGGTGAACACTCACACCGGGAGGATATTACTTCATGTTTTGTTGCATTTTTAAGCAACAGTAGCTTCAATAACCACCGTAAGAACCTGAGGCCACAGCGACGAGTCTGGTTCTGATCCTGTCAAGTTTTTTCTGACCAGAATTATTCAGTGGAACGTTGGAGAACCGCTGTCGACTCCACCGAGTCTCAGTTTCTGCTGTCGGATGGACGGACCGGAGGTCTGCATAAATGATTCACTCCTTCAATAAAAACTTGTGATTTTCATCTTTGTGCCAACAGAGTGAGGTTTTGGCCAAAGCATGTCAGCTACATGATGATTGATCAGATCAAATCCTACACTGGTATTTAAATGACAGTGAGAAGAACCCGTCTCTCACCCTCTGAGGTCCAGCAGGTCCGGTTCACAGAGAGACCTCGAGGTCGGCCCAGGAGCCGCTGGGCAGATTACATCTCTCATCTGGGCTGGGAGCCTCATGGGCTCCTCCACAGTGGAACACAAGTTAGACGGTGAAACCTGAGCTTCTTTATCTATAAGCACCAGGAAGCAGGAAAGGAGATGGGTGGATTATAGATGGGAGGATGTCGGAATATATTCAGGGTTTTCCAGAGTGCAAACCTGGAAAACATCTTTCCACCAAGAACAAAATATGAAGGCTATTTAATGAAAGGCAAGCCATCAAAACACACACACACACACACACACACACACACACACACACACACACAGGAGAATGTGCAAACTCCACCTTCTCATGACTGACTGGCAAAAGAGGAATTCAGAAACTTCATGAATATAAACCATCACCAAGCCAATTAAAGAGTCATTACAGTATATCTCACAGAAAACAGAATGGAATAGTTTGAAGAGGCATGGAAGTGGGTCTGTATCTCTACAAGACGCGTCTGGCTTCTTTAATCTTTAATTTCGCAGCACTGTCTTTTCCGTCTGCAGTGGGAATAACTGCACTAAAAAAAGAAGAAGAAAACTGGGCTTTACGAGACACATAAAACGTGAACTTGAAGTTACACACGTTTATTCGGCCGTGACTTCCGTTTCAGCTGGTTGGAGGCTGCATGCTGTTATTTATGCGCCGTAATTTTACGCACGGTGATATGAGCGCGTGAATGGCAGGCGGAAGAGGTGAGGAACTGGGTGAGGGGGAGGGAAGAGAGACTCGCAGATAGATGGAGAGAGAGAGAGAGAGTGTGTGTGCGAGTGTGTGTGACTAAGAGAGAGAGAGAGAGAGAGAGGAAGAGTGCAGGGTGCGCTCCATCCACAGCCTCAGTACTCGGCCTGTCATCCCCGGAGCGGAGCGGAGCGGAGCGGCAGTCTGCGCCTCCACCAGCTTTCCGCCGCGCTTCACTTCTGCTTCATGTGGCATGGATACGATCTAGCACCCGCGGTACTACCGAAACAACCAGCATTGTCTTTTTTTTTTTTTTCGTTTTTTTTTTTTCTTTTCTTTTCCCGTGAAAGCTGCGAGCGGGGACCATGATGGAGTACTGGCGGCAGTGCGCGCTGTGGCTGATCAACTGCAAGGTGCTGCCGGCCAGCCACCGGGTGACATGGGAGTCCGCTCAGGTGTTCGACCTGGCGCAGACCCTCCGGGACGGGGTCCTCCTGTGCCACCTGCTCAACAACCTCAGACCCCAGTCCATCAACCTGAAGGAGATCAACCTGAGACCGCAGATGTCACAGGTAAGAGGCGGACTGGAGCCGAACCCGCCGTCCGTTCGACAACTCAGCCTCGGAGTGGAGCCAGACTCCGTAGGCTTTGTGTTGATTTTAAGTTAAAGCAACCTCCTACAAAAATAACAACGCCACTAAAACAGAGCTTGGTGTTCTTGGGCTTAAAACACACATACACACAGTTCGGCGCGATATAAACGGCATGTTAGTGTTTGTCTGTGAAATATTTCTACTTTTAAAAATCTTGTTTGCATTGATGAGTGCTCATAGTGTCTCGTCAGCGCAGCAGCGGAAAATACTACAAATATAATGTTTTCATTAGTTACAGCCGAGGGCAATGCAAAAACAAATGTAGACGGAAGGGTTAGGGTCATTTCAGTTACATTGAGATCGCAATTGCTTGTGCCTTACACGTGTTTTTCCCACTTTTGATGGAAGAACTAATAAACTGGGCGGAAATCGAAAGGAACCTGGTGCTCGGTGCCAACTTTGCGTCGTGTTGACGATCAGATAAGACAAGATAAGCCTTTAATAGTCCCACAAATGAGAAACTGCAGTGTCACAGTTGGATAGTGGATAGTCACCCTGAGATACCTTGAAACAACCAATGGAAGAGGCATAAAGAGATACAAATTATTCAGTAATAAACAAGGTATGAGCAGTATATACAACACAGTGCTCAGCTCGTTAAAATTAGTCTTTTCTGTTGAAATTTTGCCTATTTTTTTGGTAAAACTCACTTGTATTTGTTAAATTGAGCAACACTGCTTGACAACCTGAACTTTATAGAGTCATGACTGACTCCTCCTGATTATATGTTATAATTGCTGGCTTTGATTTATTTTAAAAGATACTCTAATGTGAGATGAATATTAGGGTGTGTTATTACTGTGTTTAGCTTCCTTTACAGTAAGTACAGATCATGCGATCATAATAATCTTCTTAGCGATTGGTTTTCGGTGTGTCCTCTCACAGACGGACAGATAAAATAGTCAGATAGAGAGCTGTGGCCACATGCGTCCTGTTTGTCAGATACCATCTGCTTCAATAACAGGACGGCCTGAGCCTGGACCAGATTAATATTCCCCTTCATAACGGTGGATCTGTGCATCTGGCCGGGTGACAGCGCACAGTGAGACAGACTTTCACCTACTGAGTCTGCAGACCTGCTGGAAGAGTATCAGGCTGCAACCCATAACACACACACAACACACACATACACACACACACACACATCCACAAACTACAGAGTCACTGAGGTTCTGATGCTCTCAAAATGCAAAACCGGTGATTGTGTTATGAATATCGGCGTTATGGTGTGGTTACATCTGATGGAGAGGAGGGATTATCTGTGTTTCCTGGAAATAAAAAGCACTCTAAACTCAATGTGACTGTGGCGCAGTCAATATGATATGCAGTTAGCGTTCACTTACAAACCAACCGAGTGTCCGCTGACTCCAGCATACAGGTCAAATGGACCATTTAAAGAAGTGCAAGGGTTTTTAATGTCATCCAGGTCTGTGGAAATCACTCCTCCAAGGATCTGTTTACTCGGAGAATTCAGTGGAAACCAGATTTGTCCTGTAAAGAGACCCCTCCGCTCCATTTGCTGATAAAGTTACGACGCGGCTAATAGTGGAGAGACGTCAGCGTGTGAGCGTTCGCCATCGGTCATGACATGGCGACGCGTGGCAGAGCCGCCACGCTTGGTGAGTTTACGAACCATACGTACACTCGGCGGCCCGCCTGCCCCAGACCGAGTTATTTATAGGCGAACTTTGTTTTATGCATGGCTGCATGCTTTACTCACACTGTGCCAGTGATGAGGCAACATCCAGCGTGAAGCCAGCGCCAGTAGTAGGCCAGAGCAGAAATCCATTCACAGAGTCTAGTCACAAGGTCACTCGCAGTGCCGTGCAGGAGTTTGAGGCTGGTGGAGTACAGCAGTAATTATCCGTCACGTTACGCCAGAATGGGGTCAGTTTTATTCTGCAGGAAACCAAACCTGAAGCATCCAGCCCGGTTCAGGAGGAACTGCAGCTGCCGTCAGGAAGAACCGGGAGTCCCGGTAGGGACGGTGTGGTCCAGTTTGAGTTCACATGAAACGACCGGCCGGTGTGACTACATCCACAGGCCGTCCTAGTTCTCCAAAATGTGTGAACACAACCTCTGTGCAAGTTCCTTTAAAAACTACGTGCAGAGAACTGATGCCGATCGTTGGTCAAGTCAAACGTCGACGTGTCTTCTGGTCATGCACCCTGCAGTTTACAATAAGTGATCAAAATAAACCCTCAGTCGTCAAGATAAACACATTATTTGTGAATACAAGCCTAAACCAATGCAAACGGCCATTGTTTGTGTGTGTATTTCCAAAATTCTAGAGAATTCGGAGCGCTGCCTCTTGTTTTGCCATATAAGTGAAAA
This sequence comes from Salarias fasciatus, assembly GCF_902148845.1. Taxonomy (NCBI): domain Eukaryota; kingdom Metazoa; phylum Chordata; class Actinopteri; order Blenniiformes; family Blenniidae; genus Salarias; species Salarias fasciatus. The sequence continues at coordinate 22,172,620 of NC_043753.1, read as the reverse complement.
CCTATCAGTGTTTCAGTTCTCCTATGAGTAAATATGGCGGTCAGATCAGCGCTGCCGCCTGCTTTGAGCACCTCCGAGGCTCGCTCCGGCCTGAGCGCCAGTGTGTCAGTGGATCATGACTCGCAGCTTTTCCCTCTGATGCACGTTCACCTCGTGTGATGCCGGATTTTTATCTATACAAAGAAACACAAATGGGTGTCACAACCCCTCCCCGAGCAACTCCACCCCCCGTCCGTCTCCTCCAAAGTTAAATTTACATAACTGAGGGTGGAGTTGCTTCCCTTATTCACCTGCATAATTCATGAGGGCCGTGGCAGCTACTTTGTCATTGGCCCATAATAACACATGGGACGCCGCTGCGGCCTCCACCCGCGGGACCTCCGAGACGGAGAGACAAAGGGCTACAAAGAGCCTGTCTGGCCTCCATCGGAGCATCTCGGAGGACATAAAGGGGACCTGCGGGGCGGCGAGCCGGCCGCTTAATTAAAGCACGACGCGTCAGAAGCTCCGGAGAGTTCACATGCGCGGGGCTGGCGTCGGGGCGGGCCGCCTCGCCTCTCCGCGGCGCTCATTGTGTTTGGGTGATTTGTGTGGGCTGTGCGGAGAGACGGTCCGGCGGTGAAATGGGCCGTGGAAGAGCAATAAAGAGGCAACAAACGTGAAGAGGCTATGAATTGATCAGGTGTAGAGGCCGAGGAGTGTTTACTGGAGAGCAGAGCGTGAAGAATTACGCCTGTGCAGAGAGCAAGGATTAAGTGTTTACTGTGTGTGTGTGTGTGTGTTTGAGTGTGTGCACAACTTCAAAAAACAAAACAAAACAAAACAAAACAGAGTAGCTGGTAGTTTTTCTGGATCAAGAAGAAAAACAATCGGAGTGCTGGATTGCTGTGTTTCTGTCTCATTACAGAAACATAGCTGTCGCAGTGTGAAAGTTGTTCGAAACTGAAACTCAAAACCCGAGTCTGAAGCTAATCAGAACTGTATGTAGATGTGAATGTGTGTGTGTGTGTGTGTGTGTGTGTGTGTGTGTGTGTGTGTGTGTGAGACAGTCACGTTTGAGGAACTCTCCAGGGTTTATCCTGTAGATAAACTCATTAGATTTACTGACAACAATGCTTGAATGCTGTTTTTTAATTCCTTCGTTGTGGTAGAAACCCAAGCTCGGCTGTCAGAAATCACCATTTCTAAGCTGTGCTGTTTCTGTTTTGAAAGTTTGAGAATCGTTTTTTTGCAGATCAGTAAATTAAATTCCGGTTGAGGCTTGGAGATCAGCGTGAAGTCAAATTTTCGCCCCTCTTTGATCAAAGTTTAACGGCCCTGTAACGAGCCAATTACACAGTCTAGACACGGCTCGGCCACGGCAAGCGCAGCTTTCTGAGATTTTCACCAGAGAAAAGCAGCTGCTTTTCGTCTCGCTCAGTGGAAATCGAGGTTTGGGCTCAGAAGAGGAAGTGTGGACTGCCTGTCAGGGTCCGACCGGTTGACCATGCGGTCATTCAGAGGAGTCTTTCTCTACGGATTCCCTCCTCATCCTGCTTCTAGCGCCTCCATGTTTGCTTACAGGCATCATAACCTCATCGTTTGATGGAAGCGGTTTTCCGCTGCATCCTCCCGTCGTCTTGCTTTCCCTCGCACGTGGTTGGAGCTCCTGCGAACCCGCCAGGTTCTCACACAGGCCGGCCGAGAGCCTCGGCGCGCACAGGAAATCAGGAAATGGAATAGAGGAAGGAAGCGAAACCAAACATCGAGCTCTCGATCGAGCTCAGACCAAAGCACTGAGATGTCAGACACGATGAGGAGAAAAGCCGCCTCTCTCTCTCTCTTCGAGCGGCAGTCAAAGAAAGAAAAAAAAACAAAAAACAAAATGAGAAAACCTCAGTCTGCTCTTCACACAGCTGTCTTCAAAGACGCTACGGCCCGCACTTCTGTTTGGAAAGTGAAAGTGAGCGAAAGAGTCTGCGGGAGTTCGATTCAGGTCTAATTTTAAACGAGAAGCGGAGAATCACAGTCTTTTCCGAGCAACAAAGTCCGTCGACACACAGAAACACAGATTCTAAAGCGGCGCAGAGGTGCAATAAAGATTTGATTGTGACATTTATGAATTAGTTATCTGTTCATAGTAATGTGATGTGAAATCCTGCAGTATCAGGCTGCGTAGCCTCACATTTAGGCTTTGATCATACAACTCTACATGCATTTCTTTTAAATTTGAACTCTAAATTAGGCCTTTGGTGTCATTTTCTGTAGCTATTTCAGCAGGTAAACGTCTGGATTTCACTCAGGTGTTTCTTCACTCGTCCACACAGCAGACCCAGAGGCCGATCCTCTGCATTAAACATGGAGTGTGTATGTATATTTGATCAAACTTGGACCAAAGTTGTGTGATGTCAAACAAAGAGGAGCGGAGCCGGCTCGGCGCAGCGAGCGCTCCCGCTGCAGCGGGCTTCAAAGGCTCCGAGGATCCAGCTCCGCAAGCACAGACAAAAGTTTGTTTGAGATAATGTGGGAGAAAGGAAGAGAGAGAGAGAGAGACGGAGACGGAGATGTCTTCATTTTCTTTTCGGTTGCGGCACAGTGAGACAAGACGCGCCGGCCTGAGGAAACAGACGTTGCATAAGCGTAACAGATCGTGATTGTTTGTGAACTGCGACTGGCTGCTGGCTGGTAAACGTTTGGTTTAATTTACGGAGCCGAGGCCGTCACGTACCGGAGTGTGATGAAGTGGTGATGGAAACAATAAAAGAACAGTCATTGTAAGAGAAACAAAACCGTTGTGCATGGAGGAGGAAGTGTCAACGGTAATCACGTTTAACAGCGTCAGGCAATCACTTTGTTGAACTTGTATCCCTAAAACATCAGTCATTTAGTTAATTACATAGATGTGCTTTAAGAAATGCTTGAGCTTTTTCTGCTTCTTGAATTCAAAAGGATGCTGAGAGAAGGTTAGGATCAGAAGTAGGAGAATTTACTAGTTACTTGCAAAAAGTAGCTCTTACAACACTTTAATCCTCCTAATTTTTTCCTGTCATAATAATTCACCGTCACCTAATCTGTCAACACTGTGTGATTGATTGATTAACTGAAGTTACTGCTTCCATCAGTTATTTGAAGGGAGACGCTCCATGATCTGAACTGATCTTTCATGTTGCTGTGGAGGCTAAAGAGAGTATTTCTGCAGAAGAACAGAAGTTTTCTGAAGCTGAGTCTCCCCTGCCTGTGTCTATTTGTATATGTTTCGGAGAAATAGTGTTAGCTGAAGCTAATCAGAGACCCACAGCTCGGTCAGTCTCATTGTCAAAAGCCTCCTGCAGGCTGCAGGGTTTTCTTGTGGTGAGTACTCTCATTTCCTCTAGAGACGGTCATGGGTTTGAGTTCAGGCCTTCCTGTATGTGTGGTTAAAAGTACAAGCCATGCATTTGAGGTTAATTTAATCCTAAACTGCTCTTCAGGTGGAGACGTGTTTATGGCCGTCGGTCTGTTTGCCCTGTGATGATCTGCTCATCGCCCGCTGTTAGCGAGGATTATCTGGATAAAAGTGGAGTCCAGGACGAACTGATTCAGCAAATTGGCGAAACTCTGATAAACAGTGACTCATTAAAGCATAACAGATCTCTTACGTACCTTTAAAGTGACTTGTTGTATCGTTTCTTCACTGCCGCTACATCCAGTTACACCCGATTATGAGCTTCCATGAGCAAAACAAATCAGTTGTTGCTTTAAATTTATGTCAAAGCTAAACATTTGCTAATGCATGTTAGCTACCATTGAGCTGATTGGTATGAATGGAAGCAAGAAGACATAATAGGAATTATGGGTCAGATTTCTGTGACCGTACCGCTCACCTAATCTTCTCATCTATATTGCATGCGTACTCACACCTTGAGCCGACTACATTTGCATGCTAATAGTACGCCCACTACCGATTGGTATGCACTGCGCAAGGTGTGCAACCGCAGCTGACGGCGGCGGCCGCCGGCTCTTCTGAAGCGCGGCCGCCGGCTCTGATTCACTCCGGAGGAGGGACCGCACCTGTCAGGGTGTAAACGCCACCTCGGTCCACCCGCGCACGCCGCGGCTCCCCGGTTTTTTCCCGCCGTGCGACCACCTGCTCGGACGCGGACGTACGCGCAAGGATGAGAGTGTGTCGTGAGCTGACCTTTCATTTCCGTCGCCAAGGTAACAAGCCTGAACCACAGCCGGCCGGGAGGAGACGGCGCTCCGCTGCACATTAAACCATGGATAATGTATACGCTGATTTTATTAGGAGGCATTCGGCGACGGGGAGTGTACGGGCGATCGATGTGTACTGCGTTGCTCGGTTCCTTCCGATGCTTCAGTTAATCACTGTTGAGTGCCTTTGAAAGCTCTCAGGATGTCAATACCACTCTATTGTCTTTACTGGCAAACAATCATCATCAGAAGTGACATTTTGCAGCCGACAGCTTCCTCACACACAATAATTACAAGCAGCCAAAGAGCAACAGGAAAACTGCTTTTTTTTCCCCCCGGCTCCTGCTTGATGGACGTGTTGAGCTGCTGGACAGTCAGGAGTTTCAGACTGAAGCGTATCAGGTAGCTGCTTCCCTTGGGTTCGCCGGCTGGCGGTCGGCCGGCCCGCTGTCTTTACCGGCAGCGCCACAAATAAACCACTCATCCATCAAAAATTCAGCAGCTCGACGTGTTCTGCTCATTTAAACTACCTTTGCATGGGTACGGCGTACAGCAGCGCCGCGTGGAAACTGCATTAGTCCCACACTCAAGCTGTCAATCAGTCAATCTGTCAGGCGTGTGAAGGGAAAGGGGGAGGGGCCAAGCGGTCAACGCTAATAACAGGAAAAGGGATTTTATTGTTGCAATACGATTTTGTTTGGGGTTTTTTTTTTTTTTTTTTTTTGCTCCCACACAACATTGACTTTGACAGAACAGAAAACAGAAGCCAAGCTGCAGTCGTCAACACTGAGCGCCGGTTCGGTCACGTCTACCACTGCAGACACCACTGCATCATTCACCGCCGACGGCTAATAGAAATCCTCCAGAGGACTCGTCTGGAATCGAAATGAATGAACCTCCGAGCTCTGATTGTACACATGAGATAACTGCGTTTTCCTTTTTTTTTTTCTCTGGTTGTTTGGACCCAGAGCGGACGTGGATGAGTCCTCCTGCAGCATATTCGATGAGTGACCTTATGTATTCTCCAGCTGGGACAGATGTGTGTGAGGTGTCCCGAGCAGACGGAGTCCTGCTGGAAGTGATGGATGACTGTTGTCTTATTGGAAATGGGAAAGTCCTTATTGGTGTAATGGAGACGGAGTGGGAACGGATCCCAGTGATAGATGAAGAGCAGCGGAGGCGCCATACATGTGTAATGCAGCACATACCGGGAGACGGGGTCACGTCCAGGACAGTGTCTTCTTCACATGTGTTTTTATAGTTTCACGGGAAAAATCCAATTTCCCTACCACCACACTCTGATGGATCGATGAAAAATGCATAAACTTTCAGTTTTCTCAGCTCAGATTTATGAATATTTTCTCAGATATTACACGATTTTTCAAACAAAGAGGTTGAGAATCAGGCAGCAGGGGAGGAGGGAGATGGAGACGAGCGACGCCGTGGGCTCGCTGCTCACTGACTCTGTACATTTCTACATTTTAGTTGACATTCAACTCTCCACAACCCTTCCTTCCCCTTTGGCAATTCTGTTTTCCAACCAGTCACGCACGTCTGAAGCTGCACGAGCGGCGTGGCTGCGGCGGAGAGGGTTCATATCTCACTGACTCTAATTCAATTCTCTTATCTGGTGGGGGGAAGGAGCGGGCTTTGCGTATGCGCTTGGAGGTCGCGGGGGTTAAAACCAGGATTTAATGGAAAATGGCCTCTGAGACAGGCCGGGGTGTCGTTGGGGGAGGCACGGGGTTTTCCCTGGTCGCCTCATTGTCGCTAGATGAAAGCGGGTCGGGGAGCGGCGCCGTGTGACTCTGAATTATCAAAGCTCCTCAGAAACACGTCGGAAACGTCAGCGTCTGTCGTCTTCACTTCTCCTCCTGATCGTTCAGCCTAAATGTCAGAGCAGCCGATCGGGCAGCCGGAGCATCATTAACCTTTCTGTTTACTCAAGTGTTCGGAAGAATTTCGACACATCCTCTCCATGTAGCATTCTGATGTGGACTGAGGCCCCGTTTACACGACGACAACGACAGCGGGTGTAGCTCACAGTGCCGTTGCTGCACGTGGCGAATAGTCCTTCCAGCCATGCACGAGCAGCAGACACGGCGGCCTCCAGAGTGTCATGAGTCCGAGTCTGTATTGTATGGTGCCGCTTGTAGCATATATAGCTATTCTGAGACGTTTGGGAATGTCAGGCTGAGGCTAAATATAAGAATCAGTTTCAGCACAGTTTTAATCTCGTCATGTTGTGTATTTCCATTCTGTCTTTATTGATTCCTGATTTAATGCACATTGATTTAATTTGTTTTGTCTTATTGTCATGTTTAGATATCTCATGTTCAGCACTTAGGCCCCCTCTAATTGTTTTAAGTGCTTTATAAATACTGTTCAATTGGATTCTATAGTAAAAGAAAATGAGAAAATCTGCTCATCTGAGAGGAAAAGTGATTCCACACACTAGTTTAGTATAATAAAGTAAATGCTTGAGTTGGTATTGGCTAAAACGACACCTCCAAAGCTAATGAAGTTAAAACAGTACTTAAATTTTAATTTGGTTTCTAATCTTTGCTTGGGTCTCCCGGCAGCTCCTGGGGGAAATATGGGGCATTTCGCTGCTTTAGATTTCTCTCCGTTCCAACAGTTTGTTATTTGCTTTGTCTGTCTGCCGCTCGCTGCGAGCAAGGCAGCAAATACCGGCTTTATGGGAACATTGGTGCTGGAAACAGCAGCCTGATGCATCTTGAAATTGGTCTGATGAGAGCTGTGAAAGAGAAAAAAAAAGGTGGAAAAAACACTGTCAATCAGGTGAAGCTTAATGGATTCACTGTCACAAATTGGCTCTTTCACGTACATTGTTTTTTTTCCATTGGTTAAAAAAAATATACAATTTCTCATTTCCTCTCCTGCTGGTTGTATATAATGCAGCTCGCCCACAATTACTCAGCGGACTGAATGGGAGGATTAGCGGGACTCCCACACACAGCCACCTCACTATCTCCTGCGAACACAGGACATTGTTATGCACATCCACTCCTCTGGCAGGGCGGGCGGTGACCATCGCTCCAAACTCCTGAGAAAACAGCGGAAATGTGGGCAGATAACGGCGCGGTGAAAACACTGTTAAACACGCAGGGGCATTCAGAGTCATGACGCGTGGAAAAAGTGACTGGAGAGACACATCTGTATGCACCGTCAGGGCTTCTTCACCCTGAACCACTGAGTCAGTCGCCACAGCCGTGCTGCTGCGGCGGTGTTGACATTATTGTATTGAGATAAGTGGGATGGCGTTCAGACGGGAGGTCAGTGTCAGCAGACCTCCGCCTACCCTCCACCTCCTACTTCCTGGAAGCCGACGAAAAGCTCCTACATGACATGGAAGTGACCTGATGGCCAAACGCCACTTACCAGTTACAGCTGAAGCATCTGTATAAACACTGTAGTTTGACCTTTATTCTAAAATAAAGTTTTTTTTTTCCTCCTCCTGAGCATGGTCTGGTGTGGTTAAAGCAGGAAATTAGTGGAAATGTGTTTGAGGATGTATTTTTTTACCACCACTTTACACCTCTCGCAGCTCATGCTTTACAACTTTCCACCAAGCAGCAGCTGCTCTTTCTGCCGCAGACACTGACAAGCGGTGCAGATATGAGAATACATGGTTCTGAAAGTCGTCAATCTTCAAATGTTGTTGTTTTTTTTCAACAGGTTCAGCTTAATATCACCTGAAGTGAAAGTCTGCCATTAAAAAGAGATAAGCATATATCTATGTGGGTTGCTTTTTTTGAGAGTTTTGACTCGAGCTTCCCAGCCTGCAACTGAAAGTCGATAAAGTTTCTCAGTGTCAGGAACCGAAACGTGACTTGAATGCATTTTCTTCTATCTGTTATACATTTAATGTCTGAGTCCCAGCCTCCCTTTATCTTCCCGCAGCGCCATCAGTAAGCATATGAGACAGACACTCGGGCAGTGAGAGCTTTTAGCTACCAAATTCAATTTTGTTTTCCTGCACTGGCCTCGATTCCTGCAGGAGATGCATCCATTTGATCGCCATTAATTGACGCCCGGCGAGCTTTAAGCCGCGCTCTTTCATTGTGCACATCCAGGAGAGAACAAGTACAGGATTTCATTAAGCGCCACAATACACTCCGGGGTCGTAAAAAAGGCTCCGGCTTGTTGCTATGGAGCTGCGACTTGTAGGAACACACCAGCAGAAAGTGGATCCTGATTGCGGATCCAGAGCACGACCCGGCTCCTATCAGAAACACAGCGGTGAGGTATATATTCCCTCAGAGGAATTCTCTCACACTCATATTCCACACGGTCGGTCTTCCAACATGAAAAGCACTGGCGGGACTGTAAGACCCGCCTTGTATAAACCCTGCGTTCCTCCCCGAGCCGAGTCGGCGTGCGGGGATTTCTCGCCGGGACGCCGCAGCTGGGTCTATTCTCGGTCGGTTTTACAGAAAGAGCGTGCCTGCTGATTTCTCTGGAACACATTGATTCCTGTAGCAACATTGATTCAGTTTGACTCAGAACAATAGCTCTCAATAGCTGTAAACCTTGTGGGGTTTTTTCAGGCAGCCGTTCGCCTATTCGCTGAAGAGGCGTCATGCAGTAGCTCTTCATTTCCACAGATTTGATGATAACCACATAAATGTGTTTTTCTAAAGGTTTGGATCAAAACGTTTCTTTGTCTTGCAGTATCATCATCGAAACTGGCTAAATGATAACATCCACGTCTGAGCGGCTCTGAAATGCAGTTTAGGAAGTTGACAGTATGCAGACCACAGGTTGTATCTAAACACAGATTGGTTTCATCTCGTGAGCTCAGCTTTGCTGCTCCTCTTGACTTTTCTGGCTGGAAGAAACCAAATTCTGAGCTGGAGGGGGGTTATGTTTGCCCCAGGTAGGTTAAATATGTCTGTAAAGATGTAGTTAGGATTTTATATGGTTGAAAAAGATGGACTACACTTGGACTGCACTTATGTATCCTGAACTTTTGAACCTGTACAGACAAAGAGAGATAGAGCATGGGACAAATATAAAACCAGCCACCATCCAGACGACTGGGAGGCATACAGACGACTTCGTAATGAGAGTACAACTAGAACTAGAAATGCCCAGTCAAATTATTACGAAAAGAGTCTTTCAGAAAACATTCGTGATCCAAGGCAATTTTGGAAAAAAATGGACGTAATAATAAAAGTCAAATTAAAGAAATAGATATGAACAATGCTATTATATCTGAACCTGATGAAATAGCCAAAGTAATAAATGAACATTTTTCAAATATCTGCCAATCATGCCCAACGCCTTACAGGAACTCAGCATATCCAAATGACATTCCTACTCATCAATTTTGCTTCAGAAGGGTCTCCCCATATGAAGTCCTATAAGTTATAAAAAATTCGAATATTAATACCAGTGCTGGGCCTGATGGCATTGAGGCTAAATTTTTAACATTTGCTGAACATATCCTCATGCATCCTTTGGCAGAACTTTTTAATCTGTCTATTGCAACAAATTCATTACCAGACATCTGGAAGTGTGCAAGAGTAATATCAGTGTTCAAAGGAGGTGACCTCTCAGATGTTAACAATTTCAGGCCAATATCAATTATATATGCACTGTTCAAAAAAATTTAGAAAAAATTATTTTTAATCAGTTATCTTCATATGTCAATACTAATGATATTTTATCACCATGTCAGTCAGGATTTCGGCAGAACTATTCAACAACTACAGCATTGCTTAACCTCACTAATGACATTTACACAGCCTTTGACAACCAAGAACACACTGGTGCTATTTTTATAGATTTTACCAAGGCTTTTGACACTGCTGATCACTATTTATTGCTGGACAAGCTTTATTCAATAGGTGCATCTCGAGATGTACTGCTCTGGTTCAATTAATATGTACATTCACAAAAACAGCTTGTTACAGTACAGGGTAAATCCTCTGAGGCAGTTATAGAGTAAAGGAGTGCCCCAAGGTTCTTCTCTTGGGCCTCTGCTATTCTCAATCTACATAAATGATTTATCTAAACTTGTTGAGCAGTGTAAAATTCATCTATATGCCGATGATACGGTTCTATATATTTCTGATAAAAATATACACTCTATTCTTCAATGTGATTTTGACAGAATGCTTGCCTGGCTTACCCAGCATAACCTTATTCTGAACAACAAAAAGTCCTTTTCTATGCTCTTTTCGAAGCGCTCAACATCCAGTTTGAAAATATACTTGCCTAATGGCAGTCACCTCGAAAATTTGAATGCTTTTAAATATCTAGGCATGTGGGTTGACCCAGAACTGACATTTAAACCACACATTGATTATATAACCAAAAAAGTTCATGCATGTCTTGGTCAGCTCTATAGATCCAAAAATAGCCTCACAGAAAACATTAGAAAAAGAAATGTACAACAGCTAATTTTGCCCATAATTGACTATGGAGATGTTATTAATCAAAATGCAGCCGAATCTGCTCTTAAGCCTTTGACGACTATAACTAATGCACTCTGTAGATTTATACTAAACTGTAGTTATTATACTCATCACTGTTTAATGTATAATTTGCTTGATTGGTTACAGCCAAAAGAACGGAGACAATTCCATTGGCTTCATTTTATTTTTAAAAGTATTCATAATGATTTTCCATGCTACTTAAAACAGCATCTGATACCTTTTATGACAACCCATTCACTAAAAACTCTAATGCACCCTTTTTTCCGGGTGCCTCCTGTAAAAAGAGAGATGGGGAAGAAGGCATTTTGTTACAAAGCTCCAGCGGAGTGGAACAATTTACCTGTTGAGTTACATTCATTAACATCATTGTACTCATTCAAATCAAGTTTGTACAGCTATCTTAATTCTACTTGTATGTGTTTTCTATGAACTTATTATTCTTATCCTGAAGTGTGGACTTTCCGGGGATTGGGCAGGGATGTGTAAAGACAACTGTTGCGTATTGTGATGTATGGTGTCTAATGTGTCGGATGTTATGTGTATCTGTCATGTAATGTGACGATATGTTACATGTTTAATGTTGTGTGTTCGATTCAGTGCCTGTCGGATGATCTGTTTTTGTTTTTTTGGGACCCCCTTGAAAAAGAGATGGTTCCTCTCAAGGGGCTATCCTTAAATAAATAAATAAATAAATATAGCGCTTTTTACCCTGCACTGACAGAGCCCAAAGCGCTTTAAACGGCAATATCACATTCATCCATTCACACTCACATTCACACACCAGTGGAGGCGCCTGCCATGCAAGTCGCTCAGTCCATCCACTAGGGGTGCTGTAGGGTTCAGTGTCTTGCCCAAGGACACTTCGACATGCAGACAGGGGGTCTGTCAGAGTTTCTTGAGCTATTCAATTTGAAAATGTGTCTTTTCTGGACTATTTCGGTAAATACTAGCAATAAAACACTCCAAATCGGATGTTTCATATCATGCAAACTGACTCTTTTAACTTGAATTAATTGCTTTTCATGAGTCTCTGTGTGTTAATTTCCTCCTCAGACAAGGCCTGAATGCCACATGTAGAACTTCTTCACTGGCTAAGAAACTGCTATAAACCTTTATTAAATGCACTTGATAAATTATTGAGCTTCAAAAGACTATTAAACATTCCTTGAATTATTTTGATGATGCACACACGCAAAAGCGCATTCGCAGACATGCACGGATGCGAGTCCACTGACTTCCTGAGTCACGAATGCAGAAGAGAAGCAACGAAGAAGGAACAGTCAGTCGTTTGCCTCACGCCGCTCCGGTCTTGTTAATACGATCCCCCTCCTTCTGCGCAGGGCTGCGAGCGGCACAGCCGCTGTCTTTCATACGCGCTGTGTGAAGCTGCTTCCCTCAGATAATATGCCGAGGTCCTCCGGGACTCTCCACACACTGCGGGCTGACAAGATGTGCTTGTCTGATAAAAGAAAGTGATGTGTACAAGTGTAAACATTCAATATTATTCACTCACTGCTCGCTTGCGCTGCTCTTATCTGCAGCCCGCTGGCTGAGGGCTTTTCTCTCTCTTGTGAAGCCATCTGTGAAGCCAATTGGACTGAAGAGGAGTTTTATATTTGACGCATGCAGACAAATCTGAATTTGCACAGTGTTGCAGAGGAAGGTGTGCCACGCGGAGCAGAATGGCCTTTCCAGCACGACTGTTTTCTCTGGGATTCCAGCGTATTCACAGCCTGGTTTCTGAGAACGGGCTTCACATAACACCAGGGCGGCACGTTCTCCTCAAGAAACAGGAAACGGCTAACGAAACGCTCTTCCTGCAAACTTATTACCCAAGTAGGAAAAAAGAAGAAGATGGTCGCAGTGATGAGGAAAATATCGAAACAAAAGCAGCAGATATGGAGTCATTCTGTAGATATTATCATGTGTGAACACAACGCCGACCTGATATCAGCCATGCTGCTGATATCAAACTAGCATTAACCTCCAAGCTAAAAACATCCATCGTGTAACAGCTGTAGAGGTTTTTTGAACATTTGCTGTATTTTGCACGAGGAGGTTTCATTAAAAATATATTTTTATTGAAATTGTAGTTATTTTAGGCAGTAGTTCTTTGGTTTTGTGAGAATATAGACAGTTTCATCACGTAAAGCTAAGAGTTAAAGGTTATTATGTTGTATTTTAATGCCTCCAGTCCACTAGAGTCACATTATCCTGTATTTGACCCTTTAACTGAAATGTCTTTGTGTCTTTGTCCATCTAACACGCACAATAATGTGATTTCATCAGCAGAACAAACAAAAAACACCAAATAAATACATTTTAATATGCAAATTAACATATTATATTTATTTTATATGACTTTTTAAAACATTTTCACATTATTACAAGAAATAAGCACGATATTAATGTAATATTGTGTCAATATAAATTAGAGAGCAGGTCAAATCAAATCATATAAAAGCACTTTTACAACCAAAAACTATTTGTTTATAGCATTTTATCTGATTTCTTGAATGTCTTTTTCTTCAAAGTGCATTGATATATTTCATCTTGTATTTTCTTTATATCAACACGTTTTCTTGCAGTAAAGAGTCATGTGAGGAACTATGTCTGGGTTCAGTGCGTCTCTGTGACATTACAAATACAGTTGTTTATTAGAGGATGTGAGCTTCTCTCAATGGACACGATGTTTTAATGCTCTCTCAGGATCAATATAGACGTCAGGTCCGCTGCATCCACAACACACACTGCATTCATTCATTTTAAAAAGTGAATCAATTGTCCCGGTTCAGCTAATACATCACTGTGGTCAAAGCCACAAACCGTATGTGGTCTGGCTGAAGCAGATTCCACATTAATGCCGTCAAACACACCGACTGTCCTGCTGCAGTCGACAAAAACAAGTCGGCAGCGTTTTGACACTTCCTGGTTCCCTCTCCTCCCGAGAACCGTCCTCACAGCTCAGCCTTTATCTCGCCGTTATTGATTAGTGCTCCTCACCAGCATTCAGCGGCGCTGCATAATTTGGATAAATAGTTCCTGGATGGAGCCCCATTAAGATCATTAGTGCCGGAGGGAGATTGCAGATGTGGCAAAAAAACAAACAGCAACAACAAAAAAAGAACGAGCTCACATCCTCTGTAAACAGCCTTATTTATCAGTGGCATTGATTGTTTGATTTTTCATGTTTTGCGGTGAAGACTCAGCTCTGTAATTATGTCTGAAACTGAGCTGAAGAGGCGAGATGAAGAGAGAGAGGCTCCGTCCTTGTTCATAAACATAGATGTCAATTCTACATTCTACTTAGTCTTTATTTATCACGATCTCTCCTGTACAACAACAGGAATTTAACTTTTCTAAATACCCCCTCCTGATTGTTTCTTTCACAAATTGCACCCTGATTTTCAACATCTCCGTGATTCAGTGTGAAACGTCTGACTTCTGCTTTTGCTCGGCGCAGCCCTCTTTCTGCTCTTTGGCAGCAACATCACAGGAGTAAATAAGATCCCTGCCATTCTCTCCATCCAGTTATCTTTCCCTAATTAGACGCCACTCCGCTGCCCTATTTCACCAGAAAAATACATCATACTAATGAAAGGAGGCGCTCTCGTGGCGCCCGCGATCACGGATTCATCCATCTTTCAGAAAATGTGGCCCTCCAGTGTTCTGAGCTGCGTGGCCTGAATACATAGAGCCCGAGTGAAAGTGAAAAAAAAAAGAAGTGATGCGCTCACATCTTGAATGAGAGAAGTGAGAAATAACAAAGCTCCTCTTGGTGATTCGCTCACAGCTGAACCTTTCCTGTCTTCACCAAACGCAGTTCCTGTGCCTGAAGAACATCCGGACCTTCCTGGCGGCGTGCAGCGAGACGTTCGGCCTGAAGAGGAGCGAGCTGTTCGAGGCCTTCGACCTCTTCGACGTCAGGGACTTCGGGAAGGTGAGGCGAGGCGATTTCCACTCATCCTCGGCGGCGGCGCCATCGTTAGGCGCTCATCCTGTCATTACAGGTGCTAATAAACGCGCTCCGGAGCTCCTCGGCAGCAGTTTAATGGCTTCCTCTCATTAGAGGGGGAACGGCTGAGCGTGCGGACTTTACGAGGGGTTAGGAGTCTGGCCCCGGGTTCAGCGCTTTGATACGGCGCTCCGTCTCCTCGGCGGCGCTGCGAGAGTGTCTGACAGCTCCGCCGCTTGCCCTCCACAAGTCCCCAGGAGGTTCAATTAGAGATGGAGACGCGGCAGGGAGAGGAGGGCGGCGTGGGATCCTAATGCGTCCGGGAGGAACAGAGGCTCACACGCTGTGGGGAATAAAAACACACAGATCCACCGAAACAAAAACCCACACCAGCCCAGGAAGAACATGCAAACTCGACACACCACTGCGAGGCGATAACGCCGACCACTCCTCCACTAATCGGCCGTGCTCTCAGCGGGGGGTGGATTCTCATAACTGACCATTTAACATGACTAATTGGCCAATATCCAGTGAAAGGATTCTTTCATAGAAAGCTCCGACTTGCTGAGGACATATTAACATTATCTCTGAGAATTGTTAATGATGCAGACTATTAAAGAAAGTACAATCCGAGGGAGGCTGAGATGTCGTCAACAGCACATTTTTTATCTCGGCTTTCATGTTCGTTTTCACTCCTGCGCTGAGCTGAATTAAGTAGCCAGGAGAATTAAGTCATCTATTCATTAAGTCGTTTATAATTAAAACACATTTTCACCGCAGGCCAGTTTCGTTCTCTCTCTTTCTGCTGGCAGGGAAATATTTTCACTGAGTGGCTTGTTGAATAAAACACAGGCGGATTCAAGTCTCCTTTTTTTCAAATCCACAAACAAAAACTCGTCTTTTGTGGGCCTGGAGATTTACTCTGGCTTGTGATCTTCTTACCGAGTCATGAATTCCCCATCCTCGCCCCGGCGGCTCCCGCGACTCGCCACTCAAGGATTTAATGTCAACACTTGATTAAACTATGTCACAGTGATTTCTCAATCCACGGCGGAGCGCGGCTTCTCCCCGACACCCTCAGATGAGACGATAAACTTCTCCCCGGCGCACATTCATTTATTTCTGCCGGGCCGTCTTCGCTCTCGGCTCAGGTGAAACTCTTTTGATGGCTCTTGAGTGAATCCCAGGTTGCCCAGAGTGGATCTCGCATCTTTGAAATTAGACGGCGAGCCGGCTGGTAATCCCCCGCCCCCCCGCCTCCTCCCGGCTGGCTGACGGAGCGAGGAGGAGGCGGAGGAACGCCACTCACCTGCACTCCTGAGCGGAGGCGGTTTGTTTTGTGTGATGGCCTCGATGGAGTCCTGGAACTCTCCGAGTCAGAACAATTGGAAAGAACCTGACTGCACTCACAAGCCGGGCCGGAGATATTCCTACGCTGGTAACGCTGTTTGCGCCAGATAAACATGGATTCGGACGCGGCGGGTCCTTCTCCTCACAGCAA
Organism: Salarias fasciatus; assembly: GCF_902148845.1. Classification (NCBI taxonomy): domain Eukaryota; kingdom Metazoa; phylum Chordata; class Actinopteri; order Blenniiformes; family Blenniidae; genus Salarias; species Salarias fasciatus. Next base: position 22,156,530 of record NC_043753.1, on the reverse strand, counting down.
CAACATCTGGTGAGCACATCTGTCCCGCAGACACATGCGTGGTTGTGGACTCTGGAGGGAGGAGAGGAACTTGGCCCGGCAGGTCGAGCGCACCTGGCAAAGAGCGGCGGCTGAGAGTGTGTTTTCAGAGACGCTTTTTGTCCACGATGCGCGCGGCGGTGCAGTTTATCTCATATGACTGCAATAAAAGCATCGTGCCGGCGGCGGCGACGGCGGCTTGGATTTCACTTCAATATTTCGAGGTTACATCATAGCTCGTGATAACGCGCCAGGAGTCAGGAGCTAACGGAGAACAGGAATCGAGGGAAACGCCAGCGGAGTCTGAACTTCTCCGCTGTGGAAACACTGCAGACGCACATGTGATCGACGGAAAGAAGAGAGAGAGAAAAAAATAAGGAACAAATGCAGCTCAGCCGCTTCTGCTTGAAATTAGTTCCAAGAAAAGTTAGAACAGTGTTATTTGGAAGTAGAAATCCCATCGACAACATCAACATGTCATAACGCAGAACCGTCTCTCTACCCAGGGTGCACTCTGTCTTCTCCCACCCTACAGAGTGGGATATCATGGAGTAGAAGATGCGGTGGGAGGTTTAAACCATCATCCTGTGCTGACATGTAGGAAAAATTAAATAAAAAAAAAGATTTCACATCCCCGTTTGGATTGAAAACGAGCGCTCGGTCACCGTCGTCCCTGGATGTGAGTGACTCACCGTCTCACTTCAAAATAGACTTGAAGTGCTGACTGGAGCTTTCCATGCTCACCGTCACATGACGGACAGTTTCTTGGAACAAATGATGAATTCTTTTTTTTTTTTTTTTTTTTTCTTCCTTGAGGTGTATGCACGCTGCTCGCGCTGTCGCGTGGCTACTTGTAGCATTTTATAGTTGAAGGCTTTATTGAATTTCTTGCAGCGCAGTGTTGAATTCAGCGCTGAACGCAGGACTTTTATGAGAGAGCCGTAATTAAATAGACGCTGTGGAGACGCGGTGATGGATGAGGAGTTGGAGGGTCTTCAGCCTTCGTAGGACCAATCTCTTTACGGTGGAGTCACCTCACATCAGTCATGCAGAGCGGGTTTTTTTCTTCACTGACCTTCAACCACAGCGTGTCATCTCATCTCTAAACATAGGTCTCAAAAATGCATTAACAGGGTTTTTTTTTTCCCAAACAAGATTTGATTAATTTTCTCACAGCATGATATTCGTTTATGGAAGAGTATCTGAGATGATTTGACAGGAGAGCAGTACGGATCCTGCTGGTTCAGAGGTGAAGACTGTGAAGGTCGAACCTTATGATTTACTTTATTACTTTATTCTCACACTTATGTGATACAGTGACCTTCCAGGCTCCTGTCAACAAAAAAAAAAAAAAAAAAAAATCCCATTAGCATAGACGTGTAATCACAGCATAAAGGTCGTGACTGAGTATTGATTAGCGGTGACCCTTTCCTGAACGGGCCAAGTGGATCCAACCCGTGCCAGCGAAATGCCACCGGCCCCCCTCCTCCTCCTCCTCCTCCTCCTCCTCCTCCTCTTCCTCCTCCTCCTCCTCGTCACCAGATGCCCTCTCAGTCGGGGTCAAACGTTCAGGTTTCGGCTTTAATTTGTCACCTGTCTGTTTATGACAGCTTGATGAATCCGATCAGGGCTTCAAGGTTTCAGCAGCGGCGTCCCTGCTTCACTGTACTCGGATACATTCAGGTTTCTACTGCCTCGCAGACATGCTTCTTACAGATGAAGCCTAAAAATTAAAATCAATGGCTTAGTGTGTTTATACGTACGGAAGTGCAGATTCAGCTGCTTTCTGTCGAGTTTTGGATGAGGTGTGGAGGATGAAAGCTCAGACGGGCTGGAAAAGGCAGACAGAGAGAGCAGAGCGAGGTTATTGATTAGCGTCTTCCTCCTCGCTCCACTGTGATAAATTTAACCGTGGAAGCCCACTAAAGGCTGATGCATCTCCCGGCCGGCCTCCTCTTCATTTTCTCTGTCTCTTTCCTTTGTCCTTCAGCCGTGCTCCCTCCAGCAGATCTCGGCGGTCAGATATCACGTATCTGCTCGGTGCTAATGGATACCCGGGGTGTATCTCCGCGCCGCAGGGCCGGCCGGGCCGCCGGCAGCGCCGGCCACAATCGCTTTAGAGGGATTTTAGCAAAGCTGCCATTAGATCAGTGTAGTGGGCGGTCAATACGCTGTGTTGGAATTGGCTTTTTACAAAACAAAAAGAGACGCTTACCTCCAGCCTGACACCGCGTGAGGCTGTGGGAGGTTTCATTTCACGGCTTTGTAGGTGTCGCCCGGTTAAACCTGCAATTAAACTCTCCGCCTCGAGTGGCGGTCCCGCCTGAAGCACGTTCATTTCTCTGCCTTTTCAAGCACAGCCGAGCGGTACCATTATGGCATGAAGGTTTCTCTGTTCACGCAAGAGGAGGAGAATAGGCACATTTTCAGTGCAGCACATGTAGATTTGTGATGTTCTAGAAACTGAAATGTGGCCCGCAGAAGCCCGAGCCTCTGCAGAAACAGATTTTATAGGCTGACAGCTGTAGAGCAGACCTCTGGCTGGCAGACGGTCTGATCTGTCAAACCCAGGTGAAAACCCTCACTCTCACACTGACGGCATTCCAGCTAAACGGACACACCTACATTTACTGAAATAAGACGACAGTCTCCCTCCTTCTCCGTCAAAAATATAAAGATGTCGTCTGAAAACGTTCCTGCCTGAATAACTTCACACATCACCTGTGCTCTGCTCCAAACAACACAGTCTCCATTCAAACCCCTGATTTATGGAAAAGCATTGGGTGGACTTCCAGCGGTCTGTCGACAGGGAAGCCTCGCTGCGTCGCTCGTGTTTTCTCTCAGAGCGTTTGGACTTAAAGCAACAACAACCCGACACAACCCGCTGTAAAGCTGGAAGCTCTGTGGATAATTCATGGACTCCCGGTGACTGGAGCCACACGGCTCCTATCCACTGGCGTGAACACACACACAAACACACACACACACACACACACACACACACACACACACACTGAGGCCAATCATGGCTTGCAGAAGATCACTCAGCCACAGCAGCTCCTGCCTCTTTGCTTGCAGCCTGCAGAACTGGACTGTCTCTTTGATTGTTCCAGGCCTTGTGTTTGATCCCTCTGTGAGCGCACTGGGTGTCTGAGCTGCACACACACTCTCACACACACACACACACACACACACACGGTGACAGTGTTCCTCTGAAAGCGTGTCGTGAGCAGCAGGTGGGTTTCATATGGGAAAAACGAGACTTTGTGATATTTGAGAAGTTGCAGGCTTTACGGATGGATTGAAGAGTTCTGTCTGGAATTGATCAGATCAGGAATGAGTGTCAGGCTTCATCTCAAAGTGCATGTTTCTCTTTGTGCACCACAGGGCATATTTCAGCATTGTGTCAAATCTGGAGCGCGCTCAGCAAATAGCAGCGCTGAACTTTGACCTCAGTCCTTACTGAAAGACCAGCTGGCTTTTCCCTCTCATTAAAAATGAATGTTTTTATGCGTCCTGTCAGCTCCGCACTGCTCTGTCCTCGCTGTCAGTGTTAGGTTTCAACTGTGTTTGAAATGGCGTCAATCAACAACTTCCTGCTTCTCTGTCAAGAAAACCTGGCGACCGTCAAATAAATGAACTGGTTTGTTTTTCTGTTAAATGTCTTGCATTTCTGGGACGTCTGATCTGGTTGAATATTGATTTGCGCAGTGGTTTTCTGGTTAAAAGAAAAAGAAAGAAAGTAATAATAGAAGTAAGATCTGTATGTGAAAAAGATCAGACAGTCTTGATTTTCCGCCAGAAATGTCTACTTTCCGTGATCGTTTGAGGTGCTGGTGGTTCAGGCTCTGTGAAGGTGGGCTCATCCTCCCACACTCTGGAAATCCCTCCGCTATCCGATTTATTCGTCTTGATATTTAAACCCCAAATGTATCCAGAGCAGATGAATTCAGACAGACGACTGAAAAAGAAGTGGAGAAGGGGATTAAGATAAGAATCACTGAAGATGCTTTCATGAAGAGGAGCAGCTGTGAAACCATTACAGCAGCTTTTACAGAAATGAGAGGAACAAAAGCAGCAGCGTGATTAAAGCCAACGCTCTTCTTAAAAACTCTCACCAGGCTCCTCACTGTAACTTCCTGACATTTAAAACACCGCATGGACCTTTGAAATGCAAACCTGGGGCGAACGCATTTGCTATTGAGCGTATGGAGTGCTGTGTTTGCATACCAGTGTGTGTGTGTGTGTGTGTGTGTGTGTGTGTGTGTGTGTTTGACTCCCCTGAGGACTGACTCATCTCCACTCTTCGAGCAGGAAACAGGAAGAGGAAACGGCCACCGCAGAGCCCTCCGGGGTTGATTCTGTTTCTGTTTCTGGGTGTGTGTGTGTGTGTGGACCCTCTGTAGCTCCGCTCCAGGTGTGGCGCTGCGTTTCGCCGCCGCCTGTCCGTGCGCTGCGGTCGCAGTCGAAGCCGCCGTCCGTCACACGCCTGTCAACGCCTGTGTTTTTTCCTTGGAGTGTGTGAGAGTTTACGACGCAGGAACACGCTCCTGTTGGGAAAGTGGACGGTGTGTGTGTCAGGGTGTGTGTTTACAGGCTTGGGGCCTGCTGCTGCGAGTGTGTTGTCAAACCTTTCCCCTCATACCGGTTCAAAAGGAGCCACCCAGTGAGTGTGTGAGACCAGAACCCTGCAGGGAATCCCACAGAAAGAAACGAGGAAGAATTCCAGGGAAATAGTTTGGATTCTTCAGATCAGCATCTCAGTTGAAGGTTTCTGTTATGGAGTGACGTTGTGTTGCTGATATTTTGAGGTGAGCAGTCCGTCAGCCTTCGCTGGAAAGGCCCTATCTTGAGGTTTCGTGTCTGCGGCGGGCAGGCGGGTATTTATAGGCCACCTCTGAGTCCGGGCCGGCGAGCGAGCTCGTCGAGCTGAGCCGCCGTGGTCAGGATCAAAGACGACAGAGACTGAAGCGCAGGTCTACAAACCGGCCCTCCTCCCCTCGCTGTCCTACTTTCTGACGGCTTTTCTTCTTCTTCTTCTTTTTTTCACCCGTGGCTTCAATACAGACCATTATTTCTGCTACCTGGGACTAGAGGGGGAAGCCCGGCGTCTCAGGGACTGAATGGTTACAGAACGGAGCTGGACTGATGGATCAGTTCGAAGACTGAACTCCTAAACAGTCAATACGATTTAAATTTATCGCGGAGGAAACTGACCGAGTAACATGTCAAGAATTAAATATACTTTAAAGACACACTGATTCGTTTTTGTTCGCCATGCATTTGCACGCAGAAGGACAGCCTTACAGCTACTTACAGTAAGTTGCTCTACTTACATGCACGTCGTTTCAGAATACCTGCTGCATGCAAATGTGCAAACCACAAAGCTATTCAGCTCTGGAGGAGAGCAGCGCCGCTCAGGAGCATCGCCAGAACAGAGCTGGGTTTTTAAATGTAGCTTATCCATAACATCACTTCGTCAAACAGATAACTTTCCCCTGTTTCTGGGCTCCAGGCTGCGTCGGCCTCCAGCTGTCCGAGGCTCTGTGGATCATCCTGAACTGTGTCCAGAAGTGCTTTGACCTCCTGCTGCAGGCCTTCAGTCTGACGACTCCTGAGGATTTCGCTCCTCTGGAAAAACTGACTCGCGATGTCCAGGAGAATCACACCCAGCTGTTCTCAGCTGGAGCTTTTTCCAAGGACAGTTTTATGAACACTAACACTGTAACTCAATATCCACGTTCTGTTATGACAGAAAGCTGCGTCATTACAATGCTTGAATGGAATTTGGTGGAAGTGATTTCTTACTGAGAGGTCACACTTTGAATTCCTCTTCAAAGTCCAAAATTTCCACCTTTTCCAACTGTGGCTTCTCAACTGAAAAAAAAAAAAAAAAAAATCTACTTCCTTCTAAATCACCAAATCATTCAGAACGCCAGCATCAAAGCCTTTTTTTTCCAAAATGTAAAAGTCCTCCTCATCAAAACCTGGCTCTCCTCTGTTGGAATAACTCTTCCTTGATTGTGTTTCATCGGTGTATCTCAAATTCAGATTGATTAAATAAAGCCGCGTGGACATTTTTTCCGTTTTAAAACCGACCGTGACTAAACTCTCCACGCAGGAGTGTGAAGTGAAGTGAATCCAGGAGCAGCACCTTTCAGAACGTTCAGTTCTCCTACCTGAGCGTTCTCCCGCCTGCTGACCGGAATAAATCACACATCAGCTTTATTCGCGGCTGTAACGTTTCACCATCACGCTCCGGGTTTAGACATGAGTGGAGCCGCGGCGCTTTGATCTGATGGGACGGGCACGGCGATGGGAATCTGTTCGTGGTCAGCCTCGGCTCCCAGATGGGCGGCCATGTTTGTTTGGCCGTCTTCGGTCTGGGCTGGCTTCATCCAGCAGCGCCCGAGCCCTCCACTTTCAACAAGTGCGATCCCCCTGTTTGTCACTTCTTTGAAAAACTTCCCCGCTAAAAATGTTTGACGGGGCGCCGGAGGCTGCGTCTGTCATCTCCGTAACGCATCCCCGTTAACGGCGGCGAATGGGATTTCACAGCGACGTTTAGCTGCTTCTGATCTCGCGGAGATGTTTTTCTGCGGGAGCGGTTGCAGATGACGCCTGTGCGCGTGACAGCGATGCCTTTTCCAGATGCTGGGAGCTTTACTATCGGAAGGGGGGGGGGGGAGTTGGGTTGGCTGCTTTTCCTCCTCTTATTGCTTCCCAAAGGTGGAGGTGGAGTGGGCGGACGCGCCGTCACTCACGGCGTGCGGGCGACCGTGAAAGCTAATCTCCATCCTCCACGCTTCACAACAAAGTGTTTGCGGTTACATAACATCCAAAAGAGACGGTTTGCTATAAATACGATACCGTGAGGGACATGAAGCGTTTTCACATGACTGGAAGAAAAGTTTGAACACACGTAGTAAATGAGGCAGCCCGGCCGTTCATCTTCCACCGGGTTGTTTTCTGGTTGCCTTGGAAACGCCCAGGTGGGGGTGACAGCAGTCTTACAGAGAACATGAGAAGCATCTGCTGCTTACATTTAAAAGAATAAGAACGCATTTTGAGTAAAAATAACTCTTCTGCTCACAGATGACACCCAGAGCATCCGTGTGAACGATACTTAAAAACTGGATACTGTCTCTCCTAAGACCCAGTCTATGATGGGAGATAATGTATGTGATCCATTACTGCAGAGGAGGTGTTGATCGATACTAATCTCTTCATCCAGCCTGATGTGTCTTATCAAGCAGAGCGTCTCTGTGCCGCAGGAATAAAGCTCAGTAACTGAGGCTGCTAACTTATAACTGGAGACTTTTCCCCAACTTGCTCCATCGCGTCTCCGCACACGTTGTGTTTTAACCGACCGGCTGTGACTGAAGACCGAGTGCCACATTTCTCTGAGGATATTCCATTTAGCAAGGCAAAGTAAAATACCGTGGCAGGATTGCACACAGCTGCATGACTAATGTGCGGAATCTGCACCGCCAGATTGAGACAGTGCGCATTTAAGCGCTCGTGATTGCGATGGCGACTCCTCGGGGTATGCTAAACGATGCTAACCCACTTATGCCATGTAGATATGACGAGCCCGGCTATTTGCGGCTGGAGCTTCAGCAGCGCGCGTCCAGAAGTGGAAACACATTTGTTTTTTGCCGCAGATGAGCTGAATGTGTTCAGTCTGGCCTGTTTTTCTAATGGCTGTAGTTTCAAAGCGAGTTTGGAATTTCATCACTCGGTTTGATGTGTCACGTTATGAAGAGGATCTCACACATTACCATAACTTACATCAGAACTGGAGAACTTCAGCCAGTGGAGGGACTTCTGCTCCAATCTTTCTTTTACAGAGGTTTTTAACCTACATATTCATCCTGCCTGTTGCGTTTTCAGCACCACGTGACGAAGTGGACGTTAAAAGGTTGACTTGCTGTGACGAATTTAAAACCATCCAGAAAGACTGACAGTCAGCTTTTTAATATATTGGGATATTGGAATTCCTCATTTGCTTTCCAGGCTTTTCGTCTCAAGCCAATAATAGAGCCGTTATTATATTTACTCTATTTCATGGGGATTTGGATTTATGGCGTCATCTCAGTGAGGATTTGCCTGTTATGGCTCTGGTCAACACTATAATCCCACATCGATGGAAGGAGGCAATAAAACGCTTGACATGTAAACTACCGTGATGAATAGCAGCTCAAGGTGCAGCAGGATAGATATTGCTGCTTCCGCCCCGCAGCTCACCTGCAGCCAGGCAGACTGTACAGCAGGCAAAGGCACTGCAACAAGAAAGGGAATGTCTTTTGTGTGGCAGAAACCAGGAAATGTGAGTTTTTGGCTTCACGGCGCGATGGAGGGACATGTTTGCGTTGGTCCCCTGGAACGCTGCTGGTGGTGAGTTGCTTCCAATCAGAGCGAGTCTCCTCTGGAGCACCGCAGGCCTCCTGGCTTATCTGACCTTCCAGCCACTTAATTACATTCTCCGGCTGTGCCAGGTGGAAGTCACCTTCCCATCAAGTCAGTACAGTCGGAATAAGCGGCGCTTTAAATTCAGGTCATATTGGTGGAGGAAAAAAATAAAACACCTTGAATAATTCATAAATTAAAATTAACACAGGAGGACTTGGTGATTTTGTTTTCTCTGTCATGCTGACATTGGAAGTGACGGTCCAAACCAAACCAGTGATATCGTCATGAACAATGTGGTAAAACTCAGAAAAGGAGAATATCATCGTCATGGAGGAAGTATTGATAATCATAAAAGCCTTGTTTTTCAACAGTGCCTAACTCATGGATCCATCCATCCATCCATGAATCATTCATTAATGCGCTCATCCATCTATCTGTTCATTGATCTGTCCATCCATCGGCCTGGCCTTCTGTCAATCCAGCTGTTCATTCATCCATTCATATGTCTGTCTGTCCGTTTGTCCGTCCACGTGTCTGACTGTGCATTATTCATTCATTCATGCTTCCTTTCATCCCATGATCCATCCATCCATCCATCCATCCATCCATCCATCTGTCCATCCATCCATCCGTCCTCCAATCAACCATCCATCATCCATCATCCATCCAACAATCCATCCATCTATCTGTCCATCCATCATCCATTCGTCTGTCCGTTCATCCATCCGTTCACCCATCCATCCATCCATCCATCCATCATCCATCCGTCTGTCCGTTCATCCATCCATCCATCCATCCATCCATCCGTCTGTCCATCCATCCATCCATCATCCATCCATCCATCCATCATCCATCCATCCATCATCCATCCATCCATCCATCCATCCATCCGTCTGTCCATCCATCCATCCATCCATCCAGTGAGGAATCCATCCTAACTGACTGGACCTAATTCTCAGTTTTCTTTTTCAGGTAAGATTTAGGTTCTCAGTGTTCCTCATGGAGTCTTTTTGAAATGATCGTATATGTTAACCTGTCAGTTCTATTGTAAACTTAGAAAGTCACTGAAATTCAGTCAGGCAGAACATTCTTACAGTTTTTTTTTTCTCCCTACTCCCTAATGTAAGGTAAATCCCCTTAACTGATTCCAACACTGGGCGTCTGCTCTCTGGGACTGCCGGGTCTCGCTGCGAGAGACTGTACAGCGTAAAGCCGAGGCGGAGGGCTCCATGACTGATGCAGCAGGATCAAAGGAGCCTCCAAAAAAAGGAAAAGATCCAGAGGAATGTCCATATGGATTTTCACTGCCTGCCTTAGGACATCGTTTACAGCACAGACTTCCCACTCCAGCTCGCTCTCGTTCTTTGTTACGGTTTCGGGGGGCCTTTCAAGTCCCCGCTCGCCCAAATGAGCCCAGGAGGAGCCCAAACGTGCATCTCTTAAACGGCGTGCCGGCAGCCTCGATACGACGGCTGCTCGAGAGACCCCTGGAACCAGAGTTTATATTTTCAACTGGAAGACCCCCTCGGGGAGACAGATTTTCCCTCCTTCGCTTCATTTCATCCTCGCTTAACTGCGAGATAGTGTTTCAGGGAATGAGATGGCCTTGTCAGCCTGATGAAACTATGGAGATTGTGTTGTAGATTGCTCTGGGAGTGGGCGGAGGGATGAGGTTATGTCTTTAGCGCCGCTGCCACGATGAAGTCAATGGTAATAACAGGAGGGAACACAATAGAACGGAGCTCGTCTCCGAGTCAGGAATTCTTCTTCATCCAGGAGTGTAAAGTCTTGAATTTTATTCTACCACACACAGATCGGGTCTTCATCCACCAAAGTAAAAGAGAATAAGATGGCAGCTGGTTTGTGAAAGTGCCATTATCTGTCGCTGTGTTTGCTGCAAAAGGGACTTTTTCTCATCACTTTATGAGATTAATCCACTGATGTAATGGAAACACAAAAGCTAGCTGTCATAATCTTGAAAGTATTGCTGGAAACTTTTTCTTTTGGCCCTTGAAAATGCTTTTTTTATGACTTGGAAAATTGCTCTAATGATCATAACTCTGACAATTTCATTAGCGGCGTTATGGATGGTGTTTGGCAGGAATCCTGAATGAATTAGAGACGTGCTCTCTACGCTGAGCTGTACACAGAAAGAGGATCCAGAAACCGAGGCAGCGCCCCTCCTGGGAGTATCCTGGGCCTTTGGGGACTTCGAATCAGGTCATTTCTTCTTCTGCTGCAGCGCCCAGGACTCTTCATTCCGTCACTGTAACATTTGTTTCCATTAGTGTGTTTCTGGGGATTTTCTTTTTGATAGTTTGGTCCAAGTCTAAATCGATTCTCCCAAAATGCTTTGGTATCATTTTTAGATGAAGCCAAACGTGTGAGTGCCTCCGCACGCGATCGCAATAGCGGTCTTGCGTCGGTACAGTTGTGAAGCCGAGTGAGTGATGCGAGCTGAGCGGCTACATGCCGCGATTACAGACTCCGCCGCGCGTGTGTGAGCGGCGTGCCGATTCAGACGGTGTGAGTTTCAGCCGGAGTTAAATCACCTGTCAGCGGCGGCAGAGAGGATCTGGCAGGTCAGACGTGCGCCTGGGAACATCAGTATGCTTGCCACACACTTGTGTGTGTGTGTGTGTGAGAGAGTGTGTGTGTGTGTCTGAGTGTGAAAACATGCAAATGTGTGAGCGGGTGTGTAATATACTCCCTGTTCAATACAAACAGAAAATATCCAGGAAGGTAGGAGGAGAGGACTTCTAAGAACCGCTGCAGAGGGTGTGAACTCCTATGTGTGTGTGTGTGTGTGTGTGTGTGTGTGTGTGTGTGTGTGTTTGCCCTGAGGGGCTGCGCTCCATGGAAGTTGACGTGATTTACCTGGACAGTGAGGATGACCTTACTTTTGACCTTTGGTTGTTGAGCTGCAGTTATTAGAGGGAAAAGAGATAAGGGCAAAACCCGGAGCTTATGTGCTTCATGGGGAGCTCCTTCTCCCTCTCCACGATGAGCCTGAGCAGCGTCCAACGCTCCACACACACACACACACACACTCTGACTGACTCTGACCTGCTGATTGGTTGACGGGAGGTTGCCGTCGCCATATGCACAGCTGCAGAGTGATGCAGTTTGACGAGCAGAGCGGAGGACAGAGCGAGGCAGACAGTAAAAGTCGCGATGAGGAACGGCGTACGTGCGCTGCACTCCAATCGCCCATACATATGTATAGCCAAACACACTAATTATGTATTATGAGCCTTAATGAGCCGTGGCACTGATTGTCAAACATTAGCTACTCTTTCTCTCCCGGGCAATCAGGGGTTTTTATTGGCTCCTCTCCGGGAGGATTGGATTTTTTTTTTTTTTTGCCGGCTGCATCTGTCACACAGTCGTGCTCGGAAACACAAACATGTTGGAGTGCGCACACGTGGACAAATAACAGTAATTATTCACATGTGTAACAGCAGGCGCACAACTTAACAAACACAAAGGAGATAAATCAGTCCGAGTCACACGTGTTACAACCCCCACAACACACACATCGATTAAAACTAGCATATTGTATTTGCCTATTTAATTGCATTGTTATATGTAAATTTGAATTATCTCTTAAATTCGTTTATCTGCCCACGGCGTTTGCTCCGCCGTCGTGTCCGGTGGCCGCTGAGGTGCTGACGCTAACGCGCCGTGAAGGTGTATTTGCTCCGGTTAGTGTGGGGTGGCCGGATCGGGGCCGCGGGGCCAGCCTCCCGGGCCGACTCCCACGGAGCCGAGTGAGAAACCCGGAAGGCAGAGAGGCGCCAAACAGCCGGCCCAGCCAGGGCCGCCCGCTGATGGAGGGAAAACACACCAGGGGAGGTGCAGGTGTAGCGGTTGGCAGCCTCAACGCACAGCGACAAATATCTGGTTTGATTCCACATGTGGTCTAGTCTGCAAAAAGTTCATATAATATCTGTAACTTTGTAGTAAATCAGGTCAACTGACATCCCTGATCTTCAAATTTTGGCCCACAGACCATATGTTTGACAGCCCGTCTTAAGAACAGAATGTTACAGCAAACAGTCCCGTCAAAGTGTTTATTTGTTTCAGTTTTAACACAGAAACTGCTGCATTTGTTCTTGTCCGACACGGAGAATCAGTGTGATTCTGTCAGTCTGACGGCTGGTGAGCAGCGTTTCCTCAGCGCTGATTTCAAAGCCTCTTCCAGAGCGCAGACGTGACCTCAATAGCAATGTGCAATCAAATATTCCTTTTCTTGTTTTCTGAAGAGAAAATGTGAACACAAAGAGGAACACATAACGTGGCCGGCCGCGTACGTACGTAGCGGCGGATTACCTCGGCGATGACTATTTTTAGTCCGTAATGAGTAATTTAGGAGGACAGAGAGGAAAGAAAATAAAAGCAGGAGTGAAAAGCGGAGAGCTGAAATCTGGGACAGCGCGGCAGCTCGCGCGTGAAGGCGACGCCATCGTCGACACGTTGGAGATGCGTCGGCCGTTTTCACGGGAAGGAGCGAGCGGCGCCCGCGCCGTGACGAAGGGAGACGCGATGATTAACAGATAGGAGAGATTTCTTGCTGCTATTGATCTTTCCTGCAAGCAAACAAAGACACATGTCGGCCGGCGCGTGACGCTGCCTCTCCAATCAGCCGAATCGTGCGGCGTTAAAGACGTGATTGCGAGATTACTTCCAAACAAACACTGCGGAGGTTTTATGATTACAGAGTCGACGCTTCCAGTCCTCAAGTATGAAATGAGCGTCTTCAGCTCCCCGCAAATGTTCCCCAAGTTTCATGACATTTCTTATTTTCCTGCCACTGTGGACGTGATGATTCAGTTGCGATCAATCACAGCATGTGATGCAACGTCATGTGACGAGAATTGGGAAATCGTTACCGTGACGACTGTAGCTCAGTTCATTCACAAGAGAAGTGAAATGAATGAGCCTCTTGGGACGGATATTTTGCTCATGTTCACGTTGTTGGACTCAGACTCTAAATTTCCTGGAGTTTCTGTGTCTGCGCCTGAGATTTACACAACACACACACACACACACACACACACACACACGAGAGAAAATTAAAAATACTTGGCATCTATTCACCAGAAGAGAGAATTCATGATGTAAATCAGCTTAAAAGACTATAAGAAGATATGAAGATTAGTTATAAGCGAGCGTGCCGATACACACCGGACGAGCAGCTCTAAGGAAGTGTGTATTGATTATCCTCTCCATGACTTGCTTCTTTATCCTGGTAAAGATGTCGAGTGCGCCGTGCGTCTGAGCGGACCCATCACTCTCCCTGCTCTGATTGTTCTGCAGCGGATCGCCCGGCGCAGCCGTGCAGGTTTATTAGAAGTCGGTCCTGAATGATCGTGTGCAGATACACGCTGCGCACGGCAGCGCGACCTTTGACCTCTGACGCTTGTTGCACAGAAACACTGATGCATGATCTCTCAGTGCTTCTTTTGCAGTTTTTTTTTTTTTAAATTTTGTGTTGCTTACTAATGCAGACCCATGCTAAAATTACACCCCTGCCCCGGCCCTGCTCACTTCCTGTGTGGACATCGCGCTGACGTTTCTATTATTAGCGGCGGCTGATGGACGCGATACTTGCGAGCGTTCGGAGTGTTCTTGGCCGTGTGCAGATGGCCAGTTCAGCTTGTGAGTGACTCATGGCGTCGTGCGAAGCCTGAAATGCGCAGCGCTTCACAACTTGCACACCCCCCCACACACACACACATGCACACACACACACACACACACCCTTCAAACCCGGCCTGCCAGCTCCAACTGGAGCGCCTCCAGAGTTCTGTTCCGCACGCCGCAGATCCCCGGCTTTTGGACATGCTGTACCTGCCAACTGGCCTCCGGATGGCGTGCCCTCCGTCGTTACTGGAGCCATCATCTGGATTAATAACCGGCCGGAGGACGGTCGGCCGTGAGCGTCTGATGATTCAATTAGAGACGCGTCTTTTCTGTATTCACTTCACTTCTCCGTGTCTGCGCCGCTGACGTTGCGCTGCGTGTCCTTGAGGGTGTTGTTAATGCAGTGTTGACACGTTGCAAATGCATTGTCTGATCACGGCACTAATGAAGAGCAAAGCAAGTCTTAACGCACGTCGTATTCTGCGACGAAATGTTTGCAGTCGCGGTGAGAAGCGCCTGCGGCCTGAGTGTGTTCGCGCGCGCTGAAAGGCGCATTAATTCCAGAGGTTGTCGAACCTCCAGGCACCTGCTCCGCAGCATCTGCCTGCCTCTGGCTGATCGTTCGACGGCGGCTTAAACAGGCTTTTAATCTGCTAGTTTGGGTTCGCGTTCCAGATGTGACGTGCAGGAAGAGTTTCCAGGCTCCGCTCGGCTGGAGGAGTGACAAGTGCATGCTTCAGTCGCACAAACGAACATGAGCGCAGGTTTTGTTCCAGCAAAAAAGGACAGATATGTTTTAAAAAAAAAAAAGAAAAAAAAGCACAATTGTGTTCATTTTTGGAGTGGTTTGGTTCCAGAGTTAGCACAAAAGAAATGTGTGTGTGCCGAGGAACAGATGTTCTCTCTACACGACAACAGCCCGACTGCGTTTGTTCCCCTCGCCGTGCAGCGAGCGGCGTGGAGCCGCTGACAGCTGGAGGTGTGTTGGTCCTGCAGTGGGAGTGATGGATGGTCCCGGCAGAATTATTCAAGAGCAATAATTCTTTACACAGCAGTCACTCCGACACTGGCTATCGATCCACTGCTAAA
Organism: Salarias fasciatus; assembly: GCF_902148845.1. Taxonomy (NCBI): domain Eukaryota; kingdom Metazoa; phylum Chordata; class Actinopteri; order Blenniiformes; family Blenniidae; genus Salarias; species Salarias fasciatus. Next base: position 22,141,365 of record NC_043753.1, on the reverse strand, counting down.
AAAAAAAAAAAAAAAAAACCGAGGAAAAAACCCAGAAATGTTTCCTGAGAGCCGGGGCGTCAAACACAGGTCGGTTCAGGTTGCTGAACAAGACACAGGTGTGACGGCGGGGGCGGGGTCATTCAGCAGCGTGAGGTGACCGGGCAGAGAAACATGCAGGTGCTGCAGCTTCCTTCATAGGAGGGAATTTGGAAACCAGATGGGAGTATGGGCTCTGACGCTGGGTTCCAGTTGGGAGGGTCCCATTTCCCGGTTCGTCCGCCTCCAGCAGCGAGGAGCTCGTCGTCACACGCAGCAACCAAGAGGGGCATGAAATGAAGCTCAGGAGGTACCGTTTAATCTCAAACTCCATGTGTGAGCCTCCGAACCTTCTTCCTGTTTGCAGATCGAGGCGGTGGGAGGAGGTGAGAGTTCATGTTCACCAGTCATGATTATAAATACAGCGAAGATGACTTCATTTCCTAACTTCTCTTTGCTCTGAGTGGCATCAAGCACGCTGTTGGGAGTTTCTGCATCTTGCTGGTTGATTTGACTGCATCCTCCCACCGTCCGGCCGCTCCCAGGCGCCGTCCCTCCCTTTGATCACCAGCTACAACTAATGAACTCCGATTTAATTCCCGTGTCGCGGCGTTATAAATGCACCGCTGCCTCCGTCCCTCTGGTGTCGGGGGAGATTAAAACGCGGCGCCGCGTTCAGGATTTGACAGGTTTATCAGTCGTGGGCCGTCAGTCAGTCTCTACTGTGATGGATGGGATACAGCCGGATTACATATTGTGATCTTTATCAATGCGCCGATCTGTTGGAGGCTAATGAAAACGCCTCCGTTTAGGGTTTAAATGATGCGTCTGTGCTTTGTGCTCATCGTGCTCAGAGTGGCGGGGGAAGGGGCAGGCCGGCTGAGTGATCAGTATTGATCTGTAAGAGCTTCTGCTCCAGGCTGAATGTATCTACATTACGGCTGTGAGAGTGTGCATGTGTGTGTGTGTGAGAGAGCAAGAGCAAGAGCTTGTGGTCCACAGAAAGGTTTGTGGGTACGGCTGTGAAACACCAGCCAGCAGGCCTTCCTTGTTGGCTGATGAATTCAATTAATAGTCAAACACGTCATAAACACACACACACACACACACACACACAAGGTCAAGGGCACTCACAGGACTGAGCAGAGTGGCGTGAAATTGCGCGTCACGCTAATAGCAGCCGTGTCGGCCGCACGCCTAACTTCACCCCCACGATCGATTCCACATCAGGTCACGTGACGCCGTTACAGCATCACTGACTGAGTGTGAGTCGACCGCCTCCTCTGACGGCCCGCTCTCTCTCTCTCTCTCTTCCTCGCGGCTTAGCACGGTTCTGAACTTGACACGTGCACAGGGAGAACATGCAACCCCCCCAGGTCCAGGATGAGGCGGTGGAGAGGGCTGCAGATTGTCGTCAGGATTCATACATCTAACTGACTGGGCTTGTGCAACTCAACTGAAATTCTGCGTGTGTGTATGTGTGTGTGTGTGTGTGTGTGTGTGTGTGTGTGTGTGTGTGTGTGTGTGTGTGTGTGTTCGACAGTGGCCGCTCGCTGAAGTGTTGTAAAATGCTGCCCTCGTGTGTTTCCTCCAGAAACTGCTGCATGATCTTCCAGTTTCTCTGTAATAGAAGTAATATTGATCCTTTCTTTCCTCCTCTTCCAGGTTATGGACACACTATCAAAACTTTCCCACACAGCGATCGCACAGCAAAATGGAATCAGGTGTGTTTCCTACAGTTCATGTATTCACGTTATTATTTCATGCAAACTGTGTATTTTGAGTGCTCCATCCTGTTTTTCCTCGCAGAGCCTTTCCAACAGAGGAAAGTGTCGAGGACGACAACATCTACAACCACCTGGAGGACCTGATCGAGTACGTTCCCTCCGTCCCTCTGCACCGTGTGAATCACCCCCCTCTGAGTTACCCCCCCCCCCCCCCCCCCCCCCCCCCCCCCCCCCCCCCCCCCCACTCCCGCCAACGTTCTCATAAGACATTCATTTCAGTGAGTCAGCCGTGTTTTTAGCCTGGAGATCGCTTAAAAATTTACAGTCTGCAGTCGACGGAGGCGCCATTTGTTCCCTGGAAAGCGGCCACCTCCTCCCAGGCTCCTTCTCCTCTCCGTTACCCACAAGTTGTGTAGGACGGTGAATTAATCATCTCCCGCTCGGGCCTTATGCCGCGCACAGCTTTGCTAATTTAAATGACAGATTTTTCTGCATGAAAATAACCTGAAACGCTGCAGCAGGGTGACTGCAGCCCCGGCAAAGCCTTTTTTTTTTAACAGGTTTTGCAATTTAGGCCATCATATAAGCCCATCGAATAATTTAAATCAACTTCATCAAAACAGCAAAATAATGCAATTCCCTCTTTTGGAGGAGGAAGGAGAAGGTAAATAATAAACATTACATAATCCTCCTCCGCTGCCGACGCCTCTCCTGGCACAATGTCATGCAAAGCCCTTTATCAGCCTGCAGAGCAGAGAGACAATCAGCTGGGCCCGGGTTAATGAGGGCTTCTGGGTATCACACTGAGGAAGCTTCAGAGTGTGTGGATGAGCCCTCCCTGCACAGAGCTGGGACTGAACCTAGTTTTAAAAAATTAGGATGTTATTATGAACCATCAGATCCATGCATGAAATAAATCACCTGGTTAGATGTTTTTACAGGCATTTGAAATGTCTGGAAAATGCAAGATTACTGGAAATGATCTTTCCATGCAGCAAGTAAATTTTTCTTAAAAGGAGATCTTGCTCTCTATCTTAAATGTATCTTAAATCAAGTGGGATGAGACGTTTTGACTGAAAACAAGACTAATGAACTTGGTAAGACTCTGAATTTTTGCATTTTTTACAGTGTATAATATGCAAGCGTCGTACTCCAGATTGGTTCTGGTATTTAATCATTTTATTTTGTCCCCAATAAATAAAACTTAGTATGTAAACCAATAACTTCAAAATTTGGGAATTTTCCTCCTTTCTTTTCTTTTTTGTTTTTTTTCTGTTGCACTCACACCCGTCCATCACTGTAGATGGATTTTTGTCCATTTTTCTTTGCAGATTTGTTTTAATTCATGCATGATCAGCCTGTTTAAGGTCATTTCACAGCGTCTGAATAGGATGTAAGTCTTAATGCCTTCATTTTATTTTTTTGAATGCCGTTCAGAGGGACTTGCTGTTGTTTTTCGGCTCATTTTCCTTCTCCAGGTGTGTTTGAGCTCAAGGTCACAAGCTGAAGGCCGAAAACATTCTCCATTCAGGCAGAATTCGCATTTCCATCCAATACGGGGAATCGTCCAGGTCCTGAAGCAGCAGAGCAGCCCTGAACCGTCACACCGCCTCCTCCATGTCTCACTGTGATGGTCTTTTTAGGAAATTCTGTGTCATATTTAGACCATGTCTTACCGTCGTCCAAAAAGTCAAACTACTCAGTGAAAGCTCCTGTAAACATGACCCTCCTCATCTTTTTATACAAGGAAACCAGACGCTCAACAATTAAAGCTCACTGCTCAGCTCACCGTCTTTGTAATCCCATTAAACCTGTGGCTCAGGTAGAGACACACACACACACACACACACACACACACACGCCTGTCTGTCTCTCTCCACTCACACACTCACTTCGCTGAGGCGTGAGCGGACTGGTGAGTTGCTCCTGAGCCACTTTCACAGCCGGGGATTAAACATTGTCCCTGGATAACAGGATTTGTACTCGAGTATTAAACCCCACATCCGTAAGGAAGCAGAACGAGGCGTGCCTCCCCGCCTCCGCCTCTCCTGTGGCCGTGATGAGGAGTGAGAAACCTCCGGGTCAAAGGGTCGTAACCTCCTCCCCGTGTCCTGTCTGTGTCCGGCAGCGAGAACGAGCTGGAGGATGAGGAGGATCTGTACGACTGCGTGTACGACGACGAAGAGGGCGGAGAGATCTACGAAGACCTGATGAAGACCGAGGCCATCCCTCCGCCGGTCCGTCCAAACCCCACGTGCCCCGTCGGAGAAAATAACAACACACTAAGAGTAACGCCATCTGTGTGTGTGTGTGTGTGTGTGTGTGTGCAGGCCTTTCAGAAGCAGGCGGAGACTGACATCCGGAGCTGCTGTCTAACAGAGATCAGGCAGACGGAGGAGAAATACACCGAGACCCTGGAGTCTATAGAGAAGGTACTGGAGAGCGCCTCTCAGCCGTGTTCTTCAAACCGTAATGACCCACGCCGCCGGCCGCCGCCGGTTCCTCTGGGACAGCCGGCCGCCGTTTCCACCCACGAGCCGTTTCTGTTCACAATGGAACCTTCCGAGAACAGAGACACTCGACCTTTGTAGCCATGGAAACAGTGAACACATCAGAAGTATGAGAACTCAAAGTTTTTCTCCATTTCAAATGCTTTGTGTCCATCCTCTGCCGCCCTCCAGAGGTCACCTCAGTGCTGCCAGGTTCCTTCTAAAAATCTCTACATCGATTGATCATAACTTGAGACTATTTATTATGAAGCTGTGGGAACAGAAAGGCACTGATAGAGCGCATGATAACAGTTCCTGCATGCAGCAGAGGGGTAGAGGCTGCAGAAGCTTCAGCCAGCTGCTGCAGTGGAGCTGAAGCACCAATCATCAGGAAAACACAGCCGCACAAACCGGAAATCAGCAGAGCGCAGGGTGAGAACGGCTCCACAGCGCCCTCTGCTGGCGCCTCCTGTCTCCACAGCACGGCAGGTGAAAATGATCAATAAATAATCCTCACATTAGTATGAAGTGTGAAGACTTTAGTAGTACAGTTATTATTTCAGTGTCTGATAATTTAAGTTTCCAGTAGAGATATCCTGTGTTTCAGTCCCTCTGATGGCAGGAAATTCAATCAGTTCATGGAAACTAAATTAAAATTGTAATTATTCCCCGTGTTGACCCCTGAAAAGTGGAGCAGTCAAACTGGCCCTCTCATAATAAGTTAAAATAAGAGTGAAAGAAACCTTTTAGTGGTTAAATAACCTTCTGATTTCCTGCGGTAAATCGAGCGCCGGAATGGAATCGGACCCTGGGATCACCTGTTGTGTGTGCGGCGGCCTCGGAACCGACTGTAACGACCAGCGTGGAGGGTCACGGGGAAAAATAATCACGGAGAAATGAAGCCAAGCGGAAAAGTTTGTACTCCTGAAATTAGCAGTGGGTGAAGAGTAATCCCTGAAAGAGCAGAACTCTCAGAAAGGACCTTTTTAACGCTCGGTGTTTCCACCTCAGCCTGCACTTTCACTGGCCTGGGTGGGACTGCCATTCTTTACCCCCCCCTCCACCCGTCCTCCGCCCCTCCTCCCCCCCCACAGTCGCAGCTACTTGTCTTCTCCCTCCTGCGAGCGCTCGCTGCAGCAGAAAGGCCCGGCCTGATTTCCCAGCGGAGCGTCTCAGTAGATGACTTTCGGTGTGAAGTGGCTGGTGGAATTCAGTTTGTGCTCGCCCGCTCCTTTGAGATGTAGAGGTGACTATGTGGCGGGAGCTTTCAGAGAGGAAATCATTAAATTGCAAACTCTGAAAATGAGATTATTGTCGTGACCCAGACGGTCCTCCTTGTTTTCGCTGACTGCGGCTCTTTGCAGCTTGTCCCCCCTCCACCTCCGCCTCCATAATATAATAGCTGCTCACGCAAAATGACTTTCCCACTCTTGCTGGAGACGAACGAGCTTCATTCCCTTTCATTCTCTCTCCTTCCCGCAGCACTTTATGGCGCCGCTCACCATGTTTTTATCCGTGGCCGAGTTGGAGAAGGTGTTTGTGAATATTCCGGTAAGTCTCGGCCGGCTGTGGTCAACTCGGGGTCACCAGTGGAGCTTTCCACTAAAGGCTGAGCATTCAGGAGAATAAATAAATAAAGAAGGCTGAACACAACTTCCTCTCAGTTTTCTGTAACGAACATGGTTCATAAAATAGTCTGTTGTTATTTCATTAAACTCCTGTTTACCGGAGGAGCAAAATCTTGTTCATCTGAAGAAAACTCTATATAAATATGAGGAATATATGTATGAACATGAGCTTCCAGTCGAGTGACGGAATGGAAAACGTGACATTAATGGGACTTTCCTGTTTGTAGGACCTTGTTAAAGTCCACAAAAGTTTACTGCTGGAGATCCAGGACTCGGTCCACCACAGAAGTGCCCAGAACCTGTACCAGATCTTCATCACTTTCAAAGAGAGGTACGCCAACACCCCTCTCATCTCGCCTTTTATTTTAATCACAATCTGTTTTTTTTTCCACAAGACATTTTCTCCCTACATGATGAGAGTTTTAAACCCTTGGCTGAACTGCAGGCTGCTGATCTACGGGAAGTACTGCAGCCACGTGGAGACGGCCATCGCCACGCTCGACGACATCTGCAAGAACAGGGAGGACGTGCGCATGAAGCTCGAGGTAAACAAACCGACCCCCGGCCGTCTGTAATGAAGGGTGGATGGAGGAGCGGCCTCTCAGAGCGGTCGGAGCGTGCCCTCCAGTGTGCGCCCGAGGCACTGCAGCTGACGGCAGGATTTACAGTAAAGCTCTGTTCCTGGAAGTCGGGGAAACATGCTGTTCTCTGTGCGGGTTATTTATAATGCATGCCTCTCTCTGTGTTTTTTGCAGGAATGTTCAAAAAGAGCAAACTACGGCAAGTTTACACTGAGGGACCTGCTGGTGGTTCCGATGCAGCGGGTGCTGAAATACCACCTCCTCCTGCAGGTACTCTGCTCAGTTCCACCTCATATGAACAGTCAAGCAGAAAATGACAGACATCACTTATATAAGAGTAAACACACACACACACACACACACACTGTCTTCATCCACCCTGTAATAATCAATATCCTGCTCTCTATGCTTAGCGGCAGCTTTATGTTGGATATCTTGATAATTCTGACAGATTGACACTGAGCGTTGGTTTGGAAATTAGATTATTTTACGTTACTGTGCGTCATTTGGTTTGTTTTTTCGGTCTCCCAGCAGCTAAACATTGCAATTTAGCAGTTTGTCAGCTTTAAAGGCCAGAAGACTGAGCATGAATCACGTAAAATGAAGATATATGTAAAGACTGGTCAGCCTTGTTTACCCAGAATGCAACAAACTCAAAGAATGTTTCTTTCTAAATAACAACAGAGCATTTAATGCTTACGATCACTTTTTTTTTTTTTAGTTTAAGAGCTGCTGTCTCATACTGATCTGGTGTGAACCTGCTTCACTAAGGATGTATTTACAGCCTGTAAATAACATTACTTGTCCTTTCTGTTCACTGCTACATGCTCGTCGTTTACCTTCTGCTGCCTCCTCAGTTTGTTTCCTTGTTGTGCAGAGTTTTGCATGACTTCTGGAAGTTGCGCTCTGAACAGATAGTGGGTGATTCTCCAGAATGTGAGCTCAGCAGTGAACTGGCTTGCACCTCAAACGCCCTGAGAAGTGTGTCTCCCTGCTCATCTGGATAATCTGGATATCACTATTTTGGCTCCGCGGTGCGAGACGGGCCGTGTGATTAAACTGTCCGCATTTATCCCTCATCCCACATTACCGGCAGATCTCTCGATGCACGGCGCAAAGCGATGTCTGCACCGTCATTACAGACGGTATTACAAACGACACTGAATTCATCAGCCCCGCAGATGAGCGCGTGAGTGACGGAGTCCCTCCAGGGACCTGCTGTTCCCCGTTCCTCCAGCAGGGGCAGCGTTCACCGCGCGTCCCTCTTCCTGCGGGCTGCAGCCACCTCGTGACTGCCCGTCAGCAGTAACTCACTCATAAATGTAATCAGATCTGATGGAGACGGTCAAGGAGCCGTTCAAGGAAAGCAGATAACGACCTGGAACGGGACAAACAACCGCAGAGAGTGAAAACAGAGATAAGGTTTACTGAACTGAGGCCAACTCAGGACAAGCTGCTAATGTGAGGAAACGTTCCCAAACGGAGCAGCTCAGTCGTCCACAATGTCCCAGGGAACCTTTTCCTTCTCTAATAGAGTCTGAATCGACTGCTTACTGTACTGAATAATACCTGATCATCTTTTCTTTGTTCAGATTTGGATAGAACGGCGTGAATTATTAACACTGAATGAGGCTGAGTGTGTGTGTGTGTGTGTGTGTGTGTGTGTGTGTGTGTGTGTGTGTGTGTGTGTGTGTGTGTGTGTGTGTGTGTGTGGAGGAGATCTGCTGGACGGCCTGCATGCAGCAGGCCGACGGCACGTTTTAGTAAAAATCAAATCAAATGAAATGCTGAGAAACATCTTTGATTCATTCAAACATCACCTTGCTAAATTTCATTACAAAGTTCAGTTTCCATTTTTAGTTACTTTTACTCTCTAAGACTATAGTTACATTTTCAGTTTCTGGCTTAAAGAAAGTTCTGATCTCAGGAAATGTTCTTAAAACACTGTCTCTGATTTTCATGACTATAAACAGTCACTGAAGACTAAATGAGAAGGGTTTCAGTTATAGTTGATAAATCAAAAATGTCACATTCTGAGTGAAAGTATTGGAAATTCATTTTCTTTATTCCTTTTTATTTATGATGGAACCTGTAGAATGTAGATGTAAAAAGTGTGAATTCATTTTGGTGATGGAGAGTGCTCAGATTAAATCAGGAAACATTTCTCATGATTGGATTTGGGAGATTTCTGTTTTGAAGACAAGTAAAAAGTTTGGGGTCAAGTTTTAATCTCAAACTAAATATCTAAACTTTAAGGTTTAAAATGTAGCTGGAAGAAGATGCGCTCATCTTGTCCTGTCAGTTTTACCGTGTTTAAGTCATTTTAAATTAAAAAATGAAAAAAGTGAATGACCTTTGAACTTCTATATGATTTTTACATTTTAGAGAAGTTCCCCTTAGACCAACAAGACAAAGCATACAAATGACTTTTTTTAATCATTACTCATTAAATCTCATTTCCCCGGGGAACATTTTTACACGAAAATCTGTCCAGTTAAGTTTTTGTTTTTTTCCTTTACTATTTTCCTGCATTGTGATGCTGACGTTCATACTGACTGCATTTCAGAGTTTCCTGATGAACGCCGTTCTCTCTGCCTCCATTACTTTTCTCATTTCTTTCTTTCTTTGGGCAGAAATGTGCAAATTTTATTGCTCCGTGAAGCAAACGCTTCCCGTAACCTCCTGATCTCACCTCTGAAATGATCAAGTTTAAACACAAATACGCCTCCAAAAAAAAAAAAAAAAAAGCTAAGAGACAATATCCTCGGGAACGAAGGGATTCGATTGTGTCACATGTTCCTGGATCCCTGTGGACCAGGCGGGCCGTGGCGAGCGGCGCTGTGGGCGACTTCCCCCGTCTTGACAGCCTGAATCTCTGCTCTAATGTCTTGTTTCTTCCTCTGCTCACCGAGTCCCCCCCCCCCCTCTCTCTCTCTCTGCTCTCTCTCTCTTTGCTCATCGATCCTTCGTTCTTTCTCCGCTCATCATTTCTCCCCCCGTGAACCTGCGGCGCCGCGGTTCCCTCATTGAGTCCATCATGTACGGAGCGGCCACTCCCCTCCTCCCTCTGTGTCTGGGTGGAGGTGTGGAGGAGGTGGAGGGGTGGAGGTGGAGGTGGAGGTGGAGAGGTGGAGGTGGAGGTGGGAGCCAGGCCTGATAAATAGGCCTCTGTCGTCTTGCTAGTGATAATAATGCCCGGGTTGAGCTTGACTGACACTGGGGATTTGAGCGGTGCCAAGCAGACATATATATCTCCCTCAGCGGCTCAGTGTGTAGCGGTGTGTGTGTGTGTTTGTGTGTGTGTGTGTGCTTGTATGAAGGACATGCATGGCATCCTCCCTTATCCTCCTCTGCTGGGGTCTAGATGTCTTGTTTACGCTGCAGTTAGGTACTGGCAAGCAATTTCAGATACATACACACACACACAGCCCTACCTGTGACAGATGAATGCACACACACACACACACACACACACACACACACACACACTATCTGATTCATTTCAGGACGGCGGTTTTTCATTTCATATCTAAAGCCACAGCCTTAAGTTGGCCTGCCGCATGCGGCCGGCCGGGCGGACGTGCGCGGGAGGAGAACCTGCTCATGAATTTTCCGTGCGCCTTTGTTTTTGTGACGGACAGCCTTCTCTTCCTCCTTTATTCTGAGTTTCTGCGTGTGGTCGGTCCAACAGGAGCTGGTGAAGCACACGCACGACGCCACCGACAAGGCCAACCTGCGCACGGCGCTGGACGCAATGAAGGTACGTCGGCAGGTCTCGTCCACTCCGCCGGGTGTGTGTGTGTGTGTGATGAACCCAGTCCGCCGGGGGTGTGTGTGATGAACCCAGGACCTGTGTGAAGCTCATATTGATGCACATGTTGCATGAGGTCAAGATATTCCTCTCACAGGCTTCACACCGGATGAATAGCAATGCAGCACTGCTCTGTGTTTACATGCATGTTCTCCCAAAGCCGCCCGACGGCATCTCCAGGCTCCGGCTTTTTTTTTTTTTTTTTTTTTTCCCCCAACTTGCTCCATGTTAAGCCTTGCAGTACAAGTTTGAACCAGAAGATGGCGCATTGAGGAATTCACCACCAGGATAACTGAAGGCCTGGACACAGTCGTCTAGTCTTTGTGATGAACGTCTGCAGCTCACAGTAACAAGCAAAGGGGCTAAAGTGTCTCAGCACTGACACCTAGTGGTCAACAGAGGCACGAGTCACATCTGATGGAGCGCCCCTTTAAAAGAGCCTGAAAGCTGAGATATCTCTTTAATTAAATCTGTATTATACAATTAGTATGGGGCTAACATTTCTGGAACAAAGCTGGACCGTGTTCTAATCAACTGAAAAATGTGATTTTCTGATTTGTATTTCAGGACTTGGCTCAATATGTTAATGAGGTCAAGAGGGACAACGAGACGCTGCGAGAGATAGATCAGTATCAAAAATCTATTGAAAACCTGGTAAGCTGTGAATAATCAGAGTCTGATATGTTTAGAGGGGAAAAGACAAGCTTCTCTCGGTGTCGGTTTAATAACGGACTCTTTCTCTTTCCTCCTCCGGTGCAGAACCAGCCTCTGAGTAACTACGGGAGACCCAAAGGTGACGGGGAGGTCCGGGTGGCCTCGGTGGACAAACGAGCCAAACAGGACAGGTGAGACGTCGGGCTGACAGGCGGCTTGACGGGACGACTGCCGCTCGCCAGGAGTGGCGCTGGAGAGCCGTTCTGCTGCCGGGGCGTCGCGCCTCAGACAGCCGGAGCGCGGCGTCCGGGGTGTTCAGGATCTGAGCTGACGCTCGCTTCCTGCAGGACGTACGGCCTAGCGGCCGAGCGCTGCCGCAGATGACGCTCTCGCCTCTCGTGCTGTTAGCCCAGCCTCCAGACTCGTGTCGGCTGCCTTCAGGAACTGTCTGCTGCACCTTGAAATCAGCCGAACCGTCCGCTGAGCTACCAAACGGCGTGCAGGAGCAACAGCGTGTGAAGCGGTGCCAGAAGTCACATGCTTGGCTTCAGTCACGACTCACTGCATCTCTTCAGTGTTCAGGATTGATGTTTGTGTGTGATCCGGCCTGATTTGACTGACTTGACGTTCAAACCACCAGGCACATCTTCCTCTTCGACGCCGCCGTCATCGTGTGCAAGCGGCGAGGGGACAACTACGAGATGAAGGAGGTGATCGACCTGCACCTCTTCAAGATCACCAACAACCCCACGTCGGACAAGGAGAACCGCAAGGTTGGTTCAGACCCTGGGAGGGCGTTGACCCGCCGGTCCCGGGGATCAGACCCCGGTTCTCGGCTCCTCAGTGGCAGATTACTGAGCCGAGTGGTTCTGCGTCGGTTTGAATCCCTCCGTTCGGCTCAGCAGCAGCGAGTCTCCGGTGAATTCCCGCCTGACAAGCTACACGTTTTCCTACTTTCAGATCTGGCTCTCACCTTGGAGGAGATATTGGCACATTTCTCATCATTGCAACCTGTTTTTTTTTTTTTTCTGTTTTTTTTTTTCTCTCCTATCTTTCTGGCAGCAGCTGCACATCTCCCCATCAACATTTCATTTTTGGTTCCAGGAGAGTAACTCAATAGCACAGTTGGCGAGGCCACAGCGGCCGCGTTTTACTCAGACTTGTGCAAAGATTAGCCTCAATTAAATCAAGCTGATGTTGGAGAGAAAACACTGGCAGGTTGTGTGTTTTTGTGTGTTTTTTTTTTTTTTTTTTTTTTTTTTCCCCCTGCCAGCCTTTCAGACGGCGCTCGGCGTATTGCTCTCAATTGCACGTAACTGTCTAGACACATTTCGGGATCGGTTATTATGATGGACACGGAAACGGGGGAACAATGAAAACACGGGGCTCGAATTTTAATCCAGCGAGGGAAAGTCAGCCGATCGGCTCGTTTCAGCGGCTCACACCTCCCAGGCGGCGCGTCTTCACAGCCGTCGAGGAAACGTGATTCACACCTCTGCGTTGTGTTTTTTTCTCTTCCAACTTCAGTTTGTAATTCTGATAAAGATTCTTCGTGTCGCCGGTTTGAATCCGCACCGATTCGGCTCGTTAAACCGGAGAGGAAAATACGCCCGGAACGTTCGGCTTTTAATTTTATGGCGTGTTATCATTTCCAGGAAGCAATAAGCCATTTTAAGTTGTGATTTGCGGTGATTTTATGACGGCTTGGGATGACATTTAATTTTTACCTGAGGCCGTGCGCTGTTCGCCGCGCGCCGGTACGAGCAGCCCGTTTATTCAGCGCCTCGCTTTTATGGCTGCAGACGGTTTTACGGCATGTGGAATTAATAAGATACATTCTGCAAAAAAAACAGAAAACGTTTGGTTAGGGCTGCTGGCTGATTGGAGTTTGCATGTTCTTCAAGATGAGTTTAGCGATGGTCCTGTTGAGAAGTGACGATCTGAAAACCTCTAATTACTTCCCACACCGGGATTACAGAAGCATTCCTGTGTGTGCAGGAATGGATTCAGTTTTCCATCTGAAATGAGCTCTGGCACGGAAGTCAGCGTTTTTTTTATTTTGGACTTCGTTCAGATGTGGCTTCCTCTGTGCGCGATACGGCTTTGACGTGCGTTTGCGGCGCGATGGCGTGGTTAAACCCGCTTCCCGTGTGGAGGTGTTGTGAAGACCATTCAGTGGCTTCCAGTTCAGACGGAGGCTGTCTCTCTTTATGCAGCGGCGCCCGAGGCCTTTCAAACCACCGGCATCCATCTAATCCCGACTCTGGCCTCGTCCCGGCTCGGCAGACTGCTGAATCAAAACTCTTCCTCTCTAAAGCGCTAATTGACCTAGTTGGTCGCACGAAGGTCCTTCAGCTGTTTTTCTTATTATCGCCTCTTATTTTGAAGTTTTTTTAATTTGCTATGTTGTGAATAAAAGTATAAAAGTGGTTCATTTACCTTTTCGCACCGACCCATTCTATTCAAATTGCGGTTGTAACAAGAAAAGTTGGGCATTAGCAGGTTGCAACATGGCGCGCAGCAGCCCGGCGGCCTCAACGCAGGCCGGTCGTGCGCCGTCGGGCCCGTTATTGCCTCTTTATGACTGAGTCAGCACCGCTCAGAAGCCACGCCGGACTCCCGACGAACCAATTAACGGCTCGACTCGCGCGTAATGAGCGGCCGTAACAATTCATCGGATAAACGCCGGTTCGTAAAATTCGGGGGGGGGAAATGGAGCGAGCTGGCTTCCCTGACGGTGTTTTTATAAACACCTGTAACGGCCCCGCCGCTGCTCGCATCTCTTCCCGTCCCGGAACTCAAACCAGGGAACAATCAGCAGAAAGGAGTCTTAAATAATTTGGGACATGCCTGTTCCAGCACATGTTCTACATCGCCGCGCTCCTTCAGCGGCAGCGAGAGAAACAGTGTCGGATGAGAGGAGTGCGTCTCCTCTCCCAGATGGTGTTATCGTTAAACCTCGCTTTGGGCCCGACTACACACACACACACCAACACACACCAACACACGCGCTGAATACTAAGTGCCAAGTGGGGAAAAATATTGCCAATCACAATGAGCAATGATATGTAAGGCGTGCCAAGAAACAATGATCTGGGTAATAGCGGCGCCGTAAATAGCAGGCATTAGCGGGCTCAGGCCCATGCTGGGTTGATGTGGTTATTCTTCATGGCGCTCGCAGCCAGTCCCATGTCATTCACTTCTGACAGGATGGATGTAATGCTCTGTTTTGTTCTTTTTTAGTAAATATTTATGCCAGGATTGACGGGGATCACAGCGGATACGCCGGTGCGGCCCTGCTGTTGCTATAACGTCATTATTAATGCGATCGTGCTGGCTTGACAGGCAGTTCACATCGCCTCAAAATAGATGTGATATAAGTATGATTATTGCATATTTTCCAGAGGAGCCACAAAGGATCGGTCTGGTTGTGTAATCCTTTTAAAAGCCAGAAACCGACTGAGCACCAGGATGAAACCTGAGAGGAAGACAGACGAGCCCTCCTCCTCCTCCTCCTCCTCCTCCTCCTCTTTACAAATTGCTATCTAGATGATATCCTTGCTGAGTGTAAGTCTCGCCGTCCGCTGGGAGCGGCTCTGTAGATCGCTGCTTTGCTCTCCTCTTGTCATTCGGCGGATAAGATGAGCGGCGGCGGCGGCGGCGGCGCTTGGCTGACAGCCCTGTGAGCCCGCCTTGTTTTTCCTAGCCTTCAGAGTTTGAGAGCTGCAAGTTCAAAAAAAAAAAAAACAAAAAAAAAAAACATAAAACACAACGAGGAGCCGCGGAAAGTGCGTCTCCGCAGCATCTGCTCGGCGTTTGCTGTGTGAAAACAGACGCCCGTGTTGACACGCGGCTAATGGACTAGTATTTAGCCTGTGAAGTGGATAATGGCGGCTGATTACCGGCCCGCTCGCCGCTCGCCACCGGATGCCCAGCAGTGACGTGGCGCAGCGAGCCTCCTCTCCTCCACGCCGCTCCGTCCTCGTCTGTCGGCTCTTCAGCCCCTCCAGCCTTCGCGCTCGCCCTCCCCGAGGCGTCCCTCTTTCATTTTGCATCTCTTTGTCTCCATCTGTCTCCCTGCATCCCGTCTCATCCCTCTCTCCCCCTCCCCCCCCCCCCCGCCCGGGTTCGTCTTCCTCTGAAGCCCTCGTTACTTTCCTTCCTGTTGTATTTCATCTCAGCGGCGTTGTGTTTTCTCTTCGCAGTGGTCGTACGGATTCTACCTCACTCACAACCAGGGCCAGAGCGGCTTCGAGTTCTTCTTCAAGACCAAAGAGCTGAAAAAGAAGTGGCTGGAGCAGTTTGGCATGGCCATGTGAGTGAGAGTGTGTGTGTGTGTGTGTGTGTGTGTGTGTGTGTCAGCTGCGTTTTGTCACCTCATCAAAACGCCGGCGGTGGCCCGACTTGTTATTCAAGTAAGACCGCTCGTTGATTTACGAGAGACGCGACACCGAAGATGAGGAGGTAATGAGGCGGCGCTGAGCCGTGACACGGCCACGGCGGCGGCGGGTCGCCAGACTGCGTCAACCAGTCCTGGATCTGGGCCGCGTCCAGATTTCACTCAGCCTCATGAACGAACTGGTTCCAAGACGGAACGGTGCTGAGGAGAACGGCGTCACCAGTACTGCTGTCACAACCGTTTTTACACCGACGTCGTTTTTACTTTTTCATATCAGAAAAGTTCAGCGTTCACACGTCGGCAATGGAAACGCAGAAAGATAAAGTTTTCCACTTCCTCGCCCTGTACAGCAGGAGCTAACCACACGTCCTCCGAGTGGAATTAGTTTCCATTCAGCAGCATTAAACAGCCTGAGGACAAAAGCAGCAGCGTTTATTTCAGATTTTAACGCAGAAAAGGAAAAAACATTTCAGTGGGAAATCAAAGGACATAATTCTTCTATTTGAATGTTTCCTTTTGTAAAATCTGACTTTACACACTGACTGACGTTATTTAAAACCAGTGCAGATTTCAGGAGGCATTTTTTAAATAAACCCACCATTGTCCTTGAAAATGAGCGTTACACACACACAACGCTAGTTGACTAAAGCAGGTTTTAAACCTATGAAACGATGATTAAAAAGGTTTTTTTTTTTTTTTCCCTTAAGGAGACGTGAGTGGGGCTTGTTTCATGTTCAGTGGGGGGCCGGCAGTGAGGCAGCACTCAATTCCCACATTTCAAACCATGAAATAAAGCCGGGATGCTGTTAAATTACGATTACTTCATTCACCAGGGCCGAGCGGCGCGCGCAGGGGTTTCCTCAGAACACCGACACAAATAGACATTCATGCAGGTTTTTCGTTCTTTCTCATAATTTCTGAAACTAAACCAACCTCTGCAGGGTCTGGTTGATGGTCATTCATGATCGACTTCACGGTTTGGGTGAAGTTACATTAGTGAGAAGTCTTCTCGGGCCTGAACAGAACGGAGAGGTTAAAGTTGACGTTCTTCTCGTTCGACCCTTTCCTTCAGCTCGCTCTCTCTCCCTGCAGCCAACAGGAAGCTCCTGTAAACAACGGAGGGACGTCGTCCAATTGACTATACAGAACTGCTTACACACTTCTGCTCTGTCTTTCTTCTCTTTCTTTTTATTTTTTTTTTACTTTTTGATTTTGTTCACACAGACACACACCCACACACACACACACGCACACACACGCACGCACGCAGCCGTATCCCAGGGGGCCGAGAACACCTCTTGTGTTCACTTCAAGCAGACCTCGCCTGTCTACTCGCAATTCTCTCCTCTCCACTTCAAAGAGTGTGTATCAGTGAGACGTTACTGGAGCCACGGAGGAGTTTGTTGGCTGCAATTATAAGTGGGGGGAAAAAAACACACACACACACACACACAAACTTTTTGCTTTGAAAATGATGTTTTCATCAAACAATACAGCAGTTTAAAATCTGTAACAAACTGGGTGAAAAACACAAATGTTTCCGTTCAGGAAATTAGTGCGGAGTTCTTGTTTTGATCACGTTGAGCCGGACGCTGTGGAGAGGAGGTCGATACGGATTTAAATATTGTGATAAAGACGTAAAGGTTTGATGTCTGCATGAATACAGCCTGTGTGAGCGCACTCTGCTCAGACCGACGCCTGGATTGTTTTCTTTTTCTTTCCCCCTCAGTTTGACGTTTTCTGCTCTTGTTTAGATCAAACATCCGTCCCGAGAACGCCGCCAACAACTTCCACGAGTTCCACATGCACACCTTCGAGCGGATCACCTCCTGCAACTCCTGCCACATGTTACTGAGGTAAAGAGGGCCATCATGGCTCAGACACACACACACACACACACACACACACACACACTCAGCAGATGAAACCCCCTCAAGGCCGTCGTCGGCATAAAGCCCGAGGACGAGACGCCGACCCGTCCGTCCATTAAGAGCGCTGCTCTCCGGCGCACCCGAACAATCTATCCGTCACTTAGCCTTGACTCCTCTCTTCCTCTGCTCGCCGCTCGCCGCTCACCTCGGCTACACAGAGCTCCTTTTGAATCCTTCTGAATGGTGCGGGCGCCCAGAGGACGGCGCCCGGCGGTCTCCCTCACAGCAGGGACGACTGAGGGGCTTCACCCGGCGGCGGCGGCGGCGAGAAGAAGTGTCTGTCACACTTCAGCACTTCCTCTTCAAGGCGACGGATGGATGGATGGTGGTGGTGGTGGTGGTGGGGGGGGGGGGGGGGGGTTGATATATTTGCTTCTTCTGGGGGATGAAATGTGGCGTCACTTTTTCCTCAAACTATTGCATATCTCAGAGACCGGCGGATCTGTAAATACACAGACCGGCCACAACATTATGACCGCCTGCGCCTCCTCGTCCCTGACCTCACAGTGACCTTCCCTGCTGCTCTCTTTTCTCCTACTCCTGTGTCTGCAGGGGCGTCTTCAACCAGGGCTACCTGTGCTCCAAGTGCGGTTTAGGCGCCCATAAAGAATGCCTGGGCCGCTTCGGCTGCTGTGGAAAAACAGGTACGCTCGCCACGCGTCGTCTGATCGCCTCGTCTCGTACCAGCGAGTTTAAGAAAGCAGGAGGCCCCGCTCAAAATAAAGAAGGAGAAACTTCCCGCGTCCTCCTTCCTCTCAGCCAAGGTCATCCGAGTGTTCGATCGGTATCGCAGATTCTCGTTCAAACGCTTCCCCGCTTCCCCGGGTGGGTTTGACACTTCAGAGCACCGTAAAGGCAATGTCACTGCATATCGCTGCACACATCCCCGAAGCCTAATGGCAGCTTTGCCGAGGAGTTTTCAGAAACTCCTGACTTTTTTATTCTGCCCCTGTTGTGTGTCTGTCAGTCAGCTCGCTGTGCAGGAGCTGACAGCTCCGAGAGACGACGGAGGGAAACTTCAGACACGTGGAATGAAAAGGAGGCCGTCAGAAACCCGCTTAACATGTCCTCTCCGCTTGCCGCGTGTTCCAAATGCTTGTGTGTGTGTGTCTGTGTGTGTGTGTGTGTTTTGTGTGTCAGAGAGAGCGCGAAGAGGTGAAAAAACTAAATTTACACTTTTTGTTTGTGGAAGTTTTTTCGGGCTTTATAAAGTGCACGTTCTCACAGCGCCTTAAAACTCTGCGGCGGCGGCGGCGTTCTGGCTGCACGGTCTGCCGCAGTGGCGCGCGCGCGTGTGTGTGTGTATTCCCCGTGGCAGGCTGCCAGCTCCGGTTGGACCTGGCATCTGTCACGGCGCGATCGGGTCGCAGAGGCAATAACGGCGCTGCCAGGCCCACCTGGGCGCCGCCGCGCGCCCGAGGAGATTGAGGCGACACCGGCGGCGGCGGAGCGCCGAGCTGTGAAGGCTGGGATGTTGGTTTGGATTTGCCCTCTCATTACTCCACTCGGTAACCCCCCCTCCACCCCTCCACCCCCCCTCCTCCTCTGCCGGTGCAGTAATGTGTGGGTAACGCACCGATTTACTAAAATACTGTGAGGATTCTGGGAGTTTTGGATGAAGCGATGCAGTCCGCACGCCTTTTACAAACACACCATCACAGCATCAGGGATTGTTGGCGCGCGTGTGTGTGTGTGTGTGTATGTGTGTGTGTGTGTGTTGTTGTGATTTCTGTTTGCTGGGTTTTGTGTGTGTGAAAAAAAAGCCAAAGATAAGCCATTGTTTACCTGCATTTGTCTCTGTTATCGGCTCCCTGGCTGTGAGTTTGTGTAACAGGTCAAAGTTCACTTTAGGAACAACAGGCTTGGTGAGAGTGAGATGTGTGTGTGTGTGTGCGCGTGCGCTTTGTTTATATCTGTGGCTTGGTGCCAGTGTTCGTGGCGGTATGTGCGCGTGTTTATGCAATTGCTCTGTACTGTACCTGAACTGTTTGTTCCTGCATAGGTGTGTGTGTGTGTGTGTGTGTGTGTGTGTGTGTGTGTGTTGGGGGGGAAGGTGTAACCCGTCCCTGAGGGAGCCAATGAGAGAACCTGGTGGAGCAGAAACCCCAGGTCTGCCCCCCCGCCTCGTTAGCTCCTCCCGGGCGGCTGTCAGGCGGTCAGACGCCGCTCTGCTCTCCTCTAATGAGGGAGTGTTTCCTCGTACCCATGAGCGCCTGCAGGTGTTTGCGTTCAGCCGCCAGCCCGTCATTCACTGTGCCTGTTCTCAAACTTCTTTCAGATTCCGGCCCCGTCAGAACTCAGGTGAGCTGCTGCCGCCCTGTGTGTGTGTGTGTGTGTTCCTGTTAGTGTGTGTGTGTTCTGTCTGTCCGTGCCTGCAGTCCGCCTCCTCTCCAAAGCTTCGCTGCTCTTTGAAGAGCTCGCTCGCTCTCTCTCTCTCTCTCTCCTGCAGCTATTTGCCAAGGAGACCCCAATTGACTCTAGTAGCTGCAGCCCCTCCTGACACCGGGAACCGGAGCGCTTGGGGAGATTTACTCCCGGCTGTCCGTGTTTCTGAAGCTGCTTTGCTGCTCCGGCGCTCGGGAAACGAGACCGCAGCGCTTCATTCTTTCAAGCCGTTTCCATGTAAATGCCACCTGGGCGAAAAAAAAAAAAAGGGGCCTTTTGGCCTACTTTCAGCTCTGGATTCATCGCCTTGTGTTGAGTTTTTTTTTCTATTGAATGTGCCGAAGAGAAGCAGCAGGAACATGTTGATGAGCTGCTCTGATGCAACACACCGACGAGTTACATGTGAATCCAGAGCTGCAGCGTTATTATTCTGAAGTCAGCACTAATTACAGCCCGGGGTGGAAATGCAGCACAAACTGTCCTTTCATCCTCCGGCAGGAAAGTTGTCAGAAACAGTGCATTCCGTCTTTTATGTGAAATATTTGTGCAACATTAAATAACAAACCGCTTCTTTTAAGTTTTTTTTTTGCAGAAAGAGTGAGCCTTGCTGCTCTGTGCCGCTGTGAATTCTTCCTGCTGCAGCTCATAGTGTCGGTGCATGTGACATGAATGCATGCAAGGCCAGCAGCATGTGGCCTGTATGCCAGAGAGAGTAGGTCAGGTTAAAATATTAATTGTGTGTGTGTGTGCGTGCGTGCAGCAGTAAGTGTGTGTCTGATATTTGATTTAGTAGGTAAGACGCTGGTAGAAGGAAAAGTTGTTGCAGTGACTCGTTTTAGGCCCCAGGTATGATCAGTGTGCACCACTGATTTAAAAACGGGTAATTAGTTCATTTTGTTTCACCGTACATGCATGTTGTTTGTGCTCGCCTGTGCCTTTTTTAATGCCACTATCTTTGTGTTATTGCAGGGCAAAGATCGAGATCCAGGTGAGCCAGTGAGACACAACACCTCCACACACACACACACACACACACACACACACACACACACACACACACACACACACACACACACACTCACTCACTTCTTTGTCTTCCAAAGGCAACATCTGTGTGCACAAACATTGAGCTCTCTCACTTCCACACGTCCAGGTGCATCGCAAATAAATTGAAAAAGTTTCAAGTATTACTAATTTCTTCCATAGATTATCTGAAAATATCATTTTCATCTATATTTATATATTTAAAAAAAAGCTTTTAATTGCAAAAATGTCTAAACTGGTTATAACTTATAAACAACTGTGAAAAGTTTCAGATATAAGTATCATTTTGATGAATAAGATGCATTCTTTGGAAAAAAAAAAAAGTTGAATTCTAATAAAATTAGAGGAACATCTGAGACTGAAGATGATGGCTTCCTTACATTACATTTTTCCAAATCCAGTCATTTCTGAAGTATTATTTTAACAAAACGCAGAGTTTTAGTGAAATAGCCTTTAGTGCAAAATGATAAATATAACAGATGCAACAGTTGCAGGATATTTATGAAGCTCTCTAACCTGCTCAACTGAAAAATAACCTGTTCCCTCTTTGAAAATTCCAATAAAGCAGCATTGCTGGGATTTTTATTGAGATAATTTTTCAGTGGTTCAGACGATTCAACAATTTTCTGTCATTTTTGTTCAGATTTTAATTTTTTTTTTGCGTCTTGCTTCAAACCAAAGCGTTGTACCAGGTGCTCCACATGTTTCCTTCCCTGATTCTACAAGAAAACAGTGCATGAGCACATTTTTTAGAAAGAGTAAATGTTCCACATCAACCTTGCAGGTTAAATTGAGAGAATCGGTGAATCAGCTTGAGATCGTTTGCCTTTACCATGGAGGTGGATGCTGTTTAATTTTTTTTTTTTGTCATTGAAAATTCAGATTTAAAGCTCAACTTAGCTCCTGTGTGCATGTAAAGTAAATGTGGCCTCTGTAATTCTGCCTGTTTTCCTTTTTCCCCTTTCCAACAAGACTTCCGTGTGTGTGTGTGTGTGTGTGTGTGTGTGTGTGTGTGTGTGTGTGTGTGTGTGTGTGTGTGTGTGGGGCCAAGCTGCACCGAGGCCCTTTAATCTCTCATAAACCTGGCTTCAACACTCATTTTTCCACCCCTCCATCCATTATACTGGAGAAAATCATTTGTGACTGAAGACGCATTAAAATCAATAGGCGTTTGATTGCCCCGGCCCTCGGCGTTTCGTAATATTGCAGCGCCGCTCTCTTTGTCTATTTTCAAAGGTGCACTGGCTGCACGTGGCTTGTCCTTGTGTGTGGATAGGAATGCAATTCGTGCCCCCGAGACTGGATTCTCCACGGCCCTGTGTCTTTAGAAGTCCCGTCGAGGCGAGGTGGCACATGTGCAGGGCTGCCAGCCACAGCCGGCGCCGGAACAGACCCTGAAAGAGAAGCAAGGCACTTATAGATGTATTAGAGTTCAATGCAACGTCTGTTATTCGCCTCCTCCCTTCTGCGGTCACTGGGTTTTTTTTTTTTTTCTTCCAGTTATGCACAGTTAATTCCATTAGATGGTGGATATCGGGATTTGTTTGCTGAGCGATTCATGGTGACATTACAAGTCAGTCGCAGTGATTTCTCGGTGGATAATGAGATCAAAGTTGGCCATTGTCTCAAATCGAATAGTGCTGACTGGGGTCATTTCCAGTAAGCAAATCCAGCCCAGTCAAGAGGCGATTCTTTTACTGCACCAACAAATCCTTCGCTCTTTATTAAAGCTGGATGTCAGAGAGTCCTTGAACCGGGAACGGCGGCAGGTCGAGGAAAAGCCGTGCGGGCGGCGGCGTTTCCAGGCAATAAGAGCTAAAACTTTGATTGAATTTCATAGAAAACTTTCCAACAAGTGTCCAGGACGTGTTGTTCAGTAGTCCCAATCCTGCCTATCTTTTAATCCGAGACTGCGGTAGCCTGCTGTGCAGCAGGGCGCACCGTGCAGCTTATCTGTAGTAAGATAATGAGTCCAAGTGATTTGCAAGGGCAGTACAACGCATGTGTGTGTGTGTGTGCATGTGTGTATACACACGTATACTCCCTCTCATTATCACCTATAATGGAGCCATGAATAGTTTAGCGGAGGCGAGCGGAGCCCCGAGAATGACAAGCGTGCCTCTCTGACCGGAGGTCTGTGGTCTGGTGGAGACGACTCTCCTCCACAGCTGCTCCCACATTCAGCCTCTAAACCTTATTCTGTCGCTGTGTGTGTTCTAACCAAACCAACCCCTCCTCGCCCCCTCGCAGGTTTGCCCAAGATGCTGGTGATCAGGAACTACTTCGGCGTGCCCAGCCCCGCCTCCGGCCCGGCGCTCAGCATCCAGACGGGAGACATCATTGAATTAATCCGCGCCGACCTTCACAGCCCCTGGTGGCAGGTCAGAGGTCGCAGCTTCTCTCTCTCTCTCTCTCCCTCATTTTCACGCCGTAAAAAATTGCACCTGCTTTATCTGAATCTGTAATTTCCCCCACGGTCACTCCGTCTCACCTTTACACCCGCTCTATTGTAGGGTCCCTCACGCTTCATCTTTAATTAAACTGCTCTTGTTTTTTAATATTTTCTGCAGATTTTCCTCTTTTGCTGGATATTTTATGCTCTCTGAAAACGAGCAGTGACATTTGCAGCCTTTACTAATGAGCTGCACATGAGACAGAAGTTGTTTTTTTTTTCTAACAAGAAAACGGCGACTGACAATTATAACACACGAGGAAGGAAAACTCCCACGTGCCACTTTCATGCAGGCAATTACTGCTGCGTGATGCAGCGCCGAAAGAGACGGGGCCGCTCGCATCGTCGCCCGCCTCCTCCGGCGAGGGCCGTCGCAATGATCGCACGAGACGTAAAGATCTCACCTCGGCCCTGTAAATTGATTTTTATTGACACGCGCTGCTCGGCAGCGGAGACGCAACGTGAGGAAAGTGCGCCAGCCTCTGCGCGCGTATACAAAACAGACGGAATAAATAAAGCGTTCAATTAGCCGCGTGTAAAAAGCCTGACTGGAGGCGGCCATAGCAGCAAACATTCAATATCCATCACCCCTGCAGCCAACAGACCGTAATCATTTCTGCAGTGTGTGTGTGTGAGTGAGTGTGTGTGTGTGACAAACGGGATCGATCACTGTAATTTCATTTCATTCACCAGCAACCATGTGTTTACTCTGTCAGCGTCCCCGGCTATAATCATTATTAGGCTCTTAGCGAGGATGCTCGGAGAGCCGGCGTTTACCGATAACACGTCCTGAGGGCGCAGGGGCGTGACGCCGGACGGGTGGACGAAGGCCTCCGAGAGCGTTTCTGTCATACGAGGAAATACTCGCATTGCTTTAAATTAGGATGCAGCTGCTTTCAGAGTGCTCAACAAGAGCCCCGGCAATCTGAATTTTTAGTTTCCAATCTCTGTTCCAATCAATACTTTCTTTGAGATGAAGTGGATGTGTTGGACGGAGGATGCTGAGATGATGACTGACATGGAGGCAGAAGATCTGCTTTAAAAAAAACTGCTTTTTTTATCTACTACATGTTTCTGAGAAGTCCTGTTTGGATGCAGTACATGCAAATTGAAAGCAAAACTATTTCCAATCCAGTCCATGCACTCAAAAATAATTAATTTAAGGTGTGTTTGACGACATTTCAGCACTAAGTTTGTGTAATTAGAAAGTTTATAAACATTTTTTATTCTTTTATTTCTGCTCCATTATACAGTCTACATCTTCCTCATTACATTATCTCAAGTCTTTTCTCTGCTACTGTGATGACTTTTATTTGTCCCTGTGACACACACACACACACACACACACACACACAATGAGTGACTAACCTCTCACCCAGCGCGCCCCCATCCCCACACACACACACACACACACACACACACTCTTACACACAGCCTGCATTTCTCTGCACACACTCACTGAACATGTGACGAATAGAAGCTGTGAGTTTTCCCAAATTTGACGCCGTTGGCTGTAAAAACATTCAGACTGTAAACTCCCTCCCTCACACTGTGGGAGTGTGTTTATTCCGTTTTTTTTTTTTTGCCTCCTCTCGACAAGAACTGCATTGGAATGAAAGTTAAAGTGTTAAAGATAAGAGGAGGCGTTATTTTATTTAATTATTTTGTCAATTAGGAGGAGCAGGCTGCACCGCTTCCTTTGGAAATCTGCGGTTTGAACGTCCTGCTGATAAATCAGGGCCCTGAGCTTCCAGAGGAGGAATAAGGAACTCTTCCTCTTTCTCTCTCTTCCTGCCGGGAATCATTCCCGCGATCGTTAACCGCTGCTGTAAATTTGCGCCGCGGCGTGGCGGGCTAATTGTCCCTGAGTTATGGAGGCGTCCTCGGCCAGATGTGTGTAACGCAATTATCTCTGTGGTTTCAGGGCAAGATCCTGTCGACGAAGGAGGTGGGCTTCTTCCCCAGCGACGCGGTCAAGCCTTGCCCATGCGTAAGCGGCGTTTCACTTCCTCACATTAAGACCCCCAGCATGCATCTGCTGTGATCCGGCAGTGATCAGAGGGCATTCTGGGAGATTCCTGTGTGGAGGGACGCTCTCTGATCTCCTCGCAGAGCTTCAGGTCTCAGCTTGTAGAGCGTGACTGCTTGTGGACGGAGGGGAACCGCTGAACTCTGACCTGTTGCTCGTGCTCCTGCGCGACCGCAGCGCCATGTTCCATTTGATAACCTGAATATCAGCTGCTGGAGGAACACGAGGCCTCCAGTAGATAACGGGCCATTATCGCTGCTGTAAAGATAAGAGGAGCATTAAGCCGCTTTATTGAGGTCGTGCAGCGCAGCGGCGTCTGTTTTATGGAGGAGCTGCTGAGAGGCGCGGCCGCGGACGTCGCGCCGGGTTTTATAGCCGCGTCTGAGGATAAGTGAAAGCTACATGAAAACAACAACAACAACAACAACAACAACACGTGTCCCTCTGCTCTGTGCTGCAGGTCCCCAAGCCCGTGGACTACTCCTCTCAGCCCTGGTACGTCCGCCACCCATCCAGACCTTTTCGTGTTTTTACCTGCAAAAATCACCTCATTGAAATCCCTGCGTCCAGAAAACCTTTCAAACATCCACTCGCGTTTCAGGTTCGCAGGCCCGATGGAGCGGCTGCAGGCGGAGGCGGAGCTCATCAACAGGGTCAACAGCACCTACCTGGTTCGCCACCGCACCAAGGAGTTCACCGAGTACGCCATCAGCATCAAGTACGTGCCCGAATACACGCCGCGTCGGATCAGATGACGGGACGGCGTGCTCGAGACGGCGGCCAACCAAAGAGAAACTGACCGTGTTCGCTTCGCTACGGTCCCGCTCGACGCCCACTGAGGCCGCCTCAGCGGTTTATAATTACGAGCGCGCAGCCATGTTAATCTGACTAATGAGGAATTAACAAAGCGTGCTTCGAGACCCCCGGGGGGCGCCGGCGACCCAACCCATCTCCACAGCGCCGTTACAGCTGTGGAAGCAGACCTGGCTGCTGGAGTGTGGCGTTCTTCTCCAGAAGCAACGGAAACCTTCCTTTGAACTTAATTTAGCTCCCCCCCCCCCCATCCCCCCGCCTCGGTGCTCCTCCTGCGCTCAGGTCTTAATTGCGTGCGCGCACACAGCCTCTGAGCAGGAGTGAATGTGAGGCTGTTGAAGGTTATTAAAGCCTGGCAGTGCGGGAGGGAAGCAGGCGGACGTAGCTGTGGAAACGGCATTTTGAGAAGTATTACTCACAAATGGAAATGCCCTCCACGCCTCCTCCTGTGTTGGTCATTCAGGCTTTTTTTTTTTGAGGATTTGCTCCCAACAACTGCCGTCTGCATTAAAGTTCGACATTTAAACCCGACTGTAAAATCCAGCCTCACACACTGTTTGTGAAAACGACTCGCTGCAAAGTTTCCCCTTGTTTTAGCGATGCAGCAACATGAGGGAAAAACTCCAGTTATTCAAATATGTATTAATTAAACCTCAACTAGTTCAAAAATTTGAGCAAATTAAACATTTCCAATGATGTCTGATGGTGCAAAAATCCTGATATTTCCTTTTTTTGATACATTTTCTTGCATCCAAAACTACATGTTTCATTTCCCAGCAAACTAATGTTGGAAAAAGCTGCCACTTCCCAGAGTTCATGAGTTGTTTTTCCATATTTTCTTTTTCCACAAGTCTGCCTTTGCAGTCTAACTTTGATGCTAATTTAATTTCCGTAACAAAAAGGTTCTCGGCTTTACCTGCTGCTGTATCGATCTCCCGTTGTTGCCTCTTATTGGGTAAAGGTTGTTTGCTGTATTTACATTTTGCAACGTTGGGGATTTGAATCATTTTGAGGCCAGTTTTGGCCCACTTGCCTTATGTTTTACACCCTGGAGCAGAGCGTGTACTCACGGTGCTCTTACTGGTAAATCCTGAAAATGCGTAAAACATTGCTTGATAGATTCAGACAGAATCTGCAGCAAAGTCTGATGAAGGAAAACTGCAGTCAGCCACGCATGCAAACGCAAAAACAGGTGGCGCCCGGGGGAAAGGGGGGTGGGGGTGGGGGGGGGGGTCCCCCGATCGCCCATCATTCATGCATCACAAACCTCTGGGACCCCGGTGCATTGCCGCCGCGGCGCCGCCCTCCGCCGGGGCCGGGGGCCGGCCACCGATCGATGGCGGTGATCAGGGAGGGAAATTACACTCATAACTTATTCAATGGCCCACAGGTACAACAACGACGTGAAGCACATAAAGATCCTGACCAAGGAGGGCTGCTTCCACATCGCCGAGAACAAGAAGTTCAGGAGCATATTAGTGAGTCTCTCCAGCCGCCGTTATTTATTTATTTATACTTTTTTTTTTTTTTTCTTTTTAATTCCGCCACTGCAATTCATAAATAAATCATTCTGTTGGCTTAATGAAGTGTCAAAACAGGAATTTTATTTCAGCAACGTGCAACGAAAATAGCCATGATTAGAGCGGCGTTTATGCCGGCCCGGGGGCTGCGGCGTTTCGGTCTGTGTAGGTTCACTTCAACGCTTTTCCCAGCTTCCTTCACTCAGGCTGGCAGGTTCATGCCACTGGTTTGTTTCCTTCACTTTAAATTTGGAAGGTTTGATGAGGTGAAAATCAGAGCAATTATGTAAAATAACATTTTCGCCACTGTTGGAAATCCAGCTCTTCATGGTGTGTGTGTATGTGTGTGTGTGTGTGTGTGTGTGTGCAGGAGCTGATCGAGTACTACAAGCACCACTCTCTGAAGGAAGGCTTCAGGAGTCTGGACACCACGCTGCAGTTCCCGTACCGGGAGCCGGAGAACGCCGCCGTGCACCGGCTCAACCGCCCCGGCGGCAACAGTGAGTACCTCTAGACGTCGCTCGCCGCCGCCGGGGCTCCCGGCGTCTCTCCCATGTTGTTTTCTTTTTTTTTTTTTTAGCGGGACGAGGATTAAAAGCGCAGCAGCTGTTTGTTTGGCCGCTCTCTGTCTCAGTGTGTCACTTTCACGCGTCGGGGTTTCAGACCGGCGTCTCTGCGTCCCGCTTCATTAAAAGCTGTCCCGTGGAGTTTTCCCACCGCTGGCGGCGCCGCCGAGCCGGTCCTCACACTGCGAGGAAGGAAGGACTTGAAAGGTGGAGAGCGGGCGCCCGCTCAGATGTTTAGTGTCACAGAAAATAGAAGAGAAAGGTTGAAACTCTTAAATAGTTCACAAATGTAGAAAATATTTTTCCTTGAAAACACGCGTTGTGAACCTGTTCCTGTAGAACATGCACTCATATCTTTCTTACTCGTCTGTGGATCCCAACGGAAACGCCAGGAAGTCTGACATGAGCCCACCTGATGAGGTCTGCTGCTCATCCCACAAATGCATGTTCCATTTGCACAACGGCGGACGGGCATTCAGCGGCATTCAAACACTTCTTTTTATCAACGCTGTTAAAAACACTCGCGCCCCGGCACGCGCTCTGTGGATTCATATCGGACCGTCTTTAAACGAGGCGGCCGGCGGTTTGTCGGTTAAGAACAGGGCGAGTCTCCTCTGATGCTGATTGTTTTTGACGGGACGGTCAGACGGCGGTTTGCGGCTCCCCCGAGCATGTGATTAGGCTTGATGACGCTCTCCGGCCGATTATCCAGGATCACGTCGGCGAGAGTTTCAGAGCAGAAGGATAATCTGGCGGAGGCATCGAGGAGTTTAGGAACCATCATCACCCTGGACCGGAACCACGGATCTAACAGTCAGGGTCTGGGTGATGTGTGGCGTTTTTTAAACGGATCTAAAACGTCGGGGCTCTCCAGCAGCGTCTTGTTTTATGTCGCTTGTCGGCTCGGCCGTCCACAGACATCACCTCCCTCCCCAGACAGCCTGAGACGCTCTCCGGGAGCCGCTCTGCCGTCGCCGGGGTGAAGATTTACGCAGCGTGATTTCTGTCTACCTGTGTAAAAAAATGAGCTGTTTGCTCGGCTATGAATGTGCCACACCTCTACACAACTCCTGTCACACACACACACACACACACACACACACACACACACACACTCTCTCTCCTGGTGCACTCATCTCGATGATCTCTTATGCATGCAGCTGCTGTTCCCGCTCAGCTCCACCACTTTGTCACTCGTTACCGTTGCTAACCTGATTGCTCTCAGCGTTCAGCCGCTGTTCATCAGGCCCGACCGAAAGGGAACACACCATCCTGCCAGGGAGCTTTTTTTTGTTTTTTTTTTTTGTTTTTTTTCATTCTTCTCGCCTACAGAAGTTAACAGGTGTGAGCTGTGCAACTTTTGAGCTGAGGGTTTAATGAGATGAGGCTCTGAAGTGAAGCAACAGATAAAACAGCCGAGCATTGTCAAACTGCCAGCTCGGGAGTGAGCGGAGCGGAGTGTGTGTGGGGAGGAATAGTTTTTAGCGTCGGGAATGTGTTTTACGGGAAGGAAAAAAGAGGATTTTTTTTTTTTTTTTCCGGAGAAGGTGTGCACTGTAAACAAGTTTTATTCTCTGTTTCATTGGCGCGGCTGATGGTGAAAGGGGAATTAGAAGCGGTTTAATGCTTGTCGCTCAGCGGTTTCACAAGTGTGGGACGGCTGTCACCTTGAGGTGCAACGGCGGCAGAAAAAAGCCGGCTGTCAGGAGGCGAGCGAGTCGGGGGGAGAAGTGAGACGATGCTAGAAATCATTTCAGCCGAACAGAGATGAACTGAAGTTGGAAACGTGCGTCTGGATGCTCGACGTCCCGCCGTCACCGCGCCGCTTGTCTCTGTGACAGGAAGTCCTTCAGTGTGGTCCAGCAGAGGCGTGGGGGTCGGAGGTCATCCTCTCACACTCCGAACCCGCGTTAAAGACCGTTCAAAGCTTTTATCCTGAACAAACACACATCACAGAAGAAGCCGTATCGAGCCCGGCGTGCGCCAGACAATGGAAAAACTGGAGTCCTGCCGCGGTCGGCGTTCGTTTGAAGCGTCTCGCCGACCGTCGCAGTGAACAGATTGTGCGGTTTGCCGTGGTCGTCTCTCGCGCAGGCGGCCATTTTCACCCCCTTCCCCTCTGAAATGTTTTGAGCTCCGCTTGAAACCTCCTAATTAATGTTTCTGCGTTCTCTGAGTCGTGTCACTTCGTGCGGGCTTGCTGGCGGCACAGCTGGACCGATTTGCATGTTTCTAGCCACAAAAAGCGGCAAGCGACGACGGCGTCAACTGGCGGCGCGCGCGGGACGCCGAGCCGCCGATTGGATTCCGACTCTCCCCGGCGAAACGGCGCGAGCGTGGATGTTGTGCACTCGCGCTCTCATTACCCAGCCGGCTGGCATTGTGTATTCCGGCGCGGTGCAACAAATCAGATTGTGCAAAAATGAAGCATGTAAAATGCAGCTGGTGTTTCTGCGGCTGTTTGAAGTGGAGGGCGATCCCTCTTCATATCGCTCCTACCTCGGCGCCATTAGGGCTTGCTGAGCTGTCTCTCAGTGCTGGGATTAGTATTCATTTTAAAGAACCACCGGAGCGGCGCTCCCCTCGCTGCATATCAATAACCGGGGCCGGTTAACTCGCCGGCAGTATTGTTGGGAGCGGCGCATTTTTCATCAAGTTTGGGCATTTATCTGCCGCGGCGAGGATTAGATTTTCTGCTCTGACGCCGAGGGGCCGGGCTCCAAACCCAGGCTGTGTTTCAAAGAAATAACAAGGCACGTCTGAAAACAAGTGAAAACACGCTCAGCCTTAAAGTTAAAGGTCTAGATCCAACTTTTCTAACGGGGATAATTGTTGTGCAATTTGTGAAGTAGGGCTCGTTCTTCTTTTTGCTACCAATCATCTTTTGAAAAAAAGTATGAAGCAACATGTAATGAGCGTAAATTAAAATAAATTGTGCTGAAGTGAGCGTAACCTGAAAGTTAAGGCCCGACCTTCATGTTTAAAGCCTTTCAGTTATTTAGCTTCTCTTTGAGGACTTCTGCCTGTTTAGCGTCTCTTTCTGGTCGTTCTGGTTGTTTCTCCAGAGCTTCTCTGATTGACTTCCAGCCTCCAATAACGGCTTCACAGCCTGTAAACTGCGTTTTCATTTGGACTTTGATGCTGTGGACGATTCCCACATCAGGTTTCCATCTGCTCCGCTCACCCCAGTTAAACTTCTCCCAACAAATATTATCTGCTGGCGTGTCTTTAATTCCGCCACCTGGATCTGGTTTCACTTTTGAAGTTCTGTTTTTTTTCTCACTTCACTAACACTATTAAGTCAAACCTTTTTAGAACCGGCACTCCGTCCCGATTGTGCCTGCGCCAGATTTTGCTGTGTTTTCTTGTTCGGGCTCCAAAATAAGCCGGTGGACTCGGACTCACCAATTCTTTGAGGGTTAGAGGTTCTGCTCCCCGGAGCGCGGCAAGGCACCGACGCCGCCAAACTCTCGTATCGCTGGAAATGGATCAATGCGTGGAGCTTCTTTCTTTGACAGTCAAAAATACTGCGGGACAGATAAAAATACAAATGTTTTATTCAGCTTTCTTCCAGAAAAAACACTTTAAAGCAGAGAATAGTGCACCGTGGGCAACCTTGACTTCCTGAATAGACAACAGTGTGAGAGCGTTGTAATAGTAACACAGTGAGTCAAGCTGCTGATAGAGTTGTGGAGTGAAACACTGCTGCAGTCGTGACTACAGTGCAGGTGGATGATTGTCTTTATCAGTATGCAAATGGAGGGGGGGGGGGGGGGTCTGTAATTGTGAGTACACTGCATGTTCCTCCCAATTAAGCGCAGAACTGAAGACGTCGTCCCTCATTAATGACGCGCACATCCCCGTCGCTCAGCGGAAAACAAGATGTCATTTCCTAAAGCGTCCAGCACACAGACGGTTATGTGGGGCTTCCTCACCTCCCTCCACTTTACCAGCAATGGGGGCTTTTTGTTTTCCCCCCTGAAGGCCAGATTCTGCTGGGTAAAAAGCTGTTTTATAGCTGGATGCTGTAGATTATCCTCTTATGAGTATAATTCAAACCTTTTCTGTCATTAGATGAAGTTTCAAACCCTGTAAATAATGAACCTCTGAACAGGAAGTGCCGCTCGCCTGTGTTCCTTCTACCTCTGAAAGCAAAAAAAACACCAGAAATGTATTTATTTTTCTCTCCTTTGCTTCTCTCTCTCCCTCCACCATCCCTCCTCCTCCTCCTCCTCCTCCTCCTCGCCCCCCGCCGCCTGGCCTGCCCCGCCATAGCCCCATTGCTCTGCGGCCTCTCTCTTGTAACTCCTGCCGGCTACAGCTTTGTTCCTCCTTCCTCTGCTCCCTTCTGGTCAGGTACAGGTATCGCTTCTCTCTGTCTCCCTCTGTCTCCCTCTGCCTCCCTCTCTCTCTCTCTCTCTCTCTCTCTCTCTCTCTCTCTCTCTCTCTCTCTCTCTCTCTCTCCTGTTGTGTTAAATGCTGCTTTTGCATGCTGGCTGTAACTCGTCGCATCACACCTCTACATTCTTCATCTGGCTTCATTTCACCTTTTCCATCGTGCCGTGCTCACTCACACACACACACACACACACACACACACACACACACACACACACACACACACACACACACACACACACACACACACACACACACACGCTCACACCATCCTGCGTGGGGAACACAGGGCGTGTTTATTTTCAGTAATGCATGTGAGTGTGGTGTGTGAGTTTGTACTTGCCTGCCCGTGTGTGTGTGTGTGTGTGTGTGTGTGTGTGTGTGTGTGTGTGTGTGTGTGTGTGTGTGTGTGTGTGTGGCCGAAGCAGTGCTGAGAGCAGTGGAGATTTATGTGGCTTAGATCTGTGTGTGTGTGTGTGTGTGTGTGTGTGTGTGTGTGTGTCCGTCAAAGTAAAGGTGGAAGTGTCCAAATACACAGAGCGTCCCGGTATTAGATATTCCATCCCCACGGCCGGGGAGCGGCGGTCTGACATTCCATTTCCACCTGTCAGCTCCGGCCAGCCCGGCCCACCAGTCAGTGTCGGGGAGGGGGGGGGAGCCGGTGAGGGGGGGTAACTAGCTTAGCTGCTACACATCTGTCTCTTACACTGCTGTCTCCTCGACAGGAGGCGGCTAATCACACACACACACACACACACACACTGCTGTCAAAACACTTAAGTCAACTGCTTCAGCTAAAGCGATGGACTCACACGCTTCATGCTACAATAAACTGACCCACACCTGAAAATCTGTTATTTTCTGCGCTCAATTAAGAAGCTGATTCAATAAAATACCCATAAAAGTACAAATACATTACTTTGTTTCATTAAAGTTACTTCCACCCTTGCCTACAAAGTGTTGTGATGTTTTGCACATTTTTTTTTTAAAACAAAGTTGTGAAATCAGTGAAGTTTTTAGAATCATTCGACCTAGAAGTAGAAACTGTGGGAATGCAAGCTTTACTTATTTAATACAGTTCAATGAAAATGCATGTAAATATTATACGTATGTGAAAGTACAGCAGCAGCTCTTTTCCCCCAAACCTGTTTGTGTGTGTGAGTGTGTGTTAGTGTGTTACTGATCATCAAACCAAACCTGTGTTGTTGTGCTTTCTCTCTCCAGTGTTTACTCCCAAAGTGATCGGCGTGGCGATCGCGCGGTACGACTTCAGCTCGCGGGACACCCGGGAGCTGTCGCTGCAGGAGGGCGACGTGGTGAAGATCTACACCAAGTCCGGGGCCAACGGCTGGTGGCGGGGCGAGGTCAACGGCAGGGTGAGGCGCCGTGAAGCTCCGACTCTCGGAGCGATGGGTGCTTTTCCTCCTAAACTTTGCAAACTAAAATCGGAGTTTGCTGACGTTTCGTCCTCCTGCCCTGTTTTGATTATCGGTTTTAATTTGAGACTGTAATAACCGAGCCGCTGCCTTCGTGTTCACGCTCTGTGACATTTAATAAAGCCGCAGAAGTTCCAGAACTTCTACCTGCTGTTTACTTAAGAGATCCTCCTGGTTGTTGAGTCCTCAAATCCAATTTCATGCCGCTCTTAAAACAAGCGTTTTGTAGGAGAGCGACTGGCAATTATTTTAGTCTCCAGGTACCCAGGGCTGCTCAGATTTAGTCTCTTTTATCATTAGCCTGTCATGTGCAGCCTCTCTGTTTCCACACCGCCTCTTGGAAAGATCTTCCTCTTCTTCCTCCTAAATGCATTAATCTCTGCTGCCAATACCCAGAGCGCTCTATAATCAGGCGTCCAACGCCGAGAGGATCCGGCGTCTATATGTGCTGACTCCCACTCGCATGCATTTGAGCCTGGCGCAGAGCGAGCGAGCGTGTGTGTGTGTGTCTGTGTGTGTGTGTGTGTGTGTGTGTGTGTGTTGCAGTCAGTAAGTAAGCAACACATCTGTGCTGCGGCTGTGTTGTGAGAGCAGCTGTGCTAAATGAAGAAGCGTTTCTCTGCTGCTGAAGACGGTGCGGCTACTGCAGTCTGTGGAGAGCTGTTACGCTCTCTTTAGGGCCATCAGCCAATAAAGAAACAATTGCTCCAACATGCTGGAGAGAGAGAGGGGGGGGGGGGCAGCTCAATTCATTGAAAACTACTTTTCTGGAGATCTCCCATAATATCAGATCAATAAAACTTCAAGTAATAATGAAAACCGCTCAAACACCGACTCCGCTCCGGGCTTTTTAAAACGCTTTGGACTCGCCGCTAACTTCATCCGACTGAGTTAGCACTTCTTCTTCCCAGCTGCTAGTTTCTGTGAGGCGATAATTTGAGGATTTTTAAGGTTTCTTTATCATCTCGTTGTTGTTGTTTTTAATGAAGCAGGGCTGCTAACTCAACAGTTACACATCTAACTCACTTTGTTCTTCTTTTTCTATTTGATGTCAGACTTCATTTTATTTTACACATTAGATTTGATTTAAATGTATTATAAATAACTATTTGTCAGCATAATTTACATTTTTGCTCCTAGAAAGGCTTCGTGTTTGCAGTTTTAACGTATAAATGTGATTATAGGGGCTCATAATTTAATTACCATCTATTTATGAGGATTAATCTGTGATAATAAAACAGTTTTTATCAGCGCAACAGCGATTCATTTATCTGTGACAGGTGCAGGAACATTTAGAAACATCTGCTTCAAACACTTCATTACTGTTTGAGTTAATTATTCTGGTTATTACAGTAGAACCAAAGCAGAACGATGTTTTGTTTTTGTCTGTGTGTGGAAAATGTGAACGGAGTGTGATGAAGTGCGTCTGACGCCTCGTCTCCTCCTCCTCCTCCTCCAGGTCGGCTGGTTTCCGTCCACATACGTGGAAGAGGGTGAGGAGTGAACGCCGGTCCAGCACCGAGGGACCGAAAGAAGCCGAAAAGCACGCCGAGCACACGGCGGCGGCGAGCAGCGGGCTCCCGCGCCGCCACCGCCAGCTCCAGCGTTACTTCACCCCCCCCCCCCCCTCCCCTCGACGCCGCTGCCTGAAACCTTCCCAGAGGCCTTTGCAGGACGGAGAAAGGGCTACGGAACGCCGACCGCTTCCGCTGGACTCTGCAGCTGAGCGGCTCCATCAGCCGGCAGCTTGCCTGTCAGCGGGGGGGGGGGGGGGGGGCTCTCGCCAGACGCCACACCCTCCCCTCCTCATCTGCCCCCGACTTCATCCATAATTCATCGCTCACTGTCTCCCTCCCTGCCCTCGCCGGCCACAGCCCGCCGCCCCCCCCCCCTCCTCAAACTCCCACCTGTTTCCCGCCTGCCAAGTCGGGCGTCGCCAAAACTGTCAAAAGCAGGAAGTGAACTGCCGCTCTTCTCTTCCATTCATGCGCTCATCCATCCATCCATTCCCCCCCCCCCCCCCCGCCGTGTGGGAATAGAGTCATCTGAGAGCTGCAGGAGACCCACGCTGGCTTCTGTCTCGGGCTCGCTCTCATTTCATTCAGCTTTGACCTTGCCTGTGTTTGTTCCTCTAATGCAGGTGGTTATTGATGACCCAGATTCACACACACACACACACACACACACACACACACTTACACACACACACACCACCCACCTCTCCTCCCTTTCAGATTATGATCGCCTCGCACGCACTCCTACAGGAGGTGCACGTAGCGGAGGGATGGCGTCGGATAGCATCGATGCGCGCTGCCAGCAATTGATCGCCGCTGTTCCTGTTTTCCTCCCACCTCCTGCATCCTTTATCTGCAGCCCGGCCTCTCATGTTTTTCGCTTGTCTTGGCCGTTAGTGATCCGCCGCTCTTATCGGTGGCGGCCCTGTCGGCGAGCGCCCGCTCGCCGAGGGTTGATCTTATTGGAGGCATTAGCGGCTTGTCGGGGGGGAAAGCTGCGCTCCTGCCCCCTTCACCTGGAACCGCTACCCGGCTTTAGACCTCATTTCCTCTCTTTACATCACTTTTCCTTGTCTTTTGATCAAACTTTATCACTTCCTTGATGGATATAATGCATCGCCGTATTGACGCTGACGTTTAATCCATCATCTTCTTCCAGGCTTTTAGAGACTTTTTCATCAAAAATTACAATTTTGGCAGAAACACTGATCCGCTTGGCATCGTATCCAAAATATTAGCTTTCACGGAGCTGTCCACCCTCGTACTTTTTCCCTCTTTCAGTGTTTCACCCTCACCTCTCTAAACACCGTGTCCACAAATTCTCCCTGATCCTCTGGAAAAAGAGGATTTTCCCACATTTGAAACAACCGGTGCCATAAATCTGGTGAGTCATGTTGATAAAGGAGGAAAGTACAGTGATTAACGGTAATCTGCGAGGCGAGGCTGAGCAGCAGCTGGCTCTGTGCAGCCACTCAGGCCAAGCAAACTTTGTCTTTACATGGTGTACATAATGATATATTTTATTTAAGCGATGTTCGGTGCTACGTGCAGGTCGGCGTGTGACGGAGCGATCTAAATCTACTTTATTTCTGATAATCACAACACTATTTCGGTCCTGTCTGGAGGTTGAATTGCAGTGTACATAAAGACACGGGCAGCAGTTTGTTGAGGCGCAGCATTCCCTTTAAAGATTCGCTCTAAACTTTATGCTGTGAAGGTCGACTGTTTATTTTCAAGCCAGCCATGTGGGAAAATCGCACTGAGGCGTCACTTTCCTGCATCCTCTCATCAACAGTAGCGTAAAGTGGCCACTAGATGGAAGCATGTTAAACAGCTCTCCCTCTGAGAGGCGTCGCCGCTGAAGTTTGGAGAAACCGTCATGAGACGAGGAGCCGGAACCGCCGGAGTCAGCGGTGAACGTAGGAGGTTCAGGTTCTTCCCTCAGATGAACGTGAGCGCAGTGTCGGTCGTCCGGTGTTGAAGAGCCTCCCCTCCCCTCCCCTCCCCTCCCCTCTCCTCTCTCTGCTGCCGCTCAGCGCTCACACAAGATGTGAAGCATTTTAAGGAAATCTCAGGGAGAGCTGTGCGGTCCTGCCGGAGCCGGAGTGGCTCCTCTGATCGCAGGCTGCGGTAATCCACTCCCGCTCTGCCTCCTCCGCCCAGATGAACTCTGACAGCGGGGCCATTTACAACTGCAGGCCTTCCTCTCCTCCGAGTGCGCCTCCGGATTTTTCTGTGTGAGTGTGTGTGTGTGAGTGTGTGTGTGGACGGGAGGAAGGCTCAAGGGTATCTGTGATCTAATCATTACACCATCTCCTCACCTCGGCGACCCTGCTGCATCCATCTGACTGTCGGCTCCCCTCTCTTCTCCCTCTCCCTCTCTCGCTGTGTCACTTCCCCGCTCTCTCCCGCTCTCTTTACTGCTCTCCTTCCCCATCCATCTTTCATCCAATCTCCGTCTCCTCCGTCTCCCCCTCTGTATTCTGTCCCTCACCTCCACGTTTTGTAGCCTGACTGGAGGAAGATGAAAAAAAAAAAAAGTCAGTGTTACAAATGGAGGAGAGAGAGGACTGCTTTCATTTTACACCTTAATTGACTGAGAGAAATGAATCCAATCAGAGAATTAATTAGTTTCCTCCGTTGTTTTCTTTACTCATGATCAGCGTGTAAACAGTCCTGCGCTCGAGGACTGACGTGTGAAGGAAGCTGTTTTCGCTGTCCGCTCCGTCTCGACTGAAGTTTTGCGTCCGTGTTCATACTGTCCGTGCGATCCCAACCAAGCCAAAGATGTACGCTGTACGCTCTGTTACGTCTCGTAACGACGGTACCGACCGCTGTGGCCTAACTCTAAAACCGTGCAATCCAGACTGTGTAGCATAACCCTGTACTGTTGCTGTATCATACTGTAAATGGTGTACAGAGCACATAATAAAGGTATACACCGCTTCTTCTAACACATCTTCACTTTGTTTTCAGAAATGGAAAAACTGTTCTTTCAAAGAAAATCATTTTACCGATATGTTTGTTTTTTAAAGTCACAGTTCACAAGGTACAGCGGAAAAACTCTCTGTGGTTCTGGATTCACGTCCATTTTCTGTTCTGCTTTATGCCCTCCGGTGATCCGAGCCGACTGTGGGTGACGTCGGCGTGCACCCCGGACCGGTCAGCAATGCATCACGCACGCAAACACACACATTCACACCTACGGGCAGTTCGCCGTTGGATAAACTGACCCCTAACTGGAGCTGTGTGTCCACTGCGCAGCTTATATACACAG
The DNA here is from genome assembly GCF_902148845.1 of Salarias fasciatus. Taxonomy (NCBI): domain Eukaryota; kingdom Metazoa; phylum Chordata; class Actinopteri; order Blenniiformes; family Blenniidae; genus Salarias; species Salarias fasciatus. The sequence goes on along the minus strand of NC_043753.1, from coordinate 22,102,693 downwards.
CATTCACAAAGAGTTCAGGATGTCTGGCTTTCAGGTGAAATGTACAGAAAATGTGAAACATTCACACTGCAGTGATGGTATATCATGGAAGTTTGACATTTAGTAGTGTTTATTCAAACACTCAAATGTAAAAACATACAGATAGAAAGAGCAAAAACTCACCAAGGCTTAGTTTATTGCTGCTAAAAGACTTTTTCGTGATTCATAATTCATTCTTTCATCTCAGCAACGGTAAAGTCCTCTCATCGGGTTTGACAAATAAGGGTTAAGGTGAGGCAGCAGCTGACCGGCTGAGCAGATTTTAAGGTGTGTTTTCTCACTGATAAATTATTAAATAGCGTGACACCGTCCAGCTCCAGACAGCAGCGACCAAACCAACCAAACCATTCCGAAGCCAACAAAGTGACCAAGTAGTTAAAAGTCAAATAATATACAACTTCAACTGATCATACAAACATATGTTATCGGTAAAGATTCACAGCAACAGTCTTATATCTCTGTTGTTTGTTCACAGATACAATAAACCAGCATTGGACATAAGTTGAGGTGAAAGATTGCTTCTGCTCTGGTATTTCTGTAGGTTTCGCTCTGCATTCCTCAAACACCAGCTTGCTGAGAGCTGGATGAGTATGGATCACAGGGCCGTTTAGCCACTCGCTCCTGACCAATTCATCCTTGAGAAGATTTGTGGAAAATACAGAGAAGAACCCCCTCAGGTCAGGCCTGAATAAAGCATGTTGGTTGAATGTATTGATGGATGGACATTCCACAAACACAAAGGCTGGGGCCTCTGACCTTCACCGGCGTGACGGTATGAAAGAAACCTGCAGCTTCTAAGAAATTCAGCTCAGCCTCCATTAGACCCAACGCCTCAGAAGCACACTGTTAGATCTTTTTCTCAAAAGCGCGGCTGCATGCAGCAACCTTGCTGGGAATGCAGGGTTTTTTTTCCTTTTCTTTCTTTGCATTGTCGTGTTTGTACATTGTAGATGTGAACACTTCAGTAATGGAAAGATTGAATGTGCATACAGCCATATAGAATAATATTTCTTTAAAGGACAAAGCGTAAAAGAAATTCCACACCGTGCTGAGTATTAACAGGTAGGAAGAAAGAACTTCCACAACAACTTTCTCCAAGTTGAGCTTTGCTGTGATCTGGAGCCAATCCCAGGTCGCTGCAGGCAGGATACCGGAGCGCGGGGCAAACGCAGCGCGAGAGACTCCAACTCCACCTCCAGCCAGGCGTAAGGATCACGACAGGCTTAAAACAGGGGAAAACTATATTTCAAGAACACCATGTACTTCTCGATTTGATCTTAACTTGCTCAGAGAAGTTTAAGCAGCAGGATTACATTCCTCATTAGACGCCTCAATATTATCAACCAGTCTTGAAGAAATCAGCTTGCTTAATGGCGTCTGACTTCCTCCTTTTGCCCGAAAGAGACTTTTCCTTGTTTAAATCAGGGCTGAAATGACGCAGCTCTTCGCGGTGTTGCGGTCGTGTTTTGATGCCGCTCCCTCCACAGGACTTAAATAACCCACAGCCAGTGGGGTGCTGCTTCTCACCACTTTATTGGCTAATAAGTGTGAATGAATGTGGGGATAAACAGTGGGTCTCGTTGCTGTGTTATCCTGCTGATAATGAACCACGCTAACCCGACTTCTAAATATAGCCGCTTGAATGAATACAGAAACCGGGAAACGGCAACAGTTCTGAGGGTGTGTGAATACGTGCAGCGAAAACTTGTACACACACACACACACACACTCAAGAAGTTGTAAGTGTGTACAAGACGCAGGCCATATGTTGGTCTCTAACTGCAGCTATTCGTTGGAAAAGATGTGAATCGGGTCTTGTTTACTTGTGTGTCGGCTCTTGTGTGGGTGGTGGTCTCTCTTTGGCCATCTGCTGCCCGGTCGCCTGCTGCTGCTGGAGCTGGACTCGGCCTCACACAGCTAAAGGATCAATGCCGCCGGTGCTGCAGCAGCCAGCGCTCCCGGCACCGCATGGGCGGAGAGACGCGATGTACTAAATGCCCACCGGGTGGGCTTTGCCTTGGCCGGGCCGGTCCGGATCACACCGGTTCGCTTCCAGCTGAGGCTGGACCACCGGCGTGACAGATGGCCGGCGAGAGGTCGGCACCAGCAACGAAACAATGTATTTCCAAAGTTTCTGAACTGGCGCAGTCCTGGCTGACATGAGTTGGCCGTAGTAACAGACCGGCTCGGCCATATGTCCAGACGGATGTCCGAGTTCTAGGATTGTTCTCTGCTTGCACGTGTGTGTGTGTGTGTGTGTGTGTGTGTGTGTGTGTGTGTGTGTGTGTGTGTGTGTGCTTCATTACAACGGCCTGACATGCTAGCTGTCGTTTTCAGCATTTCTGCCATTTCTGTGGAAAGGGACGTTTTCAAAATGACACAATGTAAATGTGGATCCTCTGTGACACAAAAATTATGATTATATATGTAATTTACCTCACTCTTCAGGAGTTTTGAGCTTGGTTGAGCTGTTTGCTGCACTACTGGTTATTTTATGGTTAATGTGGGCGTGTCCTGGGAAGGATGTGAGGCAGACCTACTCATGCAAATTAGAGCAAATCAAATGTCTACATATCTGACGTCTGTGTTCACACCTTGGTGATTTATCTTTAAAACCGCAGACATGCAATAATGCAGAGGCAAAGTGACTTTAACAGAATCTGACCTGACATTGAGATACGAGATAATCAGAATCAGAAACAGGCTAACTGCCAAGTAGAGCAGCCTGTACAAGGAATTGGTTTTGGTGGAGGTGCAAACATAGAATAAAAATAGAAGGAATTAAGAGACAAACAAATAACACAATAGCAAGAATAATAGGTAATGTGAGAGTTTGAGACAGCTGATGATTTTTAACAGCACCTTGACATAACGTGACTCAGTAATCCTACCACATGTTCTGAGAGTGAATCATTCTCTTTAGACAATTCACTCAATAAAACAAACCCTTTTAAAACCATTCCTCCTGACATGAGAGCTATTTTTAGACTTTTAGATTCCCCTGCTCATGCCTGGAGATCTGTGTTGAAGTGCTGGGTTCAAATGTTTTGTCAGGAAGTCAAACCTCAAACAGCTTGTGAAGCTTTGCAGCACCTGACTCGAAACTCTGAGATTTCATTGAAAGTTTTCAGCAATAAAGACGCTACAAACAGTTTGTGTCAACTGGATGACTAACAGCAAAGGCTTATATACCTATTAGAAGGAATGACACATGAACGCACGCAAATGTTGAAATCTCAGCCTTTTAAAGCTGAGCTGTTCCATGAACCATCAACAATCGGATTAAAGGCTGATTTGATGAAATGGCGTCATGTAAACACTTGAATCTAATTAGATTGGCCTGAACGGAGAACGTCACCCTGTTCACGATCAGATCTGAGCCAATGTGAGCAGCACATCGGCTCGTTTCACGCTGTTGGAGCTTTGTGTTCATCTATAGCATCTCTTCCACCGCTGTTGTGACGTCTTTTAAGTCCAGAAAAAATAAGTGATTGGCTAAAAAATATTGGTGAGGTTCAGTCGTGAGTGACTCTCACTCCTGATAACAGAATAGAGCTTTTCACTGTAAGACAAGGCTGAATATTGTCAGTGATGATTTCAATACAATTGGGGAAATCTTTAAAAAAAAAACTTGCATCACATCTTTGAAAAAAGTCTAAAATTCTCAGAGAATCTGTAAAAAGCATGGCTAGGTGTATGCACTGATTCTATTGAGGACTGCAGCCATTTTTCTACTTTTTCTCTAAGATATAAATATATATACAGTATGTATTTTTTTTTCAAACCCCTCATAAAAAATGTGCCGTGTTTTGACTTGTTCGCCTGCACTCCATATCCAGGTCTATCTCTCCCTCCTTCTCGCTCGCGCTTTCTTCGGGTTTATTGCTGTCTTTTGGTACCATGAGGGATCCACGATCATCGCCAGACGGTATGGCTGCTGTGTGTAAATATCAAGCAGCACACACACACACACACACACACACACAGGTAAAGGTAGGACATTCCTTTTTTCAGATGAAAGGAGAGTTTGCTCTTTAATTTGATAGTTTCAGCCGTCATAAAACTCTATAATCTGTGGGTCTACCAAAATTAGTCAAAATCCTTGAAAACTACTGGCTGCCAGTGAGTTGATAGTCATGCTTCCATATTAAAATGTGGATTACAAATGTTAGGCTTTGCCATTGGAGTGTTAACCTTTAAATATGAGGCTTTATTTTTATTCTTTATAAAACATTTGTTTATTTTTCAGGAAACAGTTTTCAAGTTCTGTTTAACGTGGCAGGATACACATTAATGACATTTAAAAATGTGCTTCTGTTCTCTATTTATAAAGCAAAAATAAATACACAACTATACACAACACAAGTAATTTAATTACTTTAAAACTAAAGTAACTGTTCGGTTCTTAGAGCCGAGTCCAGTGAACTGGGACCACATTGCCGACTCAAGGTCACCGCGGCAACAGCGCTGATGACATCATCAGAGGCTCCTGCACTGAGCTGCTCAGGAGACGTTTAAGCTCATTCAGTTGATTCAGAGTTCTGGACTGGCTGGCTATCGAGTGTCTGAAGGAAGAATCAGCGAAATCCCGAATCAGCGGAAATGGAGAGAGACGAGGACCATCCGGAGAACGTTCAGGAGGGGCAGGAAGATGAGATTCCTAATGGTAAGATCCAAACTTAGCCTCATGTTTCACACATCAATTCAAACAGTTTCACTACGTTTACATGCAGTCAATATTCGGGTTAAGGTCAATATTCTGGTTTCTGAATCATTTGGAGTAACCTGTTTACATGCTTAAACAGACAGAGTTACTCCTGTTTACATGATCAGGGATATCCCCATTCAAACCGCGGAGCACACACGACGCCATGACTGCATTTGCACTTTATGCCACTGTGTGCACGGTGTGCTGTTTGCATGTTCAACCTTATTTTACACAGACGCCACAGAAAAAGAAGGGCGCTGCAGGCTCTCTCTGCATGTTGTTAGACAAAGAGTGAGCCAGCAAGACGTGGTAATATGTTTAATGATGCGATGCACCGTTTTTTTCAGTAAAAGAGAAGAACTGAACGATCGTTTTGGCACATTGTATTTACTTAGTAGCAGTTAAACTGTGTCACAAGCAGTTCCTGGACTCAAATGACTGAGATTCCTTGCGGGTAGAACATGCGCAGAGCAGTATTTCATGTCCCTTTCGACCGTGACTACGTTTACATGCACTCAATATTCGGGTTAAGGTCAATATTCCGGTTTCTGAATCATTTGGAATAACCCGTTTACATGCTTAAACAGACAGAGTTACTCCTGTTTACATGATCAGGGATCTCCCCATTCAAACCACGGAGCACAGACGACGCCATGACTGCATTTGCACTTTATGCCACTAGGTGTACTGTTTGCATGTTCAACCTTATTTTACACAGACACCACAGAAGAAGAATGGCGCTGCAGGCTCTCTCTGCATGTTGTTAGAAAAAAAGTAAGCCAGCGAGACGTGGTAATATGTTTAATATTGCGATGCACCGTTTTTTTCAGTAAAAGAGAAGAACTGAACGATTGTTTTGGCACATTTTATTTACTTAGTAGCAGTTAAACTGTGTCACAAGTAGTTCCTGGACTCAAATGACCGAGATTCCTTGCGGGTAGAACATGCGCAGAGCAGTATTTCATGTCCCTTTCGACCGAGATATTCCGATGCGCGTTTATATGACCAGAAATTCAGGTTAGAAAAGGAGTAACCCAGGGGTAATATTCAGGTTTTTAAAAACCGGAATATGAGCATATTCAGGTTTTTGCACGTGTTTACATGGCTGTGCGCAACCGGGTTATTGCGAATATTCTGGTTAAGAAAGGGTTATTGACTGCATGTAAACGCACCCACTGACTCACAGAAAGGTTTGACTTTATGCTGGCATAGTCCTGCTGGCCTGAATAATTATAATAGAAATATTTATTTAAATTTACCTCGCTTTTCGGGAGTTTTGAGCTTAGTTGAGCTGTTAACTGGACTACTGGTTATTTTGTGGTTCATGTGGCCGTGCTTCCGGAAGCACGTGAGGCCGACCTACACCTGCAAATTAGAGCAAATCAAATAGTAACCAAAACTTTAAATCATGTTCTGAAACCTTCATGTGTTCTAAATATGTGATTTTTTTTTTCCCCATTCCAGTGGAACCACATGATTTTTTCCATGGCGTGGGAGACGGACCCGACAACAGGCTTGTCATAGCAATTGATCCCATATGGATTGAAATTGCCAATGTATTCGATGAGGGCAACCTCAGGGAGTTATACCGATATGCTACACAAACGGGCGACAACAGACTGGCTGACAACCGAAACTTCATTCTTGCACACCTCCACATGCTGAGAGCCCATCAAAACGGACTGATAGCCCAGCAACTCGCTGAAGAGAACGTTGCAGTGGCCCCCCAAGATATCGAAGAACAGGATGACGTGGCCTTGTTCAACCCCTTAAATCAAGAGGATGAAAATGAGGATCTCTACATTCCTCATGTTGAGCTAATCGATCCAAACATCCCGATATTCATCTCAGATGATGAGGAGGAACAGGAGGACTTTGAGGCTCAGTGGTGGGATCCCATGTGGGCCCTAGAGGATACTGAGGACTCGTCCTCTTTGAGCCTCAGTTCCACCGACTCGAGCAGCTGGGACGACTCTGCAGACAGGAGTGCGCCAACCTCGGGCCACAGCTCGCCAACAAAACGGAAGCGTGAGGACAGCTGTGAGCCTGAGCTGAGAAAGAGACAGAAATTAGAGGACTCAGAGAACACACTTCCATCTACCTCAGCCTCAGCTGCCTCAAGGAAGAATGACGAGGATAAGGACTTTATGAACGTGGCTGCCTCCTCTTCAGGAAGCAGCTCTCCAACCAAGACAAAGCGTGGGGAGAGCTGCGAGTCTCCAGAAAAGAAGAGAAAGTCTGAAGAACAGAACTCAGCTCCTTCCTCTTCAGGAAGCAGCTTTCCAAGCAAGACAAAGCGTGGGGAGAGCTGTGAGGCTCCGAAAAGAAAGAGAAAAAAGTCTGAAGAACAGAACTCAGCTCCTTCCTCTTCAGAAACCAGCTCTCCAAACAAGAGAAAGCGTGGGGAGAGCTGCGAGTCTCCAGAAAAAAAGAGAAGAAGGTCTAAGGAACAGAACTCAACTCCTTCCTCTTCAGGAAGCAGCTCTCCAAACAAGACAAAGCGTGGGGAGAGCTGCGAGTCTCCGAAAAGAAAGAGAAAAAGGTCTGAAGAACAGAACTCAGCTCCTTCCTCTTCAGGAAGCAGCTCTCCAACCAGGAAGCGTGGGGAGAGCTGCGAGTCTCCAGAAAAAAAGAGAAGAAAGTCTGAAGAACAGAACTCAGCTCCTTCCTCTTCAGGAAGCAGCTTTCCAAACAAGACAAAGCGTGGGGAGAGCTGCGAGTCTCCGAAAAGAAAGAGAAAAAGGTCTGAAGAACAGAACTCAGCTCCTTCCTCTTCAGAAACCAGCTTTCCAAACAAGACAAAGGGCGGGGAGGGTTGTGAGTCTCAGAAGAGAAAGAGAAGGAGGTCTGAGGATGAGGGCTCTGCTTCGTCCTCTTCAGGAAGCAGCTCCTCCAGCCCTCCATCGAGTGACGGCAATGACAGTAACTCTGACTCCAACTGAGGCGGGACTTGAACTGTGCAGATGGGGTCAGCACTGCGGTCTGGGCCGGTATCGGCGACCTTGGGTCATTTACATGGTGCTGCTGCTGGGATGAGGAGGGGAAACCTGAACTGGAGGCTCTCTCAAGCCAACAAGAACCCCAACTTAATTTAGTCTGTCTGCCACTAATGCTCAGTCTCTATATATCCAATAGAAACTTGACTTAATCTTGAGCAATGCCAAATAGAACCAAAAACATCAAGACATTTTTAAAGCCACAATTGACAGTCAACCAAAAGATTTCATACATTTTCTACAATAACCCAGCTTACTGATACTCAGTAGACAGTGTAACAACTAACACTGTAAACCCAGTGAATACAATATCATATATGACACTGAAGAAACACTAAAAATGACAACAATTTAAAGAAATAAGACAACAATGGACTGAGTGCCACGGCCGAGGGAATTCTCCATAGCTGTACGTTATTTCCTCCCCTCCAAACATTTCTCTCAAGACAAATAGACACAAGTGTGGCCTTCCTTTCACCACCATTTTTTGAGTTTGCAATTTAGACCGACGTGATTCATCATTTACTAGTCGCCCCACAAGTTCCATCTTCCTTCAGAGCCGTGAGGAAGACAAACCAAACAAACTTCACAAGCATTGTGTGTTGTTGGGCTGCTGCTGTATCGTCTTATCATTCAACCTGCTGCAATAAACATGATGGGCCTGAGTGGATCCTTTGTCAAATGTGTTTATTTTGATCATCCGCTGTTTTGCATGGGGAAAAATCCCCACGATATTCCAGGGCTCATTAACCTCGGCTCAATTCTTTGAGCTGATCACTGCCTACAACAGGTAGAAGCTTCTAACAACAAGAGTTTAACTCTCTCCTTAACAAAAGGGTTCTGTACTAAAACTACGTTCAGCACACACCTTTAAATGTGTTGATGAATCTTGCTTCCAGGAGGATTTGTCAGTGATGTGGTCCACAGCATCCTGCTGGGCCTCCTCTTCCTCCTCTTCCTCCTCTCTGCCATGATTTCTGCAACATTACATTTCAGTCAGGATATTTGGAAATGTCACATGCCCGTCCTCCAGGCAACCACCGGCCAAATCAGTTTTACTGGCTTCACATTTAACATGTTCACAGGAATAAACTCTTCTTGAAAAACACTAGAAATACAGATATGAGTAAAACTGAAGTGTTGTTAATTTAAGAAAAGGCATAGTTGGGATTTCAGTTCCAGAGTATAAGTGAAAATCAACAAAAAGATAGAATTTTGTGCTTAATGTTTTGTTTTAGCAATCTGACTTCAGAATTCATTAAACTTTAAGACGAAAAAACAAAAGAAAGAAGTTGAACTTCCAGAATTATTTAGGATAAAACACACATCCTCACTGCAAATCTCGGTGCCAACAGATAATAAAACCATCTCAGATACATTTTTCTGTATAAAAAAATAAGCATGTTGCCTTCTGGTGGCCAGAGGATTAGCTTACCGCTGCACACGCTCAGTGCCATGTCGGAGTTGGATTTCATTTAGTTTCACAAACCAGCCGCATTAAACTCCCACCGAGTCCCAGACACATTTTGTTGTCTAAAACTAGAAACAGTGTTACTCGGGCACGTGCCGGCGGACTCACCAATGATCATTTACATGTGTGGGCAGGTAAGTGCCTGCTTAATGTAACAATCTAACAAGATCAAGATAGTAAGACACCATTAAAAAAACTTAAACAATAATTTAATAGCAGCACTAAGATTCTCCCAACTACCACCACTGGTGTGACTGACCTCTGTATTGACCTCCTGCTGGTGCTTCAGCAGCATGTCCATCATTTCACGTGCACAAGCTGTTTCAGTGCAGCCCAACTCCGCCAATCAGAGAGCAGAACCTGCGTTCACTTGCAGCTCCGCCAGTCACTGACCAAGGATGGGTTAGCCAATCAGTGTTGCTCATTTTGCGGGAAAACGTGTACCGGAACTCTTCACTTGCGAGCACACACTGGGATACACTGCGATTTCAGGTTTAGCGGTTTGCTGGGACAAACCCAGAAAAGGCGGGAGGCGGTGACTGACGCCTTCCTGAGTGACGCAACGCTGCGAGAATTATGGGAACAGTGAGTGTGTCTTCATAACCCGCTCCTGTCCTGGTAATGTCGGTATGAAAACTGATTAAAAAAAAAAAAATCCCATAGCCCAGACACAGCAATGCACACACACACACTAGAGGTGTGGATTCGAGTCACATGACTTGGACTCGATTCAGACTCAAGTCATGAATTTGATGACTTGAACGTTTTTTGAAAGACTTGTAACTTGACTTGGACATGATCAGCAAAGACTTGAAGCGTCAGCATCGAAGTTAAGAAAGAGAAAGAGAAAGAAAAAAGAGAAAAAGCCCCGGCACCGGGATCCGTTTACTTCCAGTAGATGTCAGTACGTCACATCCGCCCCGTCCAATCAGAACGCGTCAAACTCCAGCATGAAAGCAGATCTAATCTTTTGTTTTTGTCATGCAAACACAAAGCTAATAAACGTAATTTGGAATGTGGAATGAACTCATTATGAATTAAAAACACCCATGTAACCGTGGCCACTGACACACACTGTGCTCTATGCTGCAGTGCAGTTCATTGGTTGAATCAACCAAAAACTGTGACATTAATGTTTCATTATAGGAAGTTCTGAAGCAAATGTGGTAAAAGTTGTTCTTTCATGGTTTGGATTCATATACACAGGCCAGTGGTTATTTTGCCTACCTTGACATGTTTCGGCTGCCAAGCTGCAGCCTTCCTCAGAAGTGTCACGTGATGTTGTCTGGTCAGCTGATTTATACAGGTTTACTGTAGATGCAGTAGGCCTAATGAACCTGATCGGACTAAAAGTTGTTCTTACCGACCACATGAAATCTTGCGGCTTCACAGTGAAATCAGGCATCGTTTTAAAACGGTCGAGTCATTAAACCGTGTCACAGCAGCAGAGTCAAGTCCCAGAGCTGCTCAGCATCACATGACAACTAGTTACCAGAAATACAGGCTGCTTTTCCTTCCTGTATGAGTAAAGCGGGGCCTCACGATTCTTCTGACTTTTTGGGTTTTAAGCAGGAGATGTCAGAAAAGTTCCCACAGGGAGAACTGGCTTGTGGCGGCCAAGCGTTCATAGCGACGTCGCTTTTTGATCCTTCGATGTCGCCTCATCATTGTGAAGCAGAATTCACCAAGCGGTGGACTTTTCACCGACTAACAGGGAATGTGAGCTGGGTTAGACCGCCGTGAGACAGGTTAGCTTTACCCTGCTGATGATGTGTTGCTGCAGTAGTCATCCTGATTCATTGAATCTTCTGGGCGGGTCTCAACACACCCCAAGCAAAGCCCGACCATGGTTGAGAAGTTTCATTAACAGAAAATACTCAACCCTGTTCATGTATTTTGTAATGTTTCACACACACACATACACACACACACGCACATGCACACCCGGCCCTGTTTTCCTGGAGACTATCAGCACTGCATAAACACCGAGGCGCTGCCTACAGAACACACTCCGACAGCTCATCACCATAAAAAACACACATGCACGTGTCCATTGTTACACACACACACGCGCGCGCGCGCCTCTCCGTGCAAGTTGAAGCTACATCTTTGTAGCCTCTCGCTTGCCCTCATGCAGTAGTTATTCATGCAGCGTTTATTTAAGAGAACGTACGCCTTGCTGTCGCTCTGCGTGCGTGTCGACATGGCTTCGCTTTTCTCACAACCCCCGCCACAAAAAAAAAAAAAAAAAAAAAAAAAACAGAAAGAAAGATTGCATTTATTCAAACTGGCACTGGCATGAAATACACTCATGCATACTCTAGTGCACTTTTCAGAGCTGCGGCTGTGAGCTGCAGCCTTCTTCCTTATTCACACATACAACCGCAAACACACGCAAGCTATAGAATGTGTAGTCAGCAGATGGTGGCACAAACAAACACTCCCCTCAATGATAACCAGGTTAAAAATGTAGCCTTTAATTTCCCGTCGAGGCCCTCTCCGAGATGCGTTTGCCACGTTGTGTTTGCGATACGTAAGGCGCCCGGGTCCGATCGGCTCCGACGCCCGGCGCGGCGGTGTGTCGTCCTTCCAGAATCACATTCAAGGTCAACATTGCGGCTCAAACTGCGAGATCTGAGGCCGGCGTGAATCTAAATGTAAATGCATTGGAACGCACAGCCGGCTCCGCCGAAGCGCCCTCCCAGAAATCAGACGCACAGGATTGCAATTATATTCTGTCTGTGCTGTGAAGAAATACTTGGGTGTGATGACACCCTGTTTGCCCCACAGCGCTGAGTTTTGTTTTTTTTTCTTCTCCTCTCCTCGAACCGGGAGTGTGTGTTTGCGCACGTGTCTCACACCTGTAAAACCTCGAGTGAAGACACACTGATGTCGAGCACACGGCTGTATTATTGCAATCTGCTGTTTTTGTTGCGGGCATTTATTCATCCACACACCGCCGAACTCAATTATTCCACTGGATTGTTGCTGCAGTTAATGCGTCTTCCGTGACGGTAAAGCATTCCACCGAACTGCGCGGCGTCCTCCTCCTCGGTGCATGAATGAAGGATAAATTATGCATCGCCGGTCGATTCTGAGTTCACTGATGCTTCTCTGTAACCACACTGCTGCGGCGTTTCATTTGTTAAACTTATGACCCTCGTTGCTTGGCTGTTGTTTGTCTTATTTCATCATGTGAAAGCGGCAGCGGTCGGAATTGTCGGCGGTTGGAGCGGGATCATTTCCAGCCTGCGCTCGGATTATGCTGAAATCCACAGGAAACAATGCGTGCGGTTTGACGCGAGAGGATATTTTACATAATCTGCAGGGACGCACAGATGTCAGGAAATGGTGTAATCTAGCAAGATGGAAGAGCTAATTCTCGAAATTTGCTTTAAGTCAACTGTAAAATAGAAATAAAGACGGCCGCACGGAGGCGTTAATGACCATGACGATGGCTGGCAGAACACATACAGTACAGGATAATCCCAATCTGGGCTCATTGGCAGGTTACATGCACACAATCTACTTTAAAGTCATCATAAAGTTGTAGCCCCTGCCTTACTTCGAGGTGGTAAAAAAGGTTTTTGGTGAAGATATAAACTGTATAAACTGTTGTTGCAGCGTTGCCAGCCTCCGGTGCTTCAGTTTCTCTTACGTTGAGCTTCAGAATCAGGTTTTATTGCGACCTTGGTTTCTTTTAACAACCATTTGAAGTTTGACTCTCTTTTAAAGCCTTTTTTTTTAAAAAAGATAACTTGAAACTCACCGAACTTAATTCTACTTTGAAGTTAGTTCCCCAAACTTTTCAAAAATGTGAAATCCGCCTCTTTGAATCACTAAAAATTGAGCATAAAACTGTAGAATTCAGCATTTCACATAAAGGTATGGTCTGGAAAACATGCTTGGAGGCATCGCTGGGACACACAGGATGTATGCGATGTGTGATGGTGCTTAATAGTGGAGAAATCTGACTCTGAAGCAGCCCGAGGGCACATTTGAGGGGGAAAAAACACCAAGAACACAACATTTAAAGTGAGGAAATGAACTTCCACTGGCCTTTTATTTTTACTCCGCCTCATTTGAATTTCAAATCAGTGTTTTGACTCGTGTTCAAGTGCGATTCCATCACAGCAGAGGTACTTGCAGATGTCCAGGAGATGCGGGGATGCTTCCCTCCCCTGTGGCTGGCGCAGGAGGCTGCGGCTCACACACACACACACACACACACACACACACACACACACACACACACACTCATCCACTCCAATTTGGCAGAGGAGATGAGAGGAGCCGTCGCTCTGCACGGCGAGCTACTGTCTCGGTTACAGTTCATTTTGCCCCCGTCTTCCAGCGGCATTAGCCCGTCCCGCTCTCCGTTATACCGCAGGGACTGCTGGGATTTTCCAGCTGCCTCAAAACTTCTGATACAGGATCCTTAAAGCTCATGATTATTCTAGACAGCCAGCTTGAAATGCCAGCACGGATTGCAGCAACCAGTAATATATTAATATGAGCAATTATGGATGTAATTTTGCCAGTAATGTTGCAACCTGCCAATACAGTGTGAAAATAGTAAAGTATTTTTGAGTATATTTTAATAAGTAAGCTGCAAAAAACCTTCATAAAAAGGTTTTATTTCCAAGAAATGCAGTCTTGTTTTTGTATTCTTACATTCTTAAAGGGTCTTTATGTTTCTTCAATGATGTTAGATTAGATAATATATGATATTACTGGACAAAAATGGTATGTTTTAAGATCAAACGTATTCTATAAAGCTTCGTTGGTCTTATTAAACATACATACATTAAAAATACAATTACAAAATGTAATTGCAGATTTATTTTTCTGATTTTATCAATTTCAAAATAAATTCATCAATACGCTGGATAAACTGAAACAAAGGAAGGCACTGTACAATCATGCTCAGAGTTAAAATGTGAAAGAAAATTGTGATTTAATTTACAGATAATGCGTGACAGTCCTCTTCACTTCCTGTCTGGTTGCCACAGAAGCATAAAAAACAAAGGAAAAAAAGCTTAATTAAGGGCAAGAGGAAGAGCATTGTCAGAATAACAGGTACTTGATTGCATGCTACACGTCATCTGGTGTCAGTTTTCGTGCTCGCTGTGGTATTTCTTGGCCTGGTGAAGTTTTAACTCGTGGCTCGGTTCTGCCGCTGAAGCCGCTGGCGTCTGACTCTGTACGCCGCGGTGTGTTTGAGCTATATTTGTGTTTAAATGCGAACCGTTCTGTGCTCTCTCCTGCATCCACGCTGTGACCCGAGGCACCGCGAGTTGACAGAACACACCTTCAGCTCGCAGACCCTCGCCACCTCTGGCGCGGCGGCGGCGGCGTGATGGAGACGTGGGAGGCGGAGCAGCTATTTCGGGGTCTCTGAGTCGAAGTCGCTCTTATGCTTTTGCTCCTCTCTTTCTCCTCCTAACCTCGACTGGCAATCGTGCCGCTCGCGACGTGCCCGTTCCCCAGTGTCCCCCGAAGCACCTCCAGATGCGTTCGGCTCCCATTTGTCATTCCCGGGAATGTGGTGGCGTCAGCAGTTATGTCCCCACCTCCACCGGCGGCACCACGCCACCGCCGCCGCCGCCTCGCCTGAGGTCACCCTACTCCCTTATTACAGTTTTATATCTGCGCCGTGATGGATAATGATGACGCCGTTGCCCTATTTAGTCTGCTGTGGCAACCGGGCGCACGCGTGAATTTCTCATTCACTTGCATTTCATTTCGCCGCTCGGATCACAGACCCGATGGCTGCGCCGATTCCTTTTATGCCAGACCTGAATCACTAAAGAGGGGAAGGCTTCCCGGTCAGCGCACCAAAAGATAATCACCAGAACGGTTAACGAACCTGCTGCGATTATATGATGAGGGTGTTCTATTCGACCGTCTGCTGTGCATTTATTCCAGAACAAACCGCAACATAAATACATGTATTGCATGGAATATTGACCCAAATCACTGAAGCTAAGAGCTGATGCTCCTCGTCGAGTTCAGCTTCAGATCACACCTCTCGCTATCACAAAGTCCCGATCAGCATTTCATTCATCAACGCTTTTTCACTGAGAGGTCTGAGGTGGAAGCTAAGAAGCTAGCAGGGTGCAGTCTGAGATGGGAAGCGAGCCGAGTGTAAGATCAGAGTTAATTGTGTGAGTCTGTCTCTCCTCGTGCGAGAGGCGACAGCACGGCTTCACTCAGGCGCCGTCATGCGCTCATCTGATGCGTTTTGTCCGGTTTGCAGGTGAAATAACTCATCACGACGTTAGCGGAGATAAATTGAATCCCCCCCCCCCCCCCCCGGCCTCGAGCTGTTTGCTGCATCTTTGCATACGTGCCGAGATTTCCTGTCAGACCGTGACAGCTCGGCTGACACGGATCACACGCAGCTTGAAATAATGACTTATCTGGATGCAGGTTCATTAACAACTGAAGAAGGAGGAGAAGAAGGAAAAGCGAGCTGGAGACGCAGACGCCACGTGCTTCATTAGATTCCGCTCAGAAAACAAGAGATGTGACTTTGTGAGAGAGACGTTTCCAGTAATGAATCACAGGAGCCGCGGAGGCGAGACGTTAAGGCCCGGAGTAACTTGTTGAGCAGTTAACAGCCCTCATTTGGAACCGGGCTGACAGCTCCGCCGCCTCTTCCCCCGTAGCTACAGCATCCACCTATGGAAACACAAAGGCCCGTCGGCAGCAAACACCGGCGATGATCCAATAAATTAGACTCAATTAATTATCGTGTTTTGCATAATTCTGGAGTTTAACAAAGGTCTTTGTGGTAGATGTGTGCATCGCAACAATTATTCAATTTGATGAGCAGGCATTATAAATGAGGCAATTAACGCGCTGTCAGATTGGAGGGGAAGGGGCCTCGCCGCTCGTCCTCCCAATCCGCTTTTTTTTTTTTTTTTTTTTTGCTTGTAAACTGCAGACTGGCGTGGAGCGGAGGCTGGAGTCGGGCTGTCAGATGGGGAGGGGCCGAGGGGTCGGGGACCGGCGACCCCGTCTAGAAACACGCCGCGTCCTTCTATCTGCTTCTCAAGTTAACCTGATTTAACTCAACAACACACACACACACACACACACACACACACACTCACACATGCATGCACAGGCTGCCAGCGAGCCGGGTCCCCAGGCGAGAGCCGGGGCTGCAGAGAGGGGGAACACATTAGCCTAATAAGGGCCATCTGGTGGCCATTCATTAACTTGACCATCCTTGAAGTCCCCGACCCAAAATGTCATTTTTCACTTTGCAGAGGAATCCGTCCGGTGACAAGCCGAACCGGGGCCAAATTACCGGAGACGGAAAAACGCAGGCGAGACGAGGAAGACGGCGAGCAGACGGGGAGGTGGGAGGAGAGGATGAGTGAAGGGAGGATGACGAGGGGAGTTCATTAGCCGATACTGTATACGCTGTGGGCCGATCCAAAGCCGAGAGGAACGACAAAAACCGCTTTCACAGCTCCGGCTAATTCACATCGTCACACACAGCTATTCAGCCACGTGGGCTCCGGCGTTTGAAGCCGACTTTTCCCCAAACGGAAGTCTAGAAAATAAGAGTAAGACCTGCAGAAGCAGGCTTTGTGGAGGGATTACCGGCGAGACGCCGTGACAGACACCTCGGCGTAGCGCCGCAGACCTTGACTGACACTCATTTACTGCGATAAGTGATTTTTAAACGAGCGTGCGCCGGCACACGTGAGCAGCGACGCCCCGGCGCGGCGGGGGGTCCGCGTGGGTTTAATCAGCCTGTCTGATTAGAAACCCGCGCCGAGAAGCACCTTTCTGTCTCAAACCCAAACACCTCCCGCAAGGTCGTATGCAAATGCTCCCATTATTTCTCACCGCCTTAAAACTCTTTCAAGTCGCAGCTTGAGTGATCTGCGCGGTTTGTCTTCTTAATCCTCAGCGTGAGGCGGTCATTTCTTCTCTCTGCTGCGCCCACAGAGGATACCTGGGTTTTATTTATTTTTCACTTTGAACATCCGCTGCCATCTATATGGGTTCAAGGTTGCTTTTTGCTCGACAGATAATGTAGTTTCTGCAGGCAGACGGTTTTATATCATCAGAACAAGCTGGAAATGTGATCTAGGTAAACTGTTGTGTATTTACTTTTTATTTTTTCTCAAGGACCCCTCCTGTCACAATCAGTCCTTTATTACAGATTTATTTTCTCGACAGTAGAATGTAGTAGAGGATCACATCGCCCAACCTGACTCAGTGCTGCGCTCCAGGATGTTCTCAGTTGATTTCTTTCTGTGTTATTTTATTGGTACAGCAGGAAATCCTGTGGAACAGAAATGTTCAGACAGACTCTCGGTATCGCATACCGAAGCTCACCGGTGGCACTTTGTTCTCTTTTAGAGGAGTTCAATTTTAATTACTCATAAAATACATGCCCAAATGGTAATAAACATAAAGTAAAGCAATTAACTCTCAGCAGCACAACTCGGAGACGAGCAATCGCCTCGTACCCAAATTAAAACACTTAACAAGTCTCAGCAGTCACAGCTAATATAAGCACAAGGAGCCATAAAGCAGCAGAACAAGCAGCTGGGGACGAACTTAATACATATCTGCGCAGAGAGAGGTAGACTTGAATAAAGTTCAGTCTGAACGGCTGACTGGGGAGGCGTTTGCTCGGCGTGGCGCGGGGATCGGTGCAGCCTGCCCGGCCGGAGCTGCGGCGGTGATCAATTGGCTCGTTAGGGCGCAGACTGCTGCATTAATCCAGCATCAAGCACACGGAGATCTCTAAATTTAACTCCGGGAGGCGTCAGCATCCTGCCTACGCTGTGGACATATACTGTTGAGTTTTACTGGAATCGTAGACAAACAGCCTTCAGTCTTCAGTTCTGGTTCGGTAACTTCTTGAAAGAGCATCTTGCTGAAGCGGTCACAGTAGTTTTTATTCCAAACACAGCCGTGCAAGTTTCTTTTTATATAATTTCATTTTGACACGCCTTTTGAAAAAGAAACAGGAATGGAAACTGTCAATAGGGTAAGCTCAGATATATTTATATCCCCACTGAAGTCACAGCAAACCAACACCAGGAGGAGGACTGAAGTGCAAACTTGCCACATGTAATTATTTCACTCACACCTGTTTGTGTCCTTGGGGAAACACAAAAGCGACCAAAGGTATGCTCCGTCTCGTCTTAATGAAGCTCTTCCCAGGCAACAATCTGGGTGACTGAGTGCATTTTCTCATCAGCGGGAGCCTCACAAAGGACAGATCCTCAGCTGGTTGGACACGAGTTCCAGCAGCCACACCGGATAATGAGAACACGTAAGACGCTTTGTGAAGTTCAGAGAGAAGTTCAGCGGTGGCGGCGTCACTGCTCTGAACATTTCTCTGCACCGTCTGTAACGTAAACTTCTCAGTTAGATTCCCGGCGCCGAGCAGCGGTTTAGCCGTCTCTTCTCTGCATTGTCCCGGGTTTTTTGTGTGAAGCTGGGCGGGGGTAGTTAGCCACGCGAACACACAGCACACGCGACGCGGTTCACTCAAGGGTACGTTTGATTCCAGCACACTGGAGGCGGAGTGGGTGGGGTGGGGGCTTCGTTTACTTTTCCGTGTCGCGGCAGCAGCCGCGCTGCCAAACCCCACACTGCGCCGTCCAAACCCTGGAGGCTGCCCAGCGGTCCGGCTGCCAGGCCGGGGGACTTCTCGCCATGTTTGTGTTTCTGTGCCGTCCAATCGACCGCTTCTGTTTGAGCCGTGGCCAGAGCCTGTGCAGAGATATTCCCATTAGTGGGGCTGGACCACAATACGTCTGATTATCCGGTCCTTATTAAAGCTGCCGGGATGCCAGCAGTGGAACAAACTGTATTTACAGCATCAGAGATGCTCTTTTGTTCTCCCAATAAAAGCGGAGATGCGGGAATGTTGCCTAATGACGGCACAGATGACCATCTTGGCCCTCATTTGTAGTTAGCGAGCTGCATGAGGCCTCATTCTCTCCCTCAGATCATCACCTTTTTACTCCCGTCTTCCACTACATGCTGTACCTGCAGGAGCATCAAAGCCAGCAGGAATTAGCCCGCCTCTTTGAAGGGGAACAATGCTCCACCGACGCTGCTTCTCTCACCTCTCTCCTCGGATGGAAATATCAGGATCTGTCGAGCACGGCCTCATTTTAGCCGGGAGCCGCTGGCCTTGCGTACGGCAGGAGAACGTCAGGAGATGACTGACAGTTCCATTGAAGTCGAGTGGAAAACACACAGCCGGTCCAGAAACGGGAGTCTTATCTCAGCGTGGTCTCTGAAAGTCAAAACTGTGAGTCTCACACGTCCAACACGGTTTTCGCACATCAGGTGTTTTGCCGTCGGCATGAAACTGGATCCGTTTTTTATTTTCCTGCAGAGACAGATGCCTGTGGTCCTATTAGTGCAACACACACACACACACACACACACACACACACACTCACAAACACAGCATTAATGAAAGTGACCCTCAGAGAAGCCACGGATAATTGAATAATACCGCTTTTATATGACAAACAGCTTTCCTTTGATATGTTTGTTTCATTTGATGAACTTGTGTTCAGACTCCGTGATAATGATACGCTTTATGATTACAGAAATGGCCTTTTTTTGAAGCATGTGTGTTTTGTGACTCACTATTTGACCCCGCATTTGTTCAGACTATCAGCACACGGCTGTATATAGAGTGTTGACGCTGAAGTCACACACTCTGTTAGTACAGGGTACACACTACATCTGTGGAAAGCAGCCAGTGTGTGCTCAGGTTGCTACTATACACACTGCACAGAGGAGCATGACACAGAACAACAAACAGTCTGTTGCGTCAAATCGCTGCGCTTCTATATTTGGCGGTTCGCCTCATTTTCGACTTTGCTGCTAATAAAATGCATTCCTCCAAATAAAAATCAAGACACTGAAATTAAAGAGTGGCGGTAATTAAACCGTTTGCTCCCCCTGCACAGGTATTCCTGATGAGCGGTTGCGTGGGTGTGTGCGTGATTGACGTCTCCCTCGCTCTGTTCTCGCACATGAAGAGGAGGAACGAGGCGGATTATTATAATTCATGCAGGTGCGTTGGTAATGAAAACCTCAGCAGAAGCTTAAGGACTAATTAGCCACAACAGCTCAAAAAACACCTGGATGGATCCGCTAATCCCTGGTTAATACACCTATTGGTCTATTTATGTAACAATATAAAAATCATTGTGATGAAGACACATAAATCACAGGAGATCAAACCATGTTGCAGTGTGAATATATGTTCTCTATGAAAGCATACACGAGAAAATGCCAGAATCCATAACAGATCATGTACACACATCCTCTTTGTTGTGTCCATGCGAGCAGCTCCGTCATTAGCATAACATCAGACTTTGTTCTTCATTAATATTCATTCAAATATTCCTTTATTTTCATCAAAACATTGCCTTTCAGACAGGTCTTGAGTCTGTCCTGTTCATTTACAGATTTTTTCCCCCCTCAAAACTCTCAATGTAAACACCACTGATTCTCTCCAGTAATATTTCTGGTGTAATCGTCACAGCGAGCCTCCCTAACTTTAAGAATCACCTGTGAAGTAAAACACTGCAGGGAACGAATAGTTGACATTTCCCCCATGACAAATGGATGCTGCAGCGGTATGTTGCAGCTGGTAAGAATCTCACGTTTGTAACACTTAATCACTCTTAGGGAGACGTATTACCTTGGTAACATCACTGTGGAAACTCTCAGGTGTTCTGCTCTCCAAAGGAATCTGTAGCTTTGAAAAATGGAGCCTTGAAAGCATTCATTAGTTAGCCAAGCAGTGAGATTACCCCGCTAATGCCTGTGTGATTCAAACGGAAAGATGTGGGCCAAAGGGGGGGGAAAAAAAGAAAAGAAAGGTAAAGAAAACTTCTTACCTTCTCAAAAGAACCATTTCTAATGGGGAGAAGAAAGGAGTATGAAAGTCGAACAGTTTCATTCAAGCTCTGTGAAGGCTTCCAGCTGAATAGCAGCTTACGCCCCATTAGAGGACGTACTGTACGTCTGACAAAACTGGGCTGTGCAAAGAAGAAAAAGCACCAACCACTCAGCGCCCACGCTGCAGGGAGGAGAAACAGTGATCAATAAGTGCTGTGTGTGGTTCAATAAGTGCATTGATCATCGCACAAACAAACACATCACAACCTTAGCGGGAATAATAGTGGCGGGGCAAGGTCAATACCTCTCAACCCGGCCTAATGCACATGTCTGCTCAGGCCTCCATTCAGCCGCCTTCTGAGAGGCCAGCAGTCATTGAACATCGAAAGTACGGACAGAATACACACTAAAAATAAAGACATGTGACATGGAAGATGTTCCTGGAGACGCCACAAGGACTTTTCTGGCCTCAGCCTTCATCACTATTCGGTATTTTTTAATCAGAAAGGTCATAACATGAGATGGCAAGATTTAATACAATATATTTCTCAATAATGGTTGACATGGCTAACCCAATGGGAATTATTTCATACACCTGGCAGGAACGCAGTGTAAACACACATGTACTGGTGCCAAACAGACTCCCAGTTTGTTGATCACTAGGCATTTTCCTGCAGAACTGTATCTAGAGTCTGCAGAGAATGATCTGAACAAGCAGAGATATGAAGTCTGCTGCAGTTTTCTGAGCAAAAAAGGCCTTTTTGATGCCAGAGGAAAATGGCCTGACTGGTGTGAGATGATAGAAATCCAACAGCGGCTCGAATAACCACTAGTTACTACCAAATTATGCAGAAGAGTATGTCTGAACACTTCGAACCTTGAAGCTGACGGTCGACAGCAGCAGAAAACCAGACTAAGTGTCTGAAAGGAATAAGAAACTACAGTTCACTCCAGCTGATTGTCTGGTCTGATCAGTCTTGATTTCTACTGCCAGATTCAGATAGTAGGATCAGAATGTGCCATAAACATGGATCCCTGCTGACTTACTTCAACAGATCAGGCTGCAATGATGTGGAGGAGATGTTGTGTTTTGGCAAAGTTTGAGGTCCTTAGTGTCAAATATAAAAGAAATGCACATTGTTCATGCACAAAGTGATTTTTGCTATTGCTTCTACTTGAGGCATAAATTACAGACTGACTTTCTGTTTGCAA
The DNA here is from genome assembly GCF_902148845.1 of Salarias fasciatus. Lineage (NCBI taxonomy): Eukaryota > Metazoa > Chordata > Actinopteri > Blenniiformes > Blenniidae > Salarias > Salarias fasciatus. The sequence goes on along the minus strand of NC_043753.1, from coordinate 22,080,354 downwards.
TTAAATCATAAAACTTTGCATCAACAATTAGAATTATTGATAGATGTCGCCTTTGAAAAATAAAAGAAATAGCATTGCAGCGATGCTTCTTGCCACAGTGGTGGGATGTAAACTCAAATATATCACCAAAGTGTGGCGTGAAGTGGCGGCGGCCCCGCGGTAGCTTGGCTAATCACTCGCCGTCCCCCTGAGGAGGTGCAATGTCAGCTCTGTGGAGAAGTTTTCAAGATAAACAACACCAATAAAAGTACATCTGACAACAAATTATGAACCGCACCTGTGCCAATTGGCAGTTCAGTCGTATACGAGCCATTGAAGTGATGAACTCTGTCTTTTTAGTGATCCTGGCTGATGCTGAGTGATAAGTATCACAACTGCTGCAAAAAACAAGTTGTGGAAAATGTGCAATAAACCTGTAAATTACACCAGGCCCACTGCTGATCGATGTGTGATCATTCTACACCATGTTGGTGTTTCAACCTGTGGTTCGGTTGCTATGGTGATCGTCTCTCTGTTGAAAAGTTACAGGTTTAATTCTAGATCTCCTCCCGATCACATATTGAAATATCCTTGAGCAACGCACAAAATGTCAAATTTCTCCCAAACGGTGGTTTGCGTATGCTGCAGGAGGAATTTCATGTATCTCCTGTACAAAATCTGTCACAGTGCACCTTCTCTGTGTCCTGCCTCTGGTTTCAGGTTCCTTGACATCCCCTTCTTGTATCTGACATGTCCTGATGTGTTTCACCTGTGTCTGATTGCTGTTCTCTGCCCTGATGTGTTTCGCCGGTGGCTGATTGACGTTCTCTACCCTGATGTGTTTCACCTGTAACTGATTGACGTTCTCTACCCTGATGTGTTTCGCCTGTAACTGATTGACGTTCTCTACCCTGATGTGTTTCACCTGTAACTGATTGACGTTCTCTACCCTGATGTGTTTCGCCTGTAACTGATTGACGTTCTCTACCCTGATGTGTTTCACCTGTAACTGATTGACGTTCTCTACCCTGATGTGTTTCGCCTGTAACTGATTGACGTTCTCTACCCTGATGTGTTTCGCCTGTAACTGATTGACGTTCTCTCCCCTGATGTGTTTCGCCTGTAACTGATTGACGTTCTCTACCCTGATGTGTTTCACCTGTAACTGATTGACGTTCTCTACCCTGATGTGTTTCGCCTGTGCCCGAGTGTCTGATTGTCATCACCTGGTGACAGTCTGGTCGATATTAACCTTGAGTTCTGTGTCTCGTTGCTGATTCATCTGTGTTTCTGACTGTGTTTCTCTGGAATGTTCTCTAGGCTCCATTCATCCTGAGCGCCTGACGTCTGCTCCGTCAGGCCTTTCATGAGTCCTTCATCGTATCATATTTCACACATTCATTACATTATATTATACCTGGTGGCAACAACAAAATAAATAAAACCAAAGGAAACAGCCGTCCCCCCTGAGCGACGGTGGCCTGTAAGCGACACGAGCTGTTCTTGCATGAAAGGACAGTTTTAGCTAAACAGTCTTCACCACTCAAAAAACACACAAAGCACATTATGCGAGGGGGGTTAGGGGGTTAATCCAGTGGCAGGAGATGCTTTGCTCCGAGGCGTTTCCGCCATGCTTCATGGTTGGGTCAGCCTAACAGCTGCGGAGGTGAGATTTCCAGGATGGAGTCCTCTCCCCAAACGACATGGACTCTATTTTAATTCTCCACGCAGCATGGCGCATTGACACCTGGGCTGAACACATGGTTAGAATTAGGGCCGCTGCAGGGGACCTTGACAAACAAGTGACTTTGACTGAATTTATCGGGCCGTCTCTGGGGTCGCCTACTTCTCACAAACACACACACACACAACAGCGCCTGAGAAAACTTTATTTCACTTCATTTAATGAGTGCTGGTGTTTTACAGTGTTCTCATAATGTTTCTAAAACTATAGCACCTGTATCTTGAGCTGATTTTGGCCTCGCTTCTTTTTAACATCACACGTTTGGTTATTTATAAAGGTGGAAGAAGAAAAATTGCGACTATTCAAGTGCAACTATTGTTCTGTATCTTAAATTTGAATTTGACTTTTGTTAGATACTACTCACACATATCATTGTCACCAGCAGGCATTTGGTTCATTTTAACCAAACTGATACATTTAAAGCACGTTTTTCAGACCAACAATTAAAATATATCGGATTATGGTGCTTGGAAAACATGACGATATAAAAGAAAAATTATTCTTTCTATAAAGAGCATGTTAGGTGTAAATATGAGGCTAAAAACATTTGGTATGAACACAATAAATGCTGTGGGGTGAATTGTACTTGTACGTGTATGAGCAAAAAAATATATATTTGGAGCCAATAAAAATGCAACTTTTCAGCTCCTCAGGTGCAACTTTTTGAAAATGCTCCAATTCCGTCTCCATGGAAAAGGGGAGAAACACGACGTTTCTGAAGCGTTGTTACTGCACACACACACACCAGGGAAATACACTTTAAGTTTTGTTTCAGTTTTTCTTAATGTCTCACAATTAAAAAAAAAGAGAAAACAAACAAGAAAATCAGTAATTCTGAACATTTTTTCAGTCGGGCTTTAAACCAAAAAGAGTTTTCAGGACCAGGGATTCTGACATGAAATTAGTTTTCCTGACTTCGCAGCGATTTAGCAGCTCTCCGTCAGACACAAACGAGAACATGAAATATCAGGCTCAATTAATGTGGCACGCACGAGTCAATATGCCGGGAAACAGCAATCTGTTGTTGTCGTTAATGAGGCATTAGCAGAACAATCAATGGACCTATAAGTTCTCCCTCGTCTGGGTCCAACTTCACAAAAAAACAAGAACAACAAACTATGAAGTGAGGTCAGGCGGCGCTGCGACTTGAATATTTCAGGTTATGGATGAACTGTCGAGTGTCTGACAAGACCCACTATATAAACTTTGAACACCGGCTCTCTGGGAGACATCGATAGTTGTAAATATTTAATTTGGTGCCTCCTACAATGCATGCCGCTGAAACAAATCTTTACCAGATTGAATTCGAGATAAATAGCACGGAAATATCAGCAGAGCTGATACGCCGTGGTTTTGTCAGGGCGGCCTCGTCGGGGTTTTGGTTGCACGGTGTGGATTAATTCGTCGGATGCGTCAGCAGTTTGAAAACAAAGCTGAAAGTCAGACGGACGTTCGCGCAGTTTCACATGAGACGACAGCGCAAACGTACACACAGCTTTAACAAAAAGCATCAACCCAGACTCCTTTGTGCTTTTCATCTAAATCTGTAAATTAGATTTAATACAGTGATCATGAAGAAAAGTACAAAACACACAAGGATTCGTGTCTCACGAAGCACAGCAACAATAAACTGAAGATGTTTTCAATAATTCTCATTTTGTTGGAGCCTCCGTCACAATGAGAGACGTGAAATCATGAAATTATTGTGTATTGTTAAAAAAAAAAAAAGAGCATCAAAGAAAGCCTGAGATGAAGGTTTCTCTGTTACTTTGTGACTGGAAAACGTGTGATTGTTCAGTACGCTGTGCAGCTGTAATGAGAAAGACAGATTAGGAAACAGATATTCGCTCCATCAAGCTGTGAATCTTCACATCCTTTTGTTCAGATTTCATGGACTGAACCATTTTCTCCTTCTTTGGCGCCACTTCCAGGAACAAATTAAACATCTCTACATTCAAACCAGTGGAAAGTGGCTGTTGAAGTGTTCCCCAGGAGTGGATTGAAGCAATAACACATTATTGATTGTGATTTGATCATAAATATTGGTTGTTGTGTGTGTGTGTGTGTGTGTGTTTACTGTTTCCTCCAGTTTCCTCCCACAATGCATCCCCTGGAGGTAAAGCCTTTATGAAGCATGTGTTTTGGAAAGACGCCTCCTCTGTATCCTGTTTGTCATATTCAGCCTCATGTTATAATGTGTCGACAAACTTTCACAGAAATCGTCACAATTTCTCATTAAACATGGAGAAATATGTGTGATTCTGGTCATTTTTATGCTTCCAAACCGATTTCAGTTCACCTGAAATATTCTGATTGAAGGAACGATCTGATACTGACATGAATTGTTTCAATGAGAACCAATAAAGGTTAATTATTACCTTTCAGCTCTGAGTTGGATGGAGATGATACAGATGGCTGGAGCTCTCTGCTGGTGGAAATCTGAATGCTATCATTATTTTTATTTATTTATTTTTTTTTGCAAGAGGTTATTTTTATGCCGCGCTTTCAGTTTTCAGTGTCATTAAAAATATCTGAACACGTTATTAGAAATTTTCCCCAGCGTGCGTGTTGTATTGCGAGGTGCCGCATTATTTTGAAGCTCAGTTGGCCTGCTGTGCACAAATTAAATCAATCTGCATGGGACTGAGGCACTTCGTTCTAATACATTTATGAAATCAACCAACACAACACTGTCTCTAATTTTACTCTAATTTGCTACCACACAACACATCGCGGCTCTTTTTGAAGAAAAGCCTCTGAAATTATTCCCTCTGAATCGGGATTGTACCAAAACATTTATCACCCCAAAGAAAAAAAGGCAATAATTAACATTCAAGTTGAAAACTGTGATCATGGCATGCACAAGTGATCAACGCTGTTTATTTTTTAAACTTTTATTCACTTAAATTCTCCAGTGTTAAAGCAAGAACAAAACATTTATTATAATGTCCTTTGGTGGGATTTTGTTACACTTTTATTAATACTGTATATGTAAACTGATATTCTTTGATGCCAGCACGTTGCCAATACAAAGGAAAAATCAACCGCACAACTAAAAGTCATAAATAAAACAATTGAATGGAAGAAATAGATTGTTTTTCTTGTTTTAAAAAAAAAAGAGGAAAAAAATAAAAGAATTTCTTCTGCATTTGGACGTTTTAAATAGATACATTAAAGGTTGCCTTTTTTCAGTCACAGTTCGGCAGAGATACAAAAGGACTACATGACTCTTTTTTTTTTTTGTTTGCTCTGTTGAGAGAGAGAAGAAAAAAAAAAGGAACTTGCAAATACATTGATGGTTTTTCTACGCACTTCTCGTCTGCTCAGGTGAAAACTACCCCTCTGGTCATGATCGCAGGGAGCGTGGTGGCGCTAAGATAGAAAAAAGAATCAGACAGCTTTACTGGATTATCTTCTTGGAGGGAGGAGGAGGAAGAGGAGGAGGAGGAGGAAGAGGAGGAGGAGGAGGGGGGGGGCTTCTTACACATGTGCATCACTAACATCGGACAAAAGAATCTTCCAACCAACGAGGGTTTACAGAGTAACGTTCACGAAAGCACAGGTCAGTGGCAGCATGGCGAGGGGGCGGGGCCAATGGGGGCGGAGGGAGGGGTGAACAGGAGGGAGGATGAGCTGGGAGGGAGGAGGGGGGGGGGGGGGGGGGGGTGAGACAGAAAGATAGAGCGGGGATCAACGTGGGCGAGGTGTGTGTGTGTGTGTGTGTGTGTGTGTGTGTGTGTCACAAGGTGGCAGTCCGGACAGGTTTCCTTCGATCCACAATGCACTGACAGCAAAGAATGCTTCCTGGTGGGCGAGTCCGGCGCTTCCCGCTCCCCGCCTCACACACACTCCTCCTCCTCCGGCGCCGGTTCGGCCAACACTAACTCGCAGAAGCGTCCCGGGAGGGGGGGGGGGGGGGGGCGGGCGGGAGACTGTCGGCCACCGGCGACCGGCGTGAGAGCTGATTGGTCGCAGCTGTTGTTGCCGTGGCAATAAGAGCGGAAGTGATGGAGTCTGTCGCCTTCGGTTTATCCCTCCTCTGACGGGAGGAGCTGGAGTACCTGGTATGGCTTAGAGGAGGGGGGGCAGGCGAGGAGGGGGCTCACTGCTCATTTTACTCTTAACGCTCTGTTACTCTTAATAATATCTGGCTCTTTTGTTCTTTTCTTTTAGAAGTATATGTTTCTGTATTTCTATATATTCTTTGAAATTAAAGGAAAAGTTTTTGCACTCATTCCATTGGTCGTCAGCGCGGAGCGTCCGCTGAGCCCGGCGGCGAGAAGCTCAGTGCTGAACAGTCCACGAAGCTCATGGGTCTTCTTCTGTTCTTTTTTTTTTAAATGGTTGATTATTTGGAAGTAGGGGATGAGAGGGTTCGGGTGGAGGCGGCAGAAGAGGGGGGCGGAGGAGGCGGGGTACCGGGTCTCTTCAGAGCGGGCAGGGCCTGCAGGAGGCCTCCGTCAGCGCCGCCCAGCCCAGCAGCAGCAGCAGCAGCGGCAGCCCGCCGGCGGGGGGCGCCGCCAGCGGGGCCTGGCCCGAGTCGGCGCCCCCGCAGCCCCCCAGCTCCGACTCGCAGCGGCGCTTCTCGCACAGCAGGCCCGTGTAGGCCGCGGGGCAGCTGCAGCGCACGTTGGCCACGCACACTCCGCCGTTTTGGCAGCGCAGGAGCTCGTTGTCGCACACCCGGGCTGCGGCGAGAGGAGAGGAGAGGGCGGTTAACACACCACGCACACACACACACCGGCTCCGGCACACACTTTACCTGAAGTGCATGTGAGTGCGCACGCAAGAGAAAGACACACTACTGTAGACTCTGCTTTAAAAAAGGAAGAAAATCAATGTGGACTAGTAGAAGTACTTCATGTTCTTTTAATATCTAGCGCGCATTAAAAAAAGCTCTTCTTCAAGTAAAGTGTTGCATCCAAGACTTGACATTCCTGAAGTGGAAGTGGTCTGCATGTATACCGTCTGCTTCATTCCTTCTTCTTTTAACTAGAAATCAATTCTATTCTTCCTGCGTCTCATAATCACATTGTCATGATTATTATTTTCCTGCTCTTATCACAGATCTCACCCTGATTCTTGGTGTCTGCTCGGGAGAAAAACATGTTGAAACCACCATCTGGACAATCTGAAAACAGAGATTTCTCCCCCCTAAAACTTTGGCATCCTGCAGGCTGACGACAGGACATTTTGTCATCACACACAGAGAAAACCAGCAAAAAAAAACCAAAAACAAGTGGTGGCTTTAAGTGTTCTTTTGTAAGGCCTGTTCTACATTTTGCATATTCTTGCTTTGTGTGGCTGTAATCTAAATGTAGCCTCTATAAATCTGCGTATCCCTCCATCATGCAGATAAAGAGCAGTTAAAGATGGCCGAGGTTTGGTTCGTAAAGCGCCACCCTGGCTCTTTAAGCAAGACTGAGTCCATTCCTTAAATCACAAACCTTATTAAAGCCCCATCAAGTCGCCGATGTTTGCACACAGAAATTCACACTTGCCTCAAAGCCGAGCGAGGCTTCCCCCCCTGAACAGCACCGACTTTAGACAAACCGAACGTCAGGTGAAAATTGGTGTATATTTAGAGCCGGGACAGCGAGGCCACTCTATTCCCAGCGGAGGCAAGCTGTCAAGCAAGCTGGAGGCAAACAAAGCCGCGCTGCACAAACTAATAAACCAACAGAGACAAATAAACAGTGATAAACACAGGGGCCACTTCTGCCCACCGCACTCCTTTATGGGAGTGGAAAACAATGTAGTGAGCAATCTATGAACTCCACGGGACATAAATATCACAATAACAAATATAAGAGCCCTCTCCTAATACTGGAGATTGGATGCATGCTGTCTCTCTGGAATAGCCAAATAGAGCTTTGATGGGAGGCTTGTTAGGAAACATTGACTGTGCGAATCCTATTTGCGCGACGTCTGTTTTGTTGGAGGAAAAAAAAAAAAAAAAAAAAGGGAGCTGCTGTTTGGCTCAGTAACTTTAGCTCCAGGCCACAGCTCACCAATTACCATACACAACTACATCCAAAACAAGACATCTGAACTCCGTCGTCGCAGCGTTTCTCCCCCAAATAGCATCTTCTCCGAGGCCGATTCAGCCGCTCGCAGCGGACTACAGTAATGAGCCGATCTGTTAGGACCGGCGACGGCGAACGCCTCCGTGCAGCGGCGCTCTCCTGCAGGTGAGGCGGCGGCTGAACCTGATAATGAGAGCGTCTCCTCCAGGATGACAGGGAAGAAGGGCCATCAGCCGTATTAATTAAAGCTTTGATATGATCCGTACACAGGAGAGCTTCCTTTAATTAGCCGCTGACCTTTCATCTCGTCCATCTTCTCGCGCTTTTCAGTCAGGAGGCATTTCTGAGGAGGTTTAATGCGGTCCGTATTGTTTCTGCACTCAGGCTATCGCGGTCTGACACGCGGATTTACGGTGGAGTGTTTCAGACGCCGTCGTCTGGGTGGGGGCCTACGCAGGACGAGCACAGGAAGCGGCGGGAGGTTTTGATGCCTTCGTGCGTTTCGTCAGCTGCTGTTCGTTTCTCATCGAGCGGCTCTGAGGAGCATCAGGACTACATACAGACGCCGAGCTTGATTTCATTAAAAATGGATCCTGCATGATGCTCCGAACTGCAATGATTTCAAAGCAAAGTTCAGGTAATGGCCAGAGCCTGCAGGCAGAGCGCTCGGACGGCCGCCAATTAGGCAAAGCTGAAGTCCGAAATGAAACACAGGTATTGATTATAAAAAAAAAGAAGCATCAATAACAGGTTGTGTCAAAGACGTAGATTCAGGGAGATTAAAGGTAGTGTAGCGCTTTAAAGGAACGACCACCCCAGGGTTCAGAAAGGGGAAAAAAAGAGAAAAATACAGCAAGGCATCATGGGATGTGGACTCTCCTTGCACTACCTGAAAACTCGGCTTCTTCCCTTCCTTGAATTTCTCCCGTTAAGCGTTTTGCATTAGCGCGTGTAAACAGAAGCGGCGCCGGCAGTGAATGACGAGATCTGCTGCGTTTGCTTTTGATATGAGTGATAATATTTAGAGAGAAGTAGGTGTGCCTGTCTGAGAGACTGATGTGTTTGACCAGAGATTTAAGTTTTAATTGCATTTTCCAGCCGGCATGCAGATCAGAGCGTCGCCCATGCAGCGGCGGGGATGCTCCAGAAGGTCAAGGTCACCAAGTTTTCACCTCCTCTCAGCGGCTGAATGGAAACTCCTGCAGGCATTTCTTCATGTGTTGAATCTGAAAAACCTCTGGAGGTAATTTCGTTATAAATGTATGGCCGTGTGTCCGAAGGAGGTCTGAATTTGCTCAACACGGCAGAAAATGCTTCTCATCTTTTTGCTCGTAACTATAAGGAATCATTTGTTACTGTACTGCACTACACCACGCTTCATAACGGCTCCATGTTAATGATGGAAAATGAATGACTACATCAAAAGTTCCCAAATGAGGCGTGAAAACAAATTTCTACCTCCCGAGCCCTGTTTCATCCCTCATCATGTGTGTGTGGCGATGAGCCTGTTTGTCTTTTTTTTCTGGAATCTGACAGCAGCAATAAAGCGGGAGCCACAGGAGGCGGCCATGCTGCTTGTTTGTTACTGTCATGTAAACGCTGCTAACCGAGAGACGGGACCTTCCCCGGAGGTAGCCGGGTAAACAGTCTGGGAACGTCGCGCTAGTCGCCTTTTTTCTCAGATAGATTTGCTCTTAAATGTCTCAAAAATCAATTTACTTTCATACATGCATGAGTGCCGCATTGAATTCTTACCAAATTACTCATGAAGAACAAAACAGAGGAGGCCAGATTGTTGCTATCGGCATCTGCATCGCCACATCTGGAGGCAAGACTGAACTTTTAGAGCTTTTAAAGTGATAGTTGACCCTGTGGGATCTCTCTCTCTCTCTCTCGCTCTCTCTCTCTTTTAGCCGAGTGGAAGTTGGAGGTGCGACGCTGCCGCAGACGTTTTGCCAACATACACACACTTCACACAGTCATGCTGATTTGGTTGTCTGATCACTGCATCATGACTAATCCGACAAATAAAACTACTGATCCACTCCATGCTCTCGCTCGCCGGATGTGACTTCCCATCTGTTTTCCTTGGCTCTGCCTAACAACAAAAAAACGCTTCCCTTCTGTATTTCCTCTTTAATTTGATTATTCCTCCAGTGCGGGTTCTTCACGTGATTCACACGTGCGTTCAACTCGAAATGATACGGGACGTAAACCAGACCGGGCGTTTTACATTCACACAGATGTGCATGTTGATGCTGAGTATTTACGCGACACGCACGCTGAATAATTCAGCACTAACAAATGAAAACAGTGCATTTTAATCAAACTTCCTCTGTCACAGGATCATCTGAAAAAAAAAAGACGAAGCTGTGACTAATTTTTTTTTAAATGCTGAATCGAAGTGAGAGTGCAGCAGGGTCTCACCTTGTTTATGTGCTGCTGATGGTTGTTTACAGTGACTCGGTAAAGTAGGCTACGGCTAAATCGGGAGCGAGATGTTAAAAATATGACAGGCGAAGTGTTCAGCTACCACGTGAGCTGCTGAGTTATAATATGTTCAGTTGAACCAAACGAAGGTTCCTCTGCAGGACTGATGAAGCTCTTTTCCTCCTGATCCCAGTCTATTAAAGCATGACGTAATGCTTCCGCTGCACACTGGGTGGCAGTACTGAGACACGCTGTAGTGAGTTTAAGCTCTTCCCATTGGTTGGTCGTTACAGCGGTCCTGATCGGAAGGAAACTGTTTAACAACTTTCTGAAGCTATTTGAGGGACTCGATGCTCCACCTTGTGGTGCAAAATTGTATTGCAAGACCAATCTGGATACCAGGCAAAAATAAAAACCTATAAAAACACCTTTTAAATGACGGCGTAGTTGTGATTTTGTTTAATTCGTCTGAATATAAGCTTTCATTGCATAATCGTGCTTTTCAGAGATAATTAGTTTTCCCTTTACAGTCATAGTTTATTGTGCTGAACTCTGCTCGAGTTGTTCCACAAATCAAAGGCACATCTTATCTCCTTTATAGTGAAATAACTTCAGAGAAATAACATGACAGATATAGTGACCCTGTGTATAAAGAACATTTCTTCATTTACTTTGAGACTATTGTGACTGTATTATGTATGCAGACCTACAGTATATATTTAAAAAATCAAAATGAATACAGTTAAATTCGACCCACGGCACACGTAGCCGGTATTGTGATGCTGAATTAGGTTCGCCGCTCTCCGATGTCTTTAGTTTCCAATAATTACACAGTACATTGTCGGAGGTTTCTAGTGTCGCTCTTGAGAGAGAACGCTTTCTATGTAGCTCACGGTCAAGTAGTTCACCTTTTTCACATTTAATCCTTAATACTTAGAAGGAGATATTGGCTCTTTTCATTTTTAAATTGTTCAATCATGATAGAATAGGATTTTTTTTTTCTCTTCATCTTTCCTGTCTCTTTCATTAGACGTCTGAGCCAGTGAAAATAAATAAAACCTTCAGTTGTGTTGAGTTTGCTGTGTGCTTGAACTAGTTATCTCCTCACACCACTGAGGAAACAAAGACATCCAGGAGGAAGAAACTGCGAAACAACATCAGCAAACTATGAATGTGAAATCATCTGACGGGGGCCAAATATAAACGATCGCACTGATCGAGTCGTCAGATTGATCCTCAGTATACCTGCAGCAGGATCCACGTCCAGCATGTTTTCTCCAAAGCTCTTTGTTTTATCTACCTCCTGTAGGTTTGTCTGAGCAAACCTTCACACAACAACATGACAGAAACAATGAAAAATTGTTGACATTTAAAAGTGAAGAAAGAAAACTGAAAGAAAAAAAAAAAAGGCAGACATGCAGAGAAAAAAAATGACCAGGGGAAATATAAACGGTCGACAGTAATAAATGAGCTGCATTCTCCTGCAACACGGGAAAAAGAAAGAGATGTTGGTGTTGGATGACATTGTCCTGTTGTGGACTGGCGACGGGAGGTGATGGCTACTCAAACAGATCACAGGCAGCCTGTCAAGCAGTCAATATTGACTCAGCTGTTGTGTTGTTGGTGTGCGACACGCCTGGATAGCAGAGTTACCGAGCAGCATGCGTCCTGCCAGGCTTTTGCTCCTTTTTTTTTCTTTTTTCTCTCTCTCTCTCTCTCTCTCTTCTATTTAATCCATAAAAGGCACCTGCTGATTCAACACCGCTAACGCAGCCACAGCAAGTGTGAAAATGCAGGTTGGGGTCAGGAGAGGAGTTTTGGCTGAGGGTGTATTTGGTGAGCTGCTGCTAGGTGTGTGTTTTGTCCAGGCGGCTGGGCGTTTCCTGCGCATGTGCAGCACAATCTTCCAGCCAAAGCTCAGGAATCACACACAAGAGAGAAAGAGAGAAGACATCAGAGAGAGAGGAGAAGGGAGAGACAGAGGGAGGGGGGAGCTGCGTGGGGAGGGGTCGGGGTTCTACTTACATTTGCAGCCATCGTCCCACAAATATCCGGGCAGACACTCCTGACACTTGGGCCCTGTAGTGCCCTCCTTACATATACAAAATCCTGTGCCATTACAGCGATCACTGACTGAGCCAAAGGGATTACAATTACACTCTGGAAAAACAAGACACACACATACACACACAGGCTGGAGAACAGGGTGGTGGTGCTTTGACTTCCCGGCACGTCTCGGACTTTCACAGCGGACCGCAGTCCTCGAGCTCTCCACTCAATTATTTTTAGAATAGATTTAAAGACTCATACAGGGCACACAAAAAATAAAATTAAAAATGCTACCATTTCAACTGTAATGGAGAAAGAGTGAAAAGAGAAATGAAAGTTGTTCTAGATGCATGAACTCTTCATTATATATATATATAAATATATTCACATACATTTAATTTGTCCATTATATTACAGCGTGCAATGAGCAAATATGCAAAGCATTTATCAGTAGCTTTGGAAATAGATGGAGAAAGTGAGCTTATCTGAACATGCTCCTTTACAATCTGAGTCATTCGTAGAGACAGAGGAGGAAAACGATGCGGAGAGAGGACAGCATGTGTGACGAGCAGGTCTCCCATGATTAATGGCATGAAACAAAGATAAAGAGAGGATGGATGAAGGCGGGAGAGCTATGAGAGTAAAGTACATTGAAATGGGCATTGTAGTAATATGCTCTTTAATTCTCCCTGATGTTCGAATTCTTTTTGCGTTCTGATTCTGCGCTGAGCTAAAAGGAATGGCTCTCAATTAAAAACTGGAAGTTAAAATAAGCTGTCCGGTCTCTGGAGCGCCACACTCCACTGACCTTCCAGCGTTAAACTGGAGCAACAGGAGCGCTCTGCCGCCGAGGCGACACCTGTTTTGACAGTCCCTGACCGTCACATCGCACCTGCTGCCGCGCCGCCGTGACATCCAGGGGTCGGGACGGAGGAGAGAGGTGACGCCAAGTGACAAACCGCGGGGTCAGGGAGAAAAGGAGCGGGGCGGCGGCGGATCTGGCGCGCGGTAACACCTCGCTGCCTTGTGACGGGTTTCAGCTGCTCCTCCCGAGGCCACTTCAAGTGTGTGACGTGTGCGCCGGCGTGGCACGGCTGACTGACGGCGTGACTTCCTGAAACATTCCTCTCAGAGCTCGTGTTTCTTGTCAGACTCCCCCCCCCTCAGGACTCTGAATGCGCCTGGCGCCGAGTGCCGTGATTCACACAACACATGCTCGGCTGCAGAATTCAACTGGGAGCCAAACTACTGCCTTAAGAACTAGGTGGGATGCATTTTTCACACGTCGGAAAAATAGATGATGGAGTTCATGAATGTACGACTATCAGTCATGAACAAAAGCACCTGCAGAAAATGGCCCGGTAATCTCAATGTCATGACTATAAAAGTGGCAGTAACGCCATAAATAATCATATTTGAACATATGAACAGCAACGTTCATGCTGCGAATGCTAAATGTTGGGAAGCGATAACGTCCTTCTGTGGTGTAATGTGAGACTGAGGTGACGGGGAAACGGCGGGATGAATACAGCTGGAAAACTTACACCAAGATACCGATGTTTTCAGGAACATAATAATTTAATTACTCATTAAAATGAATTGGTCGTGGTATTTTAAGGACAGACATGGACAATGGGACTCTCTGGCATTGGTACATTAATGTATTGATAGATTTTTGAACTCACTTTAAATTGGCAGCCTGAAGCAAGTTCTTCTCCCCAGCAAAGCTAAACTAACTAGCTAGCAGGCTATCTATATATGTGCAGCTATCTGATTCTGTTCGAGAAGTCAAGTTATTGTCGAACTACGTATTTAATAGGAAAGTAATTTATTTTAGAAAACTATATGAGAAAATTGTCAATGGTAAACAGTCGCCATCCATCAAATAAATTACCTATTAGCACAATAGCAACGAATAGGATGACTGTTAGCTGATATGGGGCTTTTTGGAAAGTTTTTTCTTTGCATTAAACTTTCAAAATCAAATTTTTGGCTCACTTTATAACTTTAACACATTCTGCGTTGCTGTGTTGATTGCTAGACGACAGACTGAACCACTGCAGGACCGAGTTTCAGTTTTCTGAAACACACGGCGTCGTCGGGTGGACGCACTTTTTGACGCCGCAAATGAGCGACAACTCGATGCACAAAGCAAAACAAGCAAAAGAGTGAGATCAGTGAAGGACGTGGAGACAGGAAGGTGTGCGGACGATGAAGTGGCGATGGATGAAACCTTCGAAGACAGGAGGTGAGAGGCAGACAAACAAAGTGTTTGTGTGAAAGCACGGTGGCGGTGGCGGTGGCGGTGACGGGGGGCCGGGTGGGGGACTGACCTATGCACACATTTTCATCGTCCAGTTCTGCTGAGGCATTGCGGTAGTAGCCCAGCTTGCACAGCTGGCAGTGCTGGCCCCTAGTGTTGTGCTTACAGCTCACGCAAATGACGGTGTTTAGCAGCTCGATGTAGCTGCATCGGTTGGAGTGGCCGAAGCATTCGCAGTCTTGCAGAGAGAGAGGAGATGTGAAGGAGGGGGGAGAGGCAGAGAGAGAGAGAGAGAGAGAGAGAGAGAGGAGAAAGAGACGCGGTAGCCAATGTTGGACTTGTTGCTGTTGCTGCGAGCGCTACGGCGGGAGGGTTAGCAAGAATCTGAGCAAGGCGACATGGCATGCGAGGTTAGAAATGGAGATGCTGGAGATCGTAGGGGGGTGATGAGAGGTCAGGTCGCTGATGATCAGTCTGGCATGGGCACAGCCAGAGTAAGAAAAAAAAGGCATCACAGAAAATAGCACGGCGTTAGTAGAACTTCAGGAGGTCACAGCACTTTAAGCACAACACAACACGAGGCGAGGCGAGGCGAGGCGAGGCGAGGAAGGCTCCGAGATGATGGCACAGAGACACGATCACACCGGGAACACAGCACAGCATGAGGCAGGTCAAACCATGGGCGATGGGAGTCTCTCAACCACTGGCAATGGCGTGAGGCTAATCCCGGAAATATCTGGCGCAAAGGGAGCATTTTTTTAAGTCATGGTTTGTCTCGGTAAAGCTTCAGATGATGCTTGTAAATTCAGGACACTCTGAATTCATCCATCAAAATACTGCAGACGTGACTGAAACGACTGGCCGGGACTCAGGTCGCAGGGCAGGGTGAGGGCGCAGGACAGAGTGTACGCAGCACCGTGTCATGCTTGATTAGATGTGCAGCACATGGAGTTGGAGAGGACTGCGAAACCTGCTCCAGTCCGTGAGAGTCACTGGCAGCCTTGCCCTGAGGCACGCGGGAAGGAAGCTGAGCTCTCCCTGACCGAGGACCGGTGACCGCTGACACCGAGTGCCAGCCAGATGTGACCCTGACTCTCCACTGGCAGCCGCCCGGACAGAAAGGCGGGGTGAGCGGACGGGGCTCTCGTCCAAGGAGCTGTGGTCATTAAGAATCTGTTCTCCCGGTCTGAACACTAACAACCTGCCCGTCTGGGCGATCTACATCAGAGCGTCTTATCTGAATGTGAGCTGAGATCTTTTACACCCGATGCCTCGCTCTTGCAGACATACTCTCAGAAGACAAATCGTCTCTCCTTCCTGGAAATAGGCTGAGGTCATAAATCATGCACACACGGGGAAAAGAAAAAGCTCGGAAACACCCACCCTAGCAAAATACTCAGTCACCCACTTCTCTTACGCCGAAAAATAACTGATTCCAAGGGACTTTTGTAGTGTTTAGAAATCGGTTCCACGCACACGAGAGTCCAGAGTGGAGTGTACAGTGAAAGCAATCAGTCCGGCACCGAGCGAGAGCCGAGGATACAGAAGAGCTGCAGCGCTGGGCGAGAGCCGCAGGGGTTCAGGGGAGAACGGAAACATCGGTTCAGACAGTGAGGAGGCTGGGGTGTCGTCTGGGTGGGCTGGGGTCGGGGGAGTCGGGGGGGTCGGGGTCAGTTTCACAAACTCCAGAGGTCTCCTACCTCGCTTGTTGTTTGCAACGTGGACAGAGGGGGCAGTGGACAATGCAACCTGAGGAGCTACTGGACAAATTAAAACGAGAAAGAAAAAAACAAAACCAAAATGTGATATTGCAAAGAAACACAACACACCAAACGTCATAACTAAGAAGATCAGAACGCTACACAAAAGAAAAATAAATCATACGTAATGATGATGAATGATGGCACTGAAAATACGGCGCTACGCTGCAGAGTGCAGCTAGCTTTATGTGGCAGCGTCTGTTACAGAAGCCTCAGACGCTGAGCGACTCAAATATTATGGTCTTTACACTTCATTTCCTGAGCAAGTGCTTTGTATAATTCAAAACCCTGTGTCTGTGTCTGTGTGTGTGTGTGAGTGTGTGTGTGTTCCCAGACGGAAGTATCCCCTGACAAACTACTCTCCACCTTGGCGGCGGCCAGCCAAGAATTCTCACTCTATAAATTTGTGCACAGGAGCGTGGTTAAGGAAGCTGGCGAGCAGTGAACACATCAATCCCTCCATTCCTTTCCGGTCATAAAACAAACAGTGGGAAAAAGGAAATAATAGGCCCAGCCTCTGCCGTTGTACCAGGCGACATAAGCCCCGGGTACGTGCGACTCTGTGCGCTTGACTGCCGTCATGGAAACACGGAGCCCACAGTCGGTGTGCTGGCGAGGAAGCTGCACATCATATCTGGAGGATTACGCTACGCCCAACATCTGCATGAGACAACCGGCCTGAAACCTCTCCAGCTCCTCTTCCTCCCGAGCTAATATGCAACAGAGCAGCCCTGGAAGCTTTACACCTAATTAGAATCAAGTGTTTATGTATAAATAAACAGTACAAACAATGAGTGTTTGAGAGGATGAAGTGCGGCACTGCAGCATTTTGCATCACGAGTGTCCCATTAATACACAAACCTCCTCTTCAGCCTCCCTCATGAGCAGAGCAAGCAGACTCAGAATAGATTTTTTTGGTTCTGTCAGGAAGCCTGGGGAAGGGCAAGATGCTACTCAAAATACTCTCAGCCACTAAAAGAGTCTTTTTTTTTTTTTTTTTTTTTTTTTTTTAGAGAGATAAATGAATCTGTGGAAAAAGTGTTTATTCAGTGTTGCATAATCTTAAATGCCTACCTTCTTTTCGGTTAGCGACACCTAGGGATGACACATTCGGCCGAACTGCGTGCAATTGAGAGAAACCAGGAGTTATTCAAGTGTCCTTGTGTGACGCACTTTACAGATCTACTGGAGGGGTGGTGGTGGCGGTGGTGGTGGTGGCGGTGGGGGGGGGGGGGACTACGTGGTGGTTGACACACACAACCGGAGACATGAACACGTCCAGCATGACTCAGATCAGTTCATCGGGAACAGCAAATACGATGGGGGGCAGGGCTGACATGGACGAGCAGAGGGAATGCACCCGGGGACCCATCGGGAGGACACTGCGGAGACGTTGTATGTAATTCCTGTGTCTTCCATGGGGTTTTCCGCACGTGTGTGTGTGCATGGCGATGGCGATGATGAGTGAAAAACAGAAGAAAAATGACAAAAACCCTGCTAAACCCAGCATTTAGGTCATGATTTATGCAAAGGAGTCAAGACTATGTATAGCAAGTGAAGACGTTAGGGGGCATTTTGTTTAATTCATCACATCGACTATGTAATCAATATCTAATTACAGTGTATTTCTGGTGAAGGAATAACAATGAATAAATAATGGCAGGTGTTGGGGCTTGGAATGACGGACTGCTGTGGGTAGCATAACCTCATAATTACATACAAGTCAGTATTTCCGTGTCAGGGAAATACTTTGCGGTTGGAAATGGAGAGGACTCAAGCGAAGGGAGGAGCACGGATAGGTTTCCTCACTGTGCCCCTTCATCTCTTCACTTGATCTTTCTGTCCTTTCGCTATTGACTCCATGAATCATGCAATCCCAGGCAATTAACATCCAGAGGTGCCTCGGCTGAAACTGTGCGAGTGGAGAATTCGCTCAATCATTCAATGTACCGAGAATTTATATTACATTAACTGTGAGACAGCATGTCCACACACAGTGACAATCACAGAGTCATAGCCAATCATTTGGAAAGTGCTTAAAACTAGAGTATCATGCACACATTTCCTGTCTCATCCTTTGCTTTGATTTTTTTTAATTCTTAATCGCCCCCCCCAAAAAAAAAGCTGTTTCACAACGGATCCTGCGTGGGGATTCTGGCATTGCTGCTCCGTCTCCAGTGGGTTAGAACCACATGAGTCACTTCACTGGATGAGAGTCTTTGAAAATGACAGATTACCAAATAGAGAGCTTAAGAAAACAGGCACACCACATCACCACTTCAAATCAGGACTTCCATCCTAAAAAATCTGCTTTTTCTTCCATCTTTTTTTTTTTTTTTTTAATCTTTTGTTGTCTTGTTAAGCATTTAGTACTGAAGCAGTTTGCTCAGAAGAAACCCTGATGGGCCAAGGACACGGCCGATCGATCGGCGGCAACGGCGCTGAAGTATTCGCTCGTCTGTGGAAAATAAAGACGCACAGGAGGGAATTTCACTGTCCAGATTGAAAAGGTCCAACTGGAATCGTAAGGTGAGTTTTAATTCCTCAGTGCTGGCTATTGATTGGCTGTAACTCACACCTGGGTTACATTAATTATTGGGTGGTGGGGAATATTCAGGTAAGGCGAGCTCAATGAGTGGTGACGGACTTTAATCAATGCCATACTTATAACGAAATGCAATCTTGCAGAGCCCGAATTTCTCTCTCTCTCTTTTTTTTAAATATTAATTTCTCTTTAATGGTCTGCATTAGGCAATTCTGCCTGGCTTAATAAACTTGAAATCGAATTGAGAAAAGTCAATAAGGAATTCAATTACCTTCAAACAACAACATGGAAGTGCACGGGATTGTTTTTTTTTTCTCTCTCTCTAAACAAATAGCTTTGCTTCCACTTCTCCTAATAATCCCAAGGACGTTCTAATCTTCCTCGCACGATTCTTACTTTATGAATAACTCAGGCATGAACCTGATTTGAGCTCACATTGAAAATGGCCCCATCCTCTTCAACGGGCTTGAGAAAAGAAAAAAAAAAAAAAGCCCCACTGTCAGCATGTTTAGTTTTTGGCGTTGCGTCGGTTCAGCGGGAGGCTGCAGCGGCCAGACAGCTACTCGTGAGAAATCTAAATCCCCGTGGGCCAATCTGGATGAGAAGTGAAGACTTTGGTTTGTCAGTGTCCTTTCTAGCCCCTCTCCTCCTCACACGCACACACACACACACACACACACACACACTACGTACACGCTTATCAGCATGCACACTGGCCCTCTGAAGGATTGGAGGACAGCCGTTGGACATGGTCTGGCCTTGCAGTTCGGATGGGAGGCAGAAGACTGATGTGCAGCAGTGAGTAAGAACGCACGCAAATACAGCATGCCCACACACACACACACACACACATACACACACACACACTAAGCACTAGTTATGCCATGCATGGACAGAAAGCATAAATCCTGAGGAAGGGGTGAAGAGGAGGCAGGCAGAGGGAAGGGCGAGTGATGGTGGGAGGGGGTCGTTCTTCTCGGCCACATGTCCATTTCTGACTCGTGACGCAGCATCGGACTTCGCAGACCGTGTTCACGTCCTGCGTGAGCCGCCGTGCTTACGCCTGATTAAAAACCACCTGGGAGCCGCGTGTTTCCACCCCGTGTCGCCGTACGGGCCGCCGGCCCAGCGGTCATCTCAGCTGTTGATTGATGAAAATAAGGAAAGTCTGCATGCTTCCTCTGGGAAAACTCGACTTGAGAACATCTGAGCGTGCAGCGGATTATGAGTCCAAACAGGTAGGCTGCTGGCAGCGCTTTGAAAACTGACGCTAATAAGGGAATCAAAGAAACAGAGGTGATAGTAAAACACCACACAAAGGCTTTTTGTTTTTAAATTTCAGTGAAGGTGATCGAATCCATGTCAGATGTTTTAAAGTAGGGAAGAGGGCCTTGAATAAAGACACAGCTGATTCAAAAGTCATAGTTACTGACCTCCTTCTCAGCTCAGCGTATTTCTAAGAAAGTTGGAGCGTCCATCAGTATATTAAGCATTGATTAATAATGTCGCCTCTACAAAGCTCAACAGTCGTCGTCAGTGGATCTCTATACCTTCTATCAGGGGTTTATGGCGCCTCTCCCTGTCCATCATCAGTTAATGTGTAACTTCATCAGTAAAGACAGTTTATCAAAAGTGATCGTGCCTTTTTAAGAATCCGATTTACGCCGGCTCATGATCGGGTCTGGGGCGGGGGGGAATTGACTGATCAATTTTCTGCCCCGGTAAAGGGGATACTTGCTTTGGAACAGGGCAATGAAAAAAAAAAAAAAAAAAAAGATTAGGGAGAATTGAGCCCGGCTGTGAATGCACTCTGACTTGTTCAATACGGTCCTATGGTTCCTGCTTCACAGCCTTCCAGGCAGCGGTAACTTGAGACATGGCACCTCTCTTCTTCCCCCTCCTCCTGAGGGGCGACTGCTTGACGAAGATAATACCGGCCCGGGCGCTGGCGGCTTATATTAAAATGACCTCCTATGACATTACACCGCCAGAGAGGTCTTGGCACTTTAATAAAGTCTAGATGCCATTTATTTATAATGCATGGGAGAGAGAGGGAAAAAAAACAAATGACATTTGGCATGCAGAGCCAGGCAAGTGTTATCTGGTTGAGTTGGGTCCGGATAAAGTAAATTAATATGCCCACAGCATGGCAATATAGCCTCAAGCAATTGCTCACCCTCTACCCAAAGGAAAATAAAAAATAAAAAAAAAGGTTAGTCAACAATAGTTGAGTGATTGTTTGGGAGAAGATTGGAATCAGAAATGAACACTTGGCACAGAGTTGGGGGATGTACAGTGGAGGGTGAAACAATAGGCGAAGCAAAGCATTGAGCATTCATAGAGCTGCTCTGTGATTGTTTACTTACTGACTGGACCAATGTTATTAGGAGTACCTGCAAGAGAAGAAGAGAAGAAGACGG
This sequence comes from Salarias fasciatus, assembly GCF_902148845.1. Classification (NCBI taxonomy): domain Eukaryota; kingdom Metazoa; phylum Chordata; class Actinopteri; order Blenniiformes; family Blenniidae; genus Salarias; species Salarias fasciatus. Next base: position 22,059,138 of record NC_043753.1, on the reverse strand, counting down.
CCCATTAATCACAGTCCTGAAGGCAATGACTGCGGCTCATATTTTGTTTTATTCGGAGGTGGTGTGAGTTCTGACGCCGAATTTTGATTTAAACTCTGATGTGTTTGGATTCAAGCTCCGTTAAATACGCACTTATATGTCAGTGCTCTCTTTCCATCATTTTCTGGATGCAACTGGTAGATTTATACCCGTGTGGCTTTATTCCACCTCCGTCACGTCACCGGTAAATAAACCTGTTTCTTTCACTGCGGGACGGGATCCAGATTATCGAGCATCTTCTTGTAACAAACTAATGAACACGTTGAGTTAATCAGTTTATCCGACAGACCCACAAAGCGCCGGGAGCTAAGTTCATGTGTCACAGCGACACTGCGATTACAGACAGACAATCTAATCGAGAAGCTAAATTAGGAAAAGCACAGGAGTTACTCTTCAAGCGCTAATTGAAAGTGAGTTAAACAACAGGTTGTATTTCCAGTGATTTAGAGACGTTCTCTGCTGCTTCTTGAACTTTATGGCTCCTCAGGTGTTTCTGGTCTCCTCTGTGATGTTTTTTTCTTTTCTTTCATGTCCCAGAATAAGTCAGTTTTGGTCTCCTGCTCCACCAGATACACCTCATAAAATGCAGAAACATCAGTGGAAGCCACTGAGATGTTCCCGTCGGCCCAGCAGGCCGGCGGACGTCATTTCTGTGATTAGTGAGGCTCATCCTGCGATATTTGTGGTGTGAGAGGGCGGAAACACACACACACACACACACACACTCACACTCACACACGTGACACGGATGACAAACTCCGACACCAGAGGAGGACATGTCTGATCCTGCCGCCCGCCTGTCCGTGCGACCGCCGCCGAGCCGTCTCTTGAGCCAGGCAGCCGCTGAGCAGATAATGCAGTCTGTCTCGTCCCCATGGAGACCGGACGTCTCCCGCACCGGGACGCCGGAGCACGCCGAGGCGTTTCAGCTTCTGAACCCACCACCAACATCTCGGCTTGGGTATCAACAGGGACCAGAAAACACAGGCGCCACATTTCAGTTGTTCCTCTTATTTCTGGTCACGATTCGTCTGCAGAGGAATCGACGCCGGCTCCACTTTTTCTAATCATCCCTTTAAACAGAGGCCTCCTCCCGCTCGCTCTACCCCCTGCCCTCAATAAGGCAGCCTGCCCACTAAAGCAAACAGCCCCTGCACCGCAGGAAGAGGTGCATGCTGGGAAGAACCAGGCGATCGCTCACATTTCCTCCAGAGAAAATGAAAGTCGGAGTCCTCGCTCTCGCTCTTCCTCCCCAGCTCACACACCTCGCCGTCGTACCGCTGGATTTTTGGTCGGCTCTTTCATCTAATGGAGCCGTCACGAAATATCTCCCAGTGCTCAGGGGAAACATGAGGATCTCCCGAGTGTGTGTGTGTGCGTGTGTGTGTGTGTGTGCGTGTGTGTGTTTGTGTGTACACGGACTTTGATCAGACTGCTGCCATTCAGCCGCTCTCCCTCTGATCTCTGCCTGCCGGTGGCGTTCAGGAGTCCGGCCGGCGACCCGCCTGAGAGCTGTGCTGCTGACGCACGGCGGCGGAGTGTAATGGGTGTCAGACCTCCGGAGGGGGGGCGGCGGCAGATGCTGACCGGGGGACGGCAAGGACGAGGCAAGGACGATCACAGGCACAACGGTATTAATAGCAGAGCGGGCTTTAATTTGGCGTTACAGGTTCACAGCATCACAACATGGGAGGTGGAGTCGTTCATCTGAACCTTTAAAAACACAGGATCATCCCAACAAAAACAAGTTCTGCGGAGTAAATCTCAACTTTTATCTGATCTGAATGTGTCGAAGTTCAGGATGATTTAATCAGCTGAGTCTTGATCTTAACGGGATCAGAGGACGACATGAAAACAACAGCCAGATGTCACATTTTCAGTCTCATAGAAGACTGAGCAGACGTTTCCCCGTCATGTTCAAGCTGGACATGTGTCCCTTTTGAAGTCATATGCTCCATCTCTTATTATTCTATCTTCATCACATCAGATAAATTCATAAGAAATCAGTCTCTTCTTTTTCTGAGCAATCCTGATCCATCTACTCCTTCTGCAGGAGACATTAAAACTCGCAGGCACATAATCAAAATCAATTCTGTCTGTTTTCCCAGAATACTAAGAGAAACTGTGAGGGGAAGAGTATCAGCTGAACTGTAAATAAACAGTAATGCAGTGAGGCTAAAAACGGGCTTGGTTGAGTAGCTGACGGAGCAATAACACACATCCACAGCTAGTTTTGGAGGATTATCAGGGGACCTGCTGCGTTGAGTGGAGGAGAAATAAATATAAAGCCAGAGAGGTCTGAGCTGTTCGTGTTATTGTGGCGCACACCTCCAGCACTGAGCATCCCAAAAACTGTAAGTTGTACCGTCCACGTTCCTCATAACAGCGCTCATGCGGAGAGGAGACTCCGCGTAGCAGCTGTGCACGGCGCCGCTCGTCCTCGGCTAAATGTCAGACAAACAGCAGCCGACTGGAGGGGACGGGCGCGAAACCTCATCACGCCGCTCAAAGTCACATGTTGACATCTCGAGTAACACTTGGCAGCAGTAATGCATCGCTTAATTCCACGCTGTAGAATTTGACGCATGTGGTGAGATAACGCTGCCAATAGCTCACCTTATGAGACAAACATGTCCAGAAGTGGTTTTTCCTAAAAAAAAAAAAAGGGGGGGGGGGGGTCCTAAGAGGGGATGGATCATCCAAGGGGGGATCAATCCCTCCATTTCCCGCAGCACACCCTGCACTCACTCTATCAATTATCTTTTCTACGTGAAAGCCTTAATCAGAATGCCTCCTGTTTTGACAAATTACACTCGGCTGTCAGCGAGTGAGTTCAGGGCCGGCGAACCTTCCCTTCAGGTCACGGTCCCGAACACCGGGAGCCTGTCGGTGCAATTACTCACCGCTCCGCCGGCAACCTGTGGGGCGAGATCCAGGGATCTCATGTCGGGTCATTCGATTAATTTTCAATCACCGTCATTTTCAATCCCCTTCACCCGGCCGGCCGCGCCATTACGGGGCACGGCTGCAATCGAACGCGGTCCTATCGCACAGGAAGAGCATTAGGAGCTGCTTATGTTGACGGCCTGCTCCATTGATTTTTTTTTTTTTTTTTTTTTTTTTTTTAATGTGGCGCGCAGGCACCGCGGCTGGCCGGCGAACATGATCTCTGAGGGCGGCGAGATCTGCGCACGTGTGGCGTCGGCACATGTGACGCACACACACACACACACACACACACACACACACACACACACACACAAAGATGCAGACGTGACAATACTGCGCAGGGCTTCCTGCTTTAAATCTTAAGTAAACAAGCTCATCTGCTGTCCATTTACTCTCGTGATATTTTTTCATATATTTCCTGGATTCCTCTGAGTGTGTGTGTGTGTGTGTGTGTGTGTGTGTGTGCGCCTCGGTCACTATCCATTCCTCCCTGACCTTCAGCGTGTGTCACCTGTTTGTTTTGGCACTACCAGGTCGCGCGCCTGTGGAAAGGAGCTTATCAGCTGAATTTCCACCGCAGGCAAAAGCTGGTAATTACTTTTCCTGGCCGCCATCATCTCACAGCAATCCATCATCATCTGGCGCTCTTTTGGCCATGCAGGGCCCGCCGATAGTGACGGGCGCTGCTACCTGGTTAGCGGCGGGAAAGGCTGCCCAAACACAAGCAGCTGATTGAATTCCTCAGGAGCAAAATTACGGCTCGGCTCGCCGGAGTGCGCTCGCCCCGTCTCCACGTGTAGATGTGAATTAAAGGTGGCAAGACTGAAAGTGCCCGGGAGCCCGGCTGGAAGGAAGCACAGTTTAAGATCTCAGGGATGGAATGAGGCGTTTGTCAGCGGTGGGAAAAGCAGGAGAGAGAAGAAGAAGAAGAAGAAAAAAAAAAAAGAGAAAAGAAATCTGGGAATGGAAGAAACAAATATTTGAAAGAAAGATTACCGTCACAGCTGCACAGAGCCGAGATGTGGAAAAGACAGAGTAAACAAGCTCGGTCTCTGGGGGGGCTGGGGGTGTGAGATGTGTGAGGGAGGAGAGAGAGAGAGAGAGAGAGAGAGAGAGCGAGAGTGAGAAGAAACCATGAAACGACGCCAGGAGAAGGGGCGAGAAGAGGCAGATGGAGAGGATGGAAGTGGCGGGGCTTTGGGAAAGAGGTAGAAATGAGCAAAAGGATGCGACGGAAGACGGAAAAACAAATGAGACAAAGGGAGGATAATGGGCGGATTTCAACCGAGTGGAAAAAAGAATGAAAGAACGGTGGAAAACTAGAAGAGAGAGAAAGAAAGGGGGCGCCGTTCAGTACAACTCGGTTCCAGTATTTTATTTATTGATTCATTTTTGTAAGAATTTTCTTTCTATTTCACCGCATTTTGTTCCAGAACATTTCATTAAAATAGAGTTTATGTCGAAAATTAAATTATTTTCAGTGGTAATTGCTGAGTCTTTGTAAAAAATAAGGACATTTTCATCATAAATACTTCAAGAAATTAAAATTTCAGGGTTATTCTGACGCTATTTTCCTGGTCTGGTTCACTCAAGATCAGATCGAGCCTCTGGTTTAGAGCATAAATGTGAAAAATGAAGTAAAACATACCAACAGTCGTTAAAAACTAAATGTGTCAACAGTGGAAAGTACAGGATATCTTCTGAATTATGACTAACTAACTAACTAACTAACACTGTCTGTCATGGTAACACCTTCTGTCTCATTGTAAATTAGTGCTTTGTTAACTTATTCTAATGCAGTCGCTCCACTGGGATCATTGAACCTGTTTGGTGTGAATAAGAAGATTTTTGTGGGAAAAACACATTTTTTTAAATGTGTTTCGGTCTTTCTGGAAGCTGAGTGGTATGAGGATTGCATCCTGGTGACCCACATGCATTAATTGATACACAGAAGTGTAAGATTTATTCTGCAGCGCCATTACGGTTCCCAGTGGGAGTTGGTCTTGCCATTGAGACACATCTACTCCCCCGACACAAGAGCAAAGATCAATCACAGAGTCACTCAGAGTGTGTGTGTGTGTGTGTGTGTGTGTGTGTGTGGACATTTCCACAATCAACACCTCCCAGCTGGGGAAGGGAGCGGTATCTGTTGGCTCTGCATTAATGTGTGTTCATTAGAAAGAAAAGAGCTGAAAAAAAAGAAAAACAAAACATTTGTTATTCTGGGGATTGTCGTCTCCAGATGTGACAGCGCTTCTTATCTTGTTAATCTGGGGATGATTGGGTGGGCGGGGGCCGTTCCGGTCCGGGCGGGAGATGAGAAATCCACCGCTCGCCGGAGTGTCTCAGCGCTCTGATCAAAGCAGATCCATAAACTGGGAGACCGGCTCCAGCTACATCCGAACAAGTGTCTCTTAATCCCGCCTTGACAAGGTAATCTACTCGTTTTATCGCCGCACAGACAGAACAAATGGGGGCTTAATTTTCAGAAACGTCACGCATCGCGGGGAGAAAAAGACATTTCCCCGAGAAATGAAACAATGATGGACTCGGTTTTATGTCCTCCGTCTCATGATTACCAAAGAGTGGAGACGGAGGCGCCAAACACCGTCAATCATTAGTGTCACAACGTAACACAACAACGCAAGGATCCGTCCTGCACGGCGGTGCGACCGCCACAAAGAGAGCCGCAGGTGATTGGTTGGATGCCGCGCTATTGCTCTCGTAACAGCTGTAATCCCACTCAGTGTCTGAACACTCACAAGGCCGCTAACGGCGCAGCAAGGCCGCGCCGCTCTTCCATAACGCCGCCGCTTATATCACCGAGCGCAGACAGGTCGCGACCTTCGGCAGCGTCTCTCCCCTCTCCACCAGCCCGGCCTTCGCCGCTGCTCTGGAACTTCTTTTTCACGTTGCTTCTCTACGTCGAGACCGGAACGGCCACAAAAGCCGCCGAAGGTGTCTTTTTAGCGGAGCATCCAAAAGCTGCACAGCAGATTTGTACATAATTTGCAGGATGACGAACTGCAGAAGAACTAATTACGGTTCTGCACAGATGGCACCAACACCTGCCCGTTCATGATTCTGGGGCAGACCGGGACAAGTTTCAGGCCGAGAATTTGGGGTGGTAGTCTTTGGGGAGTCGGGCGTTGCTTCATGGCCCTGGACCCAGATTCACACGCAGCATTAAAAAAAAAAAAAAAAAAACACTAAATACTGATGTTGACACCTTCAAGTTCTTAACTTTTCCCCCCAAACTTTCTCCTCCAGCGCTGCTCTGTTTACTCAGTGCAGTAAGACTATGATGCTGGTGTCAAATTACCCGACAGATGGATGTTGTGGGAGGCTAAAATGAACGGCAGATGACACAAGATGTTTGATGACACGAGCCAGACCCGGTCCCGGCGTTCACATCGGGAAATCACGACAAATGCCAAGATCGCGCCAGAAATGTAAAGTGCAGACATCCTTAATATCACATTCAGGATACATTTTTACTGTTTGAAATCAACTTTTCAGAGGCCACCAGTTAACACCCCCCCCCTCCCCCTGCCGCCGCCGCCGCCGCCGCTGGCTTCTATTTCCCTCAGTGTTTCCAGCCTTACAGTGAAATGAACTGCCACGGTTAATTCTCCAACTGATCCCTCTCCTTCTGTCTCCGCAGAGAGAGGAAGCAGGAATGAGTGAGGATGAGAGCGGGGCGGCGGCGGCGGCGGCGACGGCGGCGGTTTGGGCCCGAGACGAAGACGGAGGGAGGGGAAGTGAGAGAGACAGAGCCCCCCCCAGAAGGCCGAGTTAGCCCTGACAGAGAGTGATGCCCACTTCCACTCCTTCCGTCTCCGCCATCCTTTTCTTTCTTCATCACTTTTTAAACCCCGTTCTTCTGCCGCGCCATTGTTCGACGACGTGTCACCACACACACACACACACGCCACACACACACACACACACACACACACACACACGGATGATGATTCATCCACCTCCTTATCGCATCAGACGACTTGATGGGCATAGTAAAAAGAAATTAAATCTTAATTAAATTTTCATCTTTGACAAATTTGTCTCTGCAGAGCTGCCATATGCTCACTGTTTTCTTTTTTTTTTTTTTTTTTTTGGGGGGGGGTGGTGCTTTTGCAATCGGTGTTGAATGGGCCTGAAAATTGCAAAGCAACACAAGGTGCATTTTTCCGTCAGCGCTGTGCATTTTCTTTTCTATTCAGGAGGGATAACCTTGCATTCCTATAGATTTTTCACAGCGTTATTACATTATGGATTTTTCCTCCTCCAAGACAAAGTATAATAATGCACTTTATACTCCGACTGTTTTTCATCACTTGCAGGGCAAAGGAAGAACGGCGTGTGTGTGTGTGTGTGTGTTAAAGTTTGTGCATGCAGGTATGGGTGAGCCCCGTGTGTGTGTGTGTGTGTGTGTGTGTGTGTGTGTGTGCGCCACCTTTTTTTAATAATGTGCTGTCAATCTGAGCGCGGGGATCGGCCATTTCACTAACCCTCCCTAAGTCTCATAAGGCGGATCCTCCGGGACGGGGAATAAGTCACCGCCGGCCGACAGCCGAGCGTCCCGGAGCTCCGGCGGGAAGCGCTCAGCGGATGCAATAAGGAGACGGGGCAGGATAAAAGTTGGGCGTTTAAATTAATGGCCTCACACTTGAACTTGTAGCCGCGGCCGCTCATCACTCTGTTTCAGTCGATGCAGCGGCTGCAGCATCACACTCCTCCCTGAGGCTTCAGCTGCAGCCAGCCACAGATCCATCGCTCAGCCTTCCACTCATTTGTGGGCTATCAGTGATTAATTGTTTAAAATACCTCAAACTTAGCTCAGGTATTCCTGTGCAAGAGTCATAAAGCGTCGCTGCATCGGATGTGTGAACCTTGAGATTCTCCTAAAACAGTTTCTGCAAATGAGCAGACCTGAGGAATGAGTACGGATCCGGAAGCAGTCGAGTCTCGTCTTCATCCAGAAGTCAAGGAACTGAAGTCGTTCTGCAGAGCGGTCGAACATCCAGACAGCTCATCTTGATCGTGACGTGAGCTCCAGATGAAATCTGACCCAGAAACTTTGCTCAACATTTTTGCGACATTGGTGCAACGAACCCAAAGAACCAATCCAACTGAGGATGACTGTTTTCTGTTGCAGTCTGGCGTCTTGATCAGGGCTTCAGCCTGCAGAGGCTGAGCTGGACCCGGATTTTACACTGAAACTCTTACTGAGGTGAATTATTGTGAATATTGAGCGATGATGTGTCTTTGGTTGGTTTTACTTTGGAAAACAACCCAGAAGTTTTCCAATTTCCATTTTATTATCTCTTCAAGTATCAAGTTCTCCTCAATTTCCAACTCTGGAACTTGATGGACAGATCATTTTCAAGGCTAAATGATTGAATTATCTCCTGTCGAAACAGTGAACGACTGATTCTGAGCTGATATGTTGTGGGTTTAGGTGAATATTTCTGTTCCTTGATCCTTTTTCATGGGAAGGATTTCCTAATTTTCCATTTAATTGAAAAAAAACCTTTTCTGCTGCACAATAATAATAATAATAACAGGAAAAAAGAGAGCAAAAAGCTTTCTGTTCTTTCTGCTGGGCCTCGTTGGAGGAGGGTTTCCAGTGGAGTAACGCTGCTCTGCAGGCTTCAAAGATGTTTTGCACTTTACCAGATCATCAACAAGCTCTTCAGCAGCCGATGCATTTTAATAGAGGGTGTTGGAGCAGGCAGTGTTCTCACAACTAATAGTTTGTCTTTTTAGGAATTTGAATAAATTGTGCATGAATGGTCCATGGGGCCAAATATCAGCTTTAGGTCTGAGAAAACAAACCTGGGAATATGATAAACTCCCATTAAACACATTTTCCTGTAAATGTTTTAGAAGAAATCAGGATGAATACAGAAAGCGAAGAGTAAAACCAATCTTCATTTGATTAAAAGACATTTAGTAGATATATAATGAAGGAATGAAAAAGACAAGTTCATCATTGGCATTTCCAAACAATGTCTTCTCTTCACGGCATTATGTAAGCCTCGATGTTTATATTTCACCGAATCATCTGAGAAGTGAGTGTGTGCTGAATATGTGGGCAGTCTCTCACCGTCTCAGAAGTATGAAAGCAAAGGAAAACATGGCTCACAGTCCGGGGTGAGATCACGGGGATTCAGCGTCAGACAGCGAGATGAAATCATTTAAGACGTGTTGTTTGTCATTACCGTCCTTGTTTCTCCAACTGAAGACCAATAATAGAAGCTCTGATTAGAGATTAAATCCTAACCCATCCAGAGGGATCATTTCAATTTCCAGTTCCACTAATTGCAGTTAAACCACACTGGGGTCTGCTTTTTGGATCAATAAGTTTACTAAAAGTAGCTGTCTTTCCGAAAGTAACTATCACCAAATAGCCAATTTAGAGTCGGCCTGAGACGAGACTGAGGGAGGAAACCGCAGCCCAAGAAAAATACAAAAAAAAAAAAAAAAAAAATGCATGTAAAGGAAGAAGGAAAAATGTCAGCCGTCATTTTTACTGCGAATCATGGAGGGTTTAAGGCCTCATTTACATTTAATACACTTAAATAAACAGTGAAACCTTGACACCCAGGAACAGATAGCAGATCGTTTCCAGTGCTTTTCCTCTTCGCCCTCTTGTCTGTTTGAAACTCTCTTAATTGCTTCACTTTGCTTTGAAACGCCACAACTCAATACCTCACAGTTAATGTGCGGGCTGTCAGAACTCTCCGACATGACACGCGGGACGCTGCTAATTGGGATTCGGCTTTTATCACTTGTCTCCGCGGGTGTCACTTTTATTTTTGATTTAATTAATTCAACATTTCCCGCATTATTTTGTCCAGTGTTTATATTTTACCCTGCAGGATGTTGTAGCGATTCCCGCTTTGCCGTGTCAGCCATGTTTCTAATTAGCCGCCATGTCAGCGGTGTGTGTGTCTGTGTGTGTGTGTGTGTGTGTGTGTGTGTACTCACAGATATTAGCCGTGCCCTTGGGGATGGGCAGGTAGGACCCGGCGCTCCACGCCCGGCCCTGGTAGTTCCTCTTGCAGCGGCCGCAGTCGGGCCCGGTGGTGTTGTGCTCGCACTCGCAGCTCAGCTTCTCCTTGTCGTACACGCAGCTGTTGGCGTGAAGATTGCACTTGCACCTGTCGGGGACGAGAGAGAGCGGCGTTCAGGACGAGGAGAGGGGAGGGCGAAGCGCTGAATTTCCCCGGCGATGAATAGGGGAAAACAGACAGCTTTTGTTTTTTTTTTCGCCGGCGACTGAAGGGCGGCGCGTCCTTGACAGGAAGTGGCACCGGAACGCAGTCGGAGCGGCGAGAACGGGAGCTTCTTCAACTTCAAGAGACGCCGGTTCAAAAAGGAGGCAGGCGGCCGCACGAACAAATCTGGCATCATTATTCCCTCCCTTCTTTTTATTTTTTTTTTATTTCCCCCTTCTCCACTTGAGAAGGTAGCTGGTTTTAATTGTCCCACTGGAGGATGCATAATTGCGGTAAGGTCACAGTCGATGGGCGAGGGAGAGAGAGAGAGAGAGAGGGACGGAGCGGGGCGAGAGAGGAGCGGCTCTGCAAAACAAGCCAAGTTTAAATAGTGGAACAAGCACTCGGAGACCGGAGGCTCGGGAAGGCTCGTAGCTCCGCACGACGATGAATAGCTCGGCGTTAGCCAGAGGGCGGCGTGGAGCGCCGGCGCCGACACCTTCGCTATGACAAATTAATACGGGATGAGATTTCAGGAGCATATTTTTCAGATGGGGAAGAGGCGCTCCCTTAAGGTGCACTAAATTCTCGCTCACATTCTGCTCGCCGCAGCCTCCATTCCACAATAAATTCATTTTCTGCCGCGGCTTGACGTTATTAAGGGGATATCTTTCTGTTAAATGAATTTATGAGCCTCACGCATGAAAAACTCGGGAACTTTGAATATCGAAAGCTGCGACTCAGCATGGCGCCGTTTTCCACACAAACATCGGGAATACTTAGTATTGGGGCATTTTAAGATTGTCCCGTGGGTTATTGAGTGGTTTATTCAGCTCTGAAAGAAGAAGAAGCACACAGGACATGTTTTACAGCACAAACAACACAGTAGGTCGACTTCTCAGGTTCCTGAACCAGCATGAGGGATTAAAGCGCCTTTTATCGGATCAACACGTTCTGACATAAACTCAGAAACCTGAAGTACAGACTGTACAAAGCATAACATAATCTAATCAGTCATGACGGAGGTGGAAAGGTTTCCATGTGGATCGGCTTCATGCCCTGAACTCCGCAATAAGAAATCTGTACAAGAACATCATCTGTCCACCGAGGATCGTCCCGACGAAGGAGGTGAGGAAGGGCGCTCAAGTAGAACAGGCAGAAAATGTAAAGCAGAGGGTGAACAATCTATTTCAGATTCTCACAGGTAAAACTTACAATAGCTTTGAAGTATCGCTAAACACCGTTATTGCTTCTAGAATCACTGCCTGGCAGGAGGCGGTGAGTTTAGAGTCAATCTCTCCAGTTCCTCTCTGAGTGAACGAGAGCCGACAGCTCTGCTCTGCTGGCATCTGTTGTCCAAATTCAGTAAATGTAAATGACCAAACGAACATCCACTGAAACCTGACCCACAGGAGGAGGGTTTGGTCCCATCAAGACATCTGCTTCCGAAAAGGTTGAGTCAAATCTCTGCTCTCTCTTTGCTTCTTTGCTGAGAATCTCTGGCTGTGATGCAACACGCCTCCAAAGCCAACACTAGATGAATTATTATCAAAGAGAAAAGCCACATTTTCAAGGTATTTCAGGTCAGGATTCTCCACCAACGCCTGCGACTGACTTCAAATAGATGTGACTGGTTGTAAACAAGGAGTCTCCGGCTCTGCTTATTTGTTCTTGGGAACAAACAACAATCAAGGTAGAGAAACGTGTTCTCATTTTTCCACTTCTTTAACCACCTCACAGAAGGCTCTCTGGTGGTTTCTGACCCTGGCTTGGCAACCATCAGTATTATTTCTGAAGAAAGAGCAGAAAGTGTTTTATTCCACTCCCAGTCTCTCTCGGAGAAGCCGGACTGTGACATCCTTCAGTTCCACCAGATAAAATCTTCCGCGACTCTGGTATCAATATCCAGCCGACACCGAGCCGGAGCAGGGTTGTTTGAGAAAAAGTGGCTCCGGCTGAGTCGACGGCCGTGTGCGACTGAAATCAGGACAAGATGGGGATCGGTTTGGACACGGCCGGGCTCGGCGTGTGCGAACGCGGCGGGTCGGCCATGCTGACTGCACACCGAGCCCTCTGCGGTTTTAACCTTCAGCTTCTTTCAACATCGGCAACATTTTAATCAGCGTCCAGAAGCGACAGCGCCTTGGGCGTCCGGAGGCCCGCGGGGTCTGGGACCCAGCGTCAGTCCCACGGAGAGCTCCCTCACTGCTGCAACAGCAACATCTTCACAAGCAAATCTACCTGCATCCCAGCAGCAGACCTCCTCCAGGTTTCCCCTCCCCGCGTTGCTGTGCCTTCTTCTCTCTGCAGGTTGTCCTCTGTTGATTTCCCATCAGCCTTTGCATCACTCCATTCAAGGCTCCTCTTAGTTTGTCATTTTAACGCCGCTCCGGTGATAAATATTCATGGGGCTGAGGCGTCTTTGTTTTTGTGTGGCGCTTTCAAAGTGATATTGCTCAAGGCATTATTGACTGTGCCAGCCAACGCCTGTGAGCTAAAGGTCCTGATATGTATTCATAAAATTACCCATGAGGCTGCTGTAGCTCAAATTGCTAGACTGACAAAAAAAAAAAAAAAAGATGAGCCAGAGGAGGAAAGAAAAGTTCACTGAAGTTTTGATTTCATTTCGTGTGAGAGAAAGCGCCAAACATATATCTGACAAGGGTGGAAAGTTCTCCTTGAAATGTGGGAGTCAGAAGATATTGTTGGCTGCAAATTTATTAGTTTTCTTTGTTCTGGTGGAGCCGGGCGCACCGGAGAGACTCGGCTTACCTGCAGCAGTTTGCCTGCGACCTCTGTAGTAATGGGATTCTGATTGACACCGTGGGTGCCGACGACATATTGCACTTTCCACTGATGATACCGGCCGGCCGCAAACACAGCCGAGGCGCCGGAACAGGCGCGATTCTCAGGAAAACACCGCTTTAGCTTATGTACTGTATCTTCATTCGGCGCCTGCATGGCTGCGTTCAGCCAAGTTCACTCCCAGCCTTCCCCCCCGTCTCTGCATCAAAGCCAAAAGTATCAGCCTCTAATTAATAGTAATTATCCACAATCCGAGCCTACAACATCCCCGATGCACAAAGCTGCTGATCCCAACAAATTGAGCAGACTAAACTCAACATGGTCCTTAAGTGGGTTAACTAAGTGAAGCAATTAAATTTCAATCTAGCGCCCAGGTGTTTCCATACGCAAGCCAATTGGGTCAAACGCTCGGTTAATAACGGTGCTTTTTATTTTTTAGCGTGTGTCTGCATTTGGTGTGTGCTGGAAATGAGCGACAACACGCCGGGGGGGGGGGTGGGGGGGTCGCGAGGGGGCAGGCGGCCGGGCGAGGGAAGGGCCAGCTGGTTCGGAGAAGACTCACGGCTTAATTATGAGGGATGAAAATGAAATAGAATCGCTGGAGTGGCTGGGAGAAAAGGTCCTGAGGTGTGTGTGTGTGTGTGTGTGTGTGTGTGTGTGTGTGTGTGTGTGTGTGTGTGTGTGTGTGTGTGTGTGTGTGTGTGTGTGTGTGCGCGGGTGATGTGTTGTTGGTACAGTGGTTAATTACACACACAGAGAAACATTTACTGTACAATATTTTCCTCCCACCTGATCTTCGCGTAACTCCATCGTAACATAAAGCGCTGCCCCCCCCCCCCCAGTGACGTGCAGCTCGCGCACGCCATCTGTATTGGCTTAAAACGGATCAGGCCGCCTGCTAACGCGCTACCTGCTAATTGCCTCCTCTGCTCCTCTTCCCCCGGACAGCAGTGCATTGTGGAAAGTGGAAGGAGTGAGTTCTCAGCACTGGCTCTCCTGGGATGGACCACAGGCCCCAACCTCCCCCTAATTATATTCATCTGCCCCCCATCCCTCCATCCCTCCCTCCCTCCCTCCCTCCCTCCCTCCCTCGCCTCTCACAAGACCGTCAGCAGTTACAGTAAAGTGGAGGCGAAGAGGAGGAACATCGCTGCGGCCGCTTGGCATCTCTGTGCCGCCAAGCGTCCATTTTTGGTTTGATTTGTCGACTTGAGGCACCAAAACTAAGAGGACGGGTTCAGGAAACACTCAAAGTCCTCCCACCTTCAGCCTGGTTTTAGTTACCGGTGCAGTTTTGGTGCGTGGAGGAGTCACGTCATGCTAGCAGTGTTTACATCGCACCGCGTGGAGACACACTTTATTCAGTGCAATGGAGCAGAACGGTTCTACTGTCAGACTGTTCATAACAGGAAACATCGGTAAAGTTCCACAATATAATGATTAATCAGGCTTTAAACCAGCTCTTATTGAATACCCTGCGTCTTAGCAGCTAGCTAGAATGTTGAATTACAAAGATATTTTGAAATGTATGTGAACACAAAAAGGAAGGAAGTGCATGAATACAGTGGATCAAAACAATGAAAAAAAGAGAGAAACTTATTCAGGAACTGAGGAGAGAAGCAGTTCTAGCAGCTATAAAAGAGAAGAAATAGAAAGCAAGCACATTTTTTTTTTCCATTTTTACATGATTTGGACTTTAACCATTTAGCTGTTGTGTGTCTATTTTCCGAACGGTGTTCAGATGGTGACAGGTCAGGAGTTCAAGCTTTCCAATTTACACTTTACAGGTCAAGGGAGCGTCTCACTCCTCCTTCACCCTCTGGATATTCTGAAGTCCCATCAAACACTGAGAAACATCTGCATCTTTTTGTCTATGATTCATTTTTTCGCTTGGTTTAAAGTTGTATTTTTTTATGTTTTGTATTTTGAAAGAATTGAATAGTCCACCAATGATGTAAAACTTTACAGTATCTCAAAAAAATCAAGACTGAGATCCATTTTTCTCCTGAAGCATTGTGTCAATATACATTTAAAATGGACTAAATGAAATCAGGGTTACATTTGAGGTTGTCTCATATTAATAATTGCATATATGAATAGCGACCAGATCTTTGAAAGTGACCATACCTTCCCATCCATATTTATTCATGTGTCTCAAACCCACAATGCCAGGAGAGCTTGGAGGAGTCACGGAGTGCAAGAGTCACCCTGTCATCCAGTCCTAAATGCACTGGGGCGAACGCTGCCTGCCTGTATCAATCGCTCAGAGCCGTCCATCTATCGAACCCTCAGCATTACTAATGTATGGAGGTGGACATGCTATCCAAGCAGGAGTCAATCAAGAGGTCTTTACCGCCCGTGACATGCCAGGCCGGCTCAATACAATCGACGTGCCGGGCCGCAGTGATACTGCTCTCAGCTCGGCTGCTGGCTGCGGCCCCGGTGGCAGAGAAAACGCCGTACTGACTCATCCTGTCATTTCATAAGCAACATCACTGCTCAGGGTCTGTAATGGGAGAAAATCTCCACAGAAGCTGCAGCATTGATCCGTTTGGGTCGTTAACTAGTCTGCGCACCGGGAGAGGTCAGGCTGCATTTCAACTGCGTCTGTATTTTGTGCGTCTGATCCTGTTTCTTGCTTCGTGGGACACAAAACCTGCGAGAATGCAACTCTCGTAGGATCCATCGAACCTTATGAGGCCCAAAATTCAAAATGCATGTAATCCACATGTCTTTGGAGGTTGGGATTTGGTTTTACTTACAAAAACAGGACATATTTTTATATTTTTTTGGTAAAGAAGGCGGTTGATCTGCAGGAAATGAGTGAAAGTCAATGTAAAGCCGACCGGTGTGACCAATCAGCTTCAAGCCCAAAACCAGTTCATAGTTTAAGTGGACCCTACAAGTGATGCTACGAAAATATGAGTGTCTGTGTGGAAAAGAGTCTATTTGAACATTTGTCTGATCCACGCTTTCCTGACGCTTCGTACTAACAGACATCTATTTTTCTGCCGTCACCGGTTTGATCACCTCAAGCGCGGGGAATGTCTGTGGGATGAAGCACAAGGAAAACAAAGAGGATTCAGCACCGGTGTAACTATTTCATTGACAAGCAATCTCACGGATGAGCAGCCAAAACAATTTTTACAAAGACAGAAAAACAGAAAAACAAGCAAAAATCCCCCCCCCCCTGCTTTTTAATTGACGTCCTTTATCTTGCCGCTTCCTGCTAATGTCACCATTAAGCCCTGGCAGCCGCGCTCTCTGTTACCTAATCCCAGCGTCTGCGGCAGACATCTCCCACGGCTGCACCACAACCCGAGCCGGGGCAGGACCCTCAGCACAGGTGGAATTTCAGTGCAGGCTGGCAGCCTCCCAGACGGCGGCGGGGTCAACTCCTAGCAAGTCTTCTCTGACTGGAACCCCGGGCCAGGGTCGGACGCTGACCGTGGTCACGGGCTGAAAACAAGACGCCAAACGTCTCCATGGGATGAAATGAGAGGCGGCCAACTCTCCCGGTGATTAATGAACAGCAGGACATGTGAAGAAGTGCTCCAAGGCGGCCGTGCAGGTGCGAGAGTGCACGAGCAGGAGGTTTAGAGCGTCTTAAATCAGAAAGAAAGCAGTGATCTCCGACGTATACTTCAGATTTCACGTACAGATTCGTAAAAGACTATAGGTGTGAAGAAAAAGACTCTTTTTTAGCGTAGAGCTGCTTGATGGTGGCAGATCGGCTGCTGCAGCTGGCGGTTCAGCCGGTGATGTAATTGTGATTTAACATCTTCAGAAACTAGGTGTGAAAATGTAGGTTACTGGTATTTATTTTAGGGCAAATATATAACGAGGGAAGAGAGAGAACAAGGGAGCGTGAAGGTGCAGGCACATCTTAAACAACTGGAATATCACTGAGTAACGGTAATTGTTATTTCTGCATTTTTATTGATAATTATGACTTTTGGTAATACATTTTGAGAAACTGTTTTTAGGATTCTCATGACTTATGCTCTGAAATGATGAAGTAATGAAGTTATGATGAGATTTATCTTGTTTTCTACTTTTATACAATAATATGTATGAAGAGCCTTCCTGCTGATATATCACACAGATCCAAACACTCCCAGCAACTTACACAACTGGACACCTGCTAGCAGCACTTACACACATAAAGCAACCAAGACGGGTAATAAATGTGGCATTTCTGAGGCACAGTGACCGAGAACAAACATGAACAACACACTTTGTCCCATTCAGTGGTCATTCAGGTCACCTACTGCCCTCAACTTGAGCGGTCTGAGAAGATCCGCACATTGGAAGAACATGCAAACTCCACACAAAGGGGGCATATATGAACCCAGGACCCTCTCGCTGTGAGGCCGGACTGCGAGCCGCTACGACACCGTCATCTCTCTGCATAACTTTATAATAACTTAATTTTCCTCCATCCCTCCACTAAGCTGCATTACTTTGCTAAGCGAGCAGAGGTCTGGGAAACCGCGTCCCGCACCTTCTCTTTGTTTGATTGCATTCTTCTCTGCTTTTGTCGGCTGCAGCTCCATTGTGCGCCGCTGTTCTGCTTGAAGGCGAGCGCGCCGTCGGACGGCCATACATAATGAGCTCCGGCTTTCACTGCATTCTGCGCGAGAGATACCGCGCTCAAACCCGCTTTTCATGACTCAATGATCCCATTATCAGGCGGTTTTTCCTTATTCATCGCTCCCCCGTCGTCCTCTGATCAGAATCAGATATCTCGCTCGGGGAGGTTTCGGGGCCTCGTCACTGTGTGTGTATGTGTGTGCGAGCGGCGGCGTGCACGCAAGGCAAGTTGGACAAACAGAAACAGCGCGGTGACGCCGTCAACACCTCGCCCTCTGTTGGAAGCTCTGCATCTGCGAGCGGGAAGCGCCGCCATATGGCGCTCCCTCCGGTGACGAGGCGCTCTTCTCATGTCGCCCGTGCCGATATGGCCGGCGCCGCGGGGGGCCTCGCCGGCGAGGAGCCGGCCAGACCGTTTCGGCGCTTCAGATCTGGAGCGGCAGGTCATCAGATGCTACGCTCGCATCGACGAGGCTTTAAGTTGCAGATGTAAGCATCGTTATAAGATCACAGCTTTTGTTGGCTGCAACACAGAGCTTTAATACTGTATTGATTTATGGCACAAAAAGGGCAATTCTGGAGCCAGACAAGAAAGCAGATAATGGCCGACAGAAAGAAACGCTCAGACTCCCTTATATTCTATTTAATGCTCGCTGCCAACAGATTGAAGTTTCCAACTATCTGCTGAGATAAAGTGTGAAGTCAGGATCCGGGACTCAGGGACGATGGATGTAATTGGATGTGACGTAAATTTGCATGATTTATTTTTAGGGCATGTTGAGGAGCACTGACATGTTGGAGTATGACTGTGTTTCCTGTCATCCAGCTCCATGCTAAACGGAGCAATTTATCAACAAAGGGTAAATTTAGAGTAGGTCAGAAATAAAACTGAGCAGAGTTGCCAACAGAGAAAAGAGAGGACAATGGGAAAAAAAAAAATAAAAAATGAATTCAAACACATTCATGTAAGACAATGACTATAATTCATCATGAAGCTAAAAGGGTCAAAGATGTGGTTCAAACTTTGGAAACAATACTGCTGGAGGCTCAGAATAAACTCTGTATTTATAACACTTTAAATCACATCCAATTAAATCCGAATTACGATTAAAGATCTGCTGATGCAGAGTCTTATTTCATGCTTACAATGCGTAACATTTCACAATATGATTTAGAACTGGAGGAGCAGTTCATGTTGTTTTTTTTTTTTCCTGGATGCTCTTCACCATGTGAGCACTGCCAAAAGCCCCCCTCCTGCTTCGCCGTTACCCAATCATCAATCAGCTGGTGGGGGCTGCGAGTGAAGGAGAGGTCAGCGGGGGGATTAGTCATGAAACCCTGACAGGAAGGCCCATTATGAGGGCGGCCGCGGCGGACGAAGACGGCGAGGAGACGCGGCGAAGACGCCCCCCTCCATTAATGAAATGGGTCACCGCATGAATGTTGAATGTGCTCTGCAGACGGCGAGGATCTCAGAAAAGACTCCCATGCACCCGGTTCCTGCACCCCAGACCTCTTTTCCAGCAACAATGGAAGAAATTGGCCGCCGTGGCCCGAGGATAAAGCAGGCTTTGTGAGAAATGAGATCAGAACGTGGCTCGATGCCCCCGAAACGGGAAAGTCCCGATTTTAATGCAGCGTTATCAAACATGCTTTCTGCATTATCTCCATATGTGTGTGTTCAAACGGGGGACTCTGAGATTTTCCTTCACATGATGCACATTTGATTGATAGAACACAACATAGACATTACCTGGAGGACATGAATTCAGGAACACACACACACACACACACACACACACACACACAGACAGGCGACCTGACCCACAACCATGGAAATACAGTATGCGGAGCTGCCACGTCCCATTTGCAGCACGCCACTGAGGCGTGAATCGTCTCGTCACGCAGGTCACATCAGGAGTGCAGCCTTCCACTCCCAGACAGAAATTCAATTTGTTGTTTGTGCCGCCCGCTAATAACGGCAAAGCCATCGAGAGACCAATCGGTACGGGATCTGCATTATCAGCAATGCGGCACTCTGGAAGACAAGAGGTTCAAGAGGAAACTTCCTCGTCCAGAGGGAGAAAAACGAACGTTGCTTCATCTCGGAGAAGCTGCAGAGGAGGATTTGTTGAGGCGAGGCGCCTCCTGTTCTCATCTCCCATGATAAAATCTCTCATGTCACTCGTCACTTCGCTCCCGGTATCTCTGGACTTGCTTGATTCCTCTGGCTGTGATAAACAGGAAGGACCGGCTGGTTCACCTTCTGAGGGCCCAGTGTCACTGATAGAGCCGCTTATCTTTTGATTTACTTGTGCATAAAACTCTCAGTGGACTTTATTTTATCTGTGCTGCTGTGCGGATAAAGCAGCTCTGCTGCTGTCAGGGTTTGTCCTGGCCGGGACGTGAGGAACCGGTTCAGATCGACTTACTGCTCTGAAACATAACAGACTTCAGCAAAACACCACTACAACAGAGGACGGGGTTAAATGAGACAGATTTTGCTCCAGACTACACAACAAAATGTCTCTCAGTTTTAAAATGAGGACAAATTATTTGTGGGAGAAATAAGAATAAATAGTTTAGTGTGTGAAAAAGGTTTGATGAGAAACATTCAGTATGAAGATTACATTTTGTTAATCTCACCAGTGATACAGTGCTGGAGTTATCCATCCATCCATCCATCCATCCATCCATCCATCCATCCATCCATCCATCCATCCATCCATCCATCCATCGCTTCATCAGCCCATCCATCCATCCCTCCATCAATTATCCACCCATCCATCCATCCATCCATCCCTCCATCCATCCATCATCCATTGCTTCATCAGTCATCCATCCATCCCTCCACCAATAATCCATCCATCCATCCATCCCTCCCTCCATCAATTATCCATCCATCCCTCCATCCATCCATCCATCCATCAATCCATCCATCCCTCCCTCCATTCATCATCCATTGCTTCATCAGTCCATCCATCCATTGCACCATCAATCATCCATGCAGCCATCCATCATCCATCCATCATCCCTCCATCCATCCATCCAGCCCTCCCTCCATTCATCATCTATCACTTCATCATCCATCACTTCATCGCCCCTCCCTCCATCTGTCATCCATCCATCCATGATCCATGATCCATCCATATCCATCCATCCATCCATCCATCCATCCATCCATCCATCATTCATTTCTCCATCATCCATCACTACATCACCATTCATTCATCATCCCTCCATCCCTCCCTCTCTCCCTCCATCCATCCAGAAGGAGGAAATAAAAGTTGTGTGTTTAAAGTTGTGGAGCAGGCGTTGTGTATTTCACCAGCTGACCCGAGCTGAACTTTTCACCACAGTAATCTGCCTCAAATATCAGGCTGTAATTTTGAAGCATTATCTGTCGCTAAAGCGAGAAAAAAAAATTGCCACTTTCACCTGGCTGCTTTTCCTCACACAAACTACGCCTCCGGAGATTTCTATAAGCGGCCTTCTTTATAAACACGGCTCCGGCTGCAGTTTCTTCATTCAGACAGGGAGCAGCAGGAAGCAAACGCTGTTATTTGTGTTATGAATATATTCTTTAAAAAAGTGGAATAGCAGGGGCCTTATGAAAGTACAGCACAATGGGTTTAAGCTGGATTGTCTTTGGAAAGGGGCAATTCAGCAAACAGAGACTAAGCAGTCAAAATCCATCCGTCTCTCAGCCGCTCATTTGTATGAGAGAGTGGAAGGCAGCGCAGGGAAGGGAGGGACAAGATCTGATCTTTTATAAACACAATGAAACTTAAATAGAAAAAAAAAAATCATCTTACTCACAGACTGTAGACATTCTTAAAGTGACAAAGTGTCTTTGATACAAAATGTGCATATATATATACAGTGTCTATATATATATACAGTATATATATATATATATATATATATATATATATATATATATATATATATATATATACATATATATATATATATATATATATATATATATATATATATGATTAAAATTCATGCTACTAGTAAAAAAACAGTATTGTCCTCTAGGTCAATATGTGTGAGTAGGAGGAAACTCTTGAAGGATAAATATGTGCCAGATGTGCGAAGGCGCTGCGAACATGTGTTCATGTCTTCGGAGTCGTTTATCATTTTTACTTTTTCTGTCACTTTAAACTTTCCACTCTGCTAAGTGTACATCACTGATGGTACTACCTACCCCGCTGCATTCATATCACAATGGCAGATGGCGAGTAATTAAAGCAGGACGACGTCACATACATTAAGATGATAATACACTATAATGATAATAATGATAATTAATCAATAGCATCGTACATGTGAGCATAGAGAAACTGCTGCAGAAGGAACAAGATGATCCACTCAACATTGTTTGCTGACAGGTCGATCCCTCTGGCACGGCTAAAAACACTAATGAAGCATCTGAACCCAGACGTGACTGACAGGTGAATTATCACCACACCGTGTATTTTTTTTTGCATCTCCTGCCCGTTTCCGTCCATTGCCTCAGAGGACGCAGACGCGGCGTCTGATGTAGCCAGCGGCGGCGTGCTGCAGCCTCCACGCTCTCCGCTGGACCGCCCTGCCTCTCTACACGCCTCACATCCAACCAGCATCTCTCAAACCCGCCCTCTTAATGTGTTTTTTTCTTCCTTTACCTTCACGGTTCACAAGTGCACTGCTGTTGGAAGCTGTTGCAGCTGGGAATATCCATTTAATTGGATGGGGGGGGGGGCAGCGTCTATATTAATGCGGCTCACACAGGAGCACGCCCCGACAGCTGGCTCCACACGGTCACATGACGGAGGGAGCGACTGCGAATAGCAAATACTGAGCAGGAGTCAAGCGCTGGAAACGAATTTTAACAACCACTTTTAAATACCAGTGTGAGTCCTAAAGAGGAAGCTGTCAAAGCAAAGGCTGCTAAATATATTTTAATATAATATATTCGCCTGTTTGAGGAGTTGTCTCTGTGCAGCTTTGGGTCTTCCAGACTGTCTGCTGACCAAACCCACCCGGGTCCGGTCTCCACCCTCCCCACAGATCTGACGGCCCTCTGAAGCAGAAGACTCGCAGAAACTTTCTGCTCGGACTGACGGAAGTTTCTATTGAGCTCCTGCAGCTGGAAAACTAAAGCAGAGAGGGCGTCGGCGAGACGGAGAACCAAAGGAAGCGGGACGAAAGGCAGGAGGCGGAGACACGGCCTGGATGGAAGACAGGAGTGATGGAAGTGAGGAGGAATGAAGAGGGCTGGTCCTCCAGACGCTTTCTCAGTCCTCTAACGGGAATATTCACGCCATTGTCTCATTTAAAGTGAAAACTGGATTTAAAACCTCAGATCAACGTTACAAAATGTCTGAGGGTGAACATGAACCTTCAAAGAGAAACCGCGTCGACCGGTTCATCAGCCGCGCCGCACTCCGTCTCTCTACACGATTCACCAATTCAAAACACACAGCACTCCAAAAAAAAAAAAAAAAAAAAATCCATAGAATATTTTTCCCTGCACACTTTGAAGTAAGAAGGTGAGTAAACCAGAGCGGTGAAGGACGGAGAGGTCGAGGATCGGCTCCAGAAAAACCAGAGTTTATCTTTATGAACTGTGTTTGTAATCAAATCAATCAATTCACTGAAAACCACGACGCAGAGGAAGAGCGCCGCTACTGAACGACTGTCAGAGGAAGCACCACCAGCGAGGACTGTACTGACAGGGAGTGCACATTTCAGAGGTTCTATACCTATTCTCTATAAGGAGCCTGTAAAATACTATGAAAGATTAGTGTTTGTGAATCTTACAGGACTCTGGTTGAGCCACGGCGTCCTGAGACGTCTGGGTTGTCAGCAGCTCCATCGAAGTGTCGAGCGTTCACTGGGTTTACCTGGATGTTCCCAGGGGCCCTTTGTCTCATAATCCGCCTGCGAGAGGCCCTTTAAATCATCTGCAGGTGACCCTCTGAACAGGGCTTAACTCTGCCGCTCGCCACTGGATTAAACTGATGCCGGGCCCGATAACAACACGTCGTTTACACTGATGCAGCCCGGCGGAGTGAACCACGAGGGAGAAAATGAAGCAGAAAGCACGGCGGAGTTCCTGCCTTCATTTAAGATCTTTTCTTTTGTTTTATACTTATATTTCTTTCATTTATTCTTGACTTTTCTTGTGCCATTATCACTGCCGGTCTTCTGTAATGTGAAATGCATAACAAGTGCTGCGAAATTAAAGTTTTATAGCCGTTGTCTGCAGTGCAGTATGAAATCCTAATAAGATCCGCAGATTGATGGATCAGAGAAAACATTTTCTTCCGGACGCTCCTCTTTGTGTGAGCTGTGCGGGTTGAACAGCTGAAGTGTGAACAGCGAAGTGACAGATTGATGAATGTGAATGAACTCTCCCTGTGATGACTCCGGCCTCTGAGTGGCAGCGGCGTCGCCGTTTCCCAGCATCCTCGCTAATGAGTCACCCCTGCGCCCCGCCCCGTCATCGGCGGAGACGTATATTACACATTGTGACTTACGGCCTCATTGACTCGGGAAATCGCTCTCTTAACTCATTTCTGCTGGACTAACAAAAAGGCTGCTGGGTCATTTGATTACGGCCATTAAGCCAACATGTGGCGTGGATGTTAACAGATGGTCCGAGTTATCTGGACCAGTCGCTCTGGCCCGTCCCGCAAAGGCGGCGTTCTCCCACACAATGACTAATGCAGACTGCTGATTCGAGGAATCGGGCTGAAACGCGGGGCGGTAAATAGATGCTTATGGCGGCACAGATAGAGAGGGAGCGGCTAAGGAGGGGAGACAAGGGGAATGACTTATTCAAGGGGGAAGTGGGCAGCAAGAAACATGAAATTAGCACAAATAGATTATCTGTCGACTACAGGCAGGCCTAAGAGCAAGCCAAGCACTGTGGAGGAACGGGGGGGGGCGGGGGGAAAGGAGGCCGATCGACTTCTTATTTGTTCCTCCCTTCGGGGAGTTCCGATGGAGCCATCACTCACCAAATTGCTGATCTGTAGTTGGAACAGCTGTATCCGAAGCTCACATGCACTAAAGCACAGGATGCACGGACAGCGCGAGCCGTGCATTGTGGGAGAGATGGAGGATCTAATCCTTTACAGATGGAGTATTTTTTCAGATCAAAGACTTTTTTATCCTTGATTGCACTGCTGGGTGCCGGTTTGTTAAAGCGCCGAGGGTTTAATGCAGAATTATAACACGGCGGTGACAGCTCCTTAGCGAGGATCATTCATCCACGATAATGCGAGACACTGCAATGAAAACGCAACTGTCGAGTTCCTTTTTGCACAAAAAATAAATTTAGTAGATGCAAGTACAGATTGATGATTATATTTTGTTCAAACAGGGCATAGAAATACAGAATTAGTGATATCTTCCCCACTAAATTTAATCAAAAGTGCATTTAATTTAGAAATAACACGGCATTAACTGCTCTTTTCCTTTGAACCGTCATCACAGCCGTTTATTTCCTCTGATCAACGTAAACCCACTGCTACTCCTCCACTGCACTGGGCTTACACGATGGACAGTAGCAGGAAAATAAGTCACAAATCAATGCAGCGCCACTTTGCTCCATCCCTACGCCCTCTCACGGTCCGCCACGGCCGAACTCTAACCCCACCACAGGCAGATAGATCACCGGTGTGAGTGAGTCAGCCGGAGCGCCCTAATGCAGCCCGGAGACCACATTATTACATTCCTGGAGCGAATAATGACGCGGTTGGCGAAACACGACGATCGAGCGTTTACTGTAAACAAAGTGAAACATTCTTCCTATAATTCAGTCATGTGGCGCCGGCAGAATTCCCAGAGATCACTGATTTCTCTTTATTTTTCACATTTTACACACTTTACGTGTTTTCACAACTATTAATTAAGCTAAACACTGTTTGACGGTTTCTTAGTTCTGCTACAGGTTATTTATTTTTTTGACATGTGGAAATTTAATTTTGAGCACCTTTCACGCCACCAGGCTGGGAACCATTACGTTAAATGTTGAAACTCCTGCGAAGGACTGCTTTCACTGGGTTAACAGAAGGAAAAAAAAATGATGAAGACTGTTGGTTTGAAATGTAAATTTGATGGATTTTTGCTATACCCAGGAGGATTCGGAGCAACTCAGAGTAAAAAGGTAACAAGTGGAGCCCATTCCACATTCTATTCAGCCTCCAAATGATCTTTCTGAAGCTGTGGTTTTATATGTAGATCACAAGAAAGAATTAAACCTCAGACTGAACTGGAGCAATATTTCAAAATGCCGGTTCATCATCGCCGAGTCGTTCCCTCCATTAGGCTGAAGGGGGCCCAGAACAAAGGACGTCAGCGCTTCAAATAACCAGTTTGCCTTTTTTAAGAGAACGACTTGTCTCTGCAGAAAGTGTGACTGTGGACCCCGAGGTTATTCCCTCATTCTCCTCTAATATCCCTCAGCAACAAACTGGATGTGAATGACAACGACCGCAGGGCCGAGACAGCAAGGCGTACAGGCGAAAAACAAATGTTCTCTCTCCTCCCTGAAGTTTAGGGAGACAAGAAACAGCCTGGATGTTCTGTTAATGATGAAGGAATAGAGGACTGGAATTAAAGGTTATTTAAATCTCTAATCAATAAAAGGATGGTTTTGAAAGACTTAGGAAACTAAAAAAAAAACTGCTCTGATTATTAAAAAGAAGCACCGATCCATCGTCATTTCTTCCTATTGGCTGAATTCTGTGGTTTAGTGGTGTGTTTTAGTTAATATCTGTATGTTTAAGCTGTTTATACCTTTAGATGAAGTTCAGATCTATATGAAGTAAAGTATTCCTGGAAAAAAGAGAAACGAAAAGAAACAGACAGAGCAGGGGAAGACATTCTGAGAGCCAGAAAGAGATCCTGAATGTTCTTCAGCTTTAATTACACTGTATTGATCACAGGCAGGAGGGAGGGGAGGGGTGCAGGGTGGGCCTGGGGGGGGGGGGCTCCGGGAGACGAGGAAGAAGACACAGTTGGCAAAAAAAAAAAAAAAAAAAAAAAAAAAAAAAAATTGCAGGCTCTAGTTACTGTAAAGCATGAAAGAAAGAGCCAGAGCAATTATTTCAAAGTCATACAGTGGATAATTAGAAAATCCTCCCGACTCTCCGGGCCCCCCTCCTCCACACGCCTGTACTGCTGATGCACGGAAACACTGAGGGTGTCAGATTCATTTAAGGCAGCAGCCAGCGAGCATCGTTCCCCGGCATCTCTCGCCTCTGATTTGAAATCCTGCGATCGATTTTTACCCCCTTCGGTCCGGTCCTCCCCAGTAATCAGCCGTAATGGAACGGTCATGCATGATACTTCAGGCTTCCCTCTAACAACTTGTTACAGATGCAAGGAGGACCACTTCTGTGAAGAAAAAAAAAAAAAGAAAAAGAAAAAGAAAAAGTGCTTCTCCTCTCTTTTCTAGGTTGACCTACTTTGGCAAAGAGCTTAGGCTCCTTTCTTTGTTTTTCTCACACTGTTGCAGCAGGCAGTAAAAATCTGCACTACTGTATTTCCATCCACACACACACACACACACACACACACACACACACACACACACACACACACACACACACACACACACACACACACACACACACACACACACACACACACTCCCTCCTGATCTGGAGGATGGGAACTCAGGCCAGCACAGTGAAATATGCCGGATTCACCCTCACTGCCCCTGCAAAATGTCTCTTTGCGAGTCTCACACAGCTGTATTCCAGGGGTTAAGGAGCTTACGTCTCGTATTGGACGCATGGAGAAAGGGGCTGAGCGGCGATTCTCCACAGCAGGCGGGGGGAGTGGAGCCTTTCTGTGCAGAGTGTATCTCATTACGGCTGAACTGTGTGTTACCTTTGGTAAACAGTGGGGGGAACATTTCTCAGGCGAGCGTCGCTCCAAAAGCAGCGGGCTGGTAAACGACCACGGGCCGACGGCGCCGCGGAGCCATCGCTCACATCTACAGCCCCATAGGGATGAACGAGTTTGGTCATGATTAGTCAGATCCAATAAATAATCTGTGTGTGTGACAGCGTTCTTTATTTCGGTGTGTGCTGAATAGATGCCCTGTCCGGCTCTTTTGTGGTAGCGAATTCCCTCCAGTTATTTTTGCTGAATGACCTTCTCAATCACGAGAAAAGTCAAAAATTCCATTTCCGAGTGAGACATTCATTATCATAGCCCCCCCCCCCCCCCCCCCCCCCGACCCCCTCTTTTTTAGCTCAAGGGTGCCTGACCATTTGCCGTGCATTAGAGCGATGTGTTCGGTGGCTGTACTTTATTTTAATGGGATGTTAAGAAAATCAACAAATTAGAGATTCATTACATGGCTTGAGGGCCTTTGACAATATTAATGTAAATAATGAGACAGCAGCAAACACATTACTCTACAATTATCTATCAATCAGTGTCGGGCGGGGACGACAGCAGCTGCCGTCTGGTGTGACTGTTTTCCACACAGGTTAAGGAAAGGAGACTCAACCGGCAGCTCGTCTCGTCTCCACACGCTCATCTCCAGGCATCTCCAAGCTTCCACACTGCTAACCCTTCCCTCCAATCGCAGCGACGTTCCAGCGCTGCGCGTTTCAGCGCAGCGAGCCAGTCGCTCGTGTGTGAAGAGCAAAAACAAGAGTAATTAAATCTTCATTCCTCCATCCCCGTAACCACGCTTCACATCTGTTAGAATGAGAAACCGCACAGTGCGAAACAGATTCACTTAGGACTATGCCCCAGCGACTCCCAGGCTTTCGTCAGTTCTACCCGCTAACGGCGTCTTGTTTTCATGTTATATGACCCTCTGTGGAATCCGTAAATCAAGTGCCAATTACAACGCGCGGTGACCTGACGGCCGAGACGCCGCGTGCGGCGGAGTGCCGGCCACGGGCGAACAGACAGCTGAGTGAATCCGGCGTCCAGAACGCAGCGCCTCAGCAAAGCCCGAGCAGCTCGGTTAATTAAGACGTGCTGACAACCGGTGAACCCTGCACGTCATTATAGATCCGCTGTCGCTAATTGGAAGCAATAGTTAAGGGTAAACACATTTGTCTCCGCTGCTAGCTACCTGTACTGTAAGCAGAAAAACACCGATTTATCAAACCGTATCACAACGTTTCCCCCATCGGGAACCAAACCTGGATGAGCAGAGGAGAGCTCGCAACTGACCTGCCCTGAACTTTGATGTCGGAAATGGCGTAGAAGTATCTTGACAGGTTGTTCTCGTCCACCATGGTGGCCCCGGTGGCGGGCCGCAGCAGGCGCACCCTCAGGTCGGTGATGGTGAAGAAGTCCCTCAGGTTCTTGGTGGTGTCCAGCTGTCCGTAGAGCGAGGCCATGTTGTGGAGCCGGGGCCCGGCGAACAGCGCGAAGCGGTCCTTGATCTCAAAGCGCACCGTCTTGTCGTACTTCCACACGTATCCCCGGGAGTACTCCTCCGTGCAGATGATGTCCAGCAGGGTGTGCTGGGTCAGGTCCTGCACCGTTTTGGGCTCCATCGTGAAGGCGTCCAGGCAGTCGGTGGCGTAGAACTGGTACGGCTGCCAGCTCCGCCCGTAATCCAGAGACTTCTCCAGGACCATCTGCTCCGGCCGGCCCGACTCGAAGGTGAGCACGATGTCGTCGGTCAGCTCGATGGTCTTGTTCCAAGACAGCGTGATGTTGACCAGGAGCGCCTTGGGGTACTTCTTCCAGGACGTGGACTGCCAGAAGGTTGTGGGATTACGGCCCTCGATGTCAAACATGAGCTCTGGAGGGTGGGCCAGCTCCTCCGTGCTGGCATCACATTCATTATTACACATGTAGGGATTCTCCTGCACAGACAGAGAGCAGAGGGAGAGGAAGACACGAGCGATTAGACGCAAATCAGTGCCGGATCAGGGTAATACCGTTGCTAAAACGGACACAGCATGATGCATTTCTGCTGAACTTCAACACCTTAAATGACAGATTTGATTAGATGAACCTAAAACTGTGAGTTTTTCACTGAAGTTGTTGAAATCTTACACGGACTCGATGTGTTCGGACATATTTGAGCACAAACCGCTCAAAGGTCCCAGGTGTGTCTTATCTATTAAGCCCAAGGTTCACTTTGGCCACAAGCTCACCAGGCTGCAGACTGAAGTTTGAGGATTTCTTCAGGTGGAACTTTCAAAAAATAGTCTTGGGCTTGTGGGGTTAAGAGACCTCAGTGTGAAAAGGCATCTTAGGTCTCAAATCCAAAGACCTCATTAGGAAAGTTTAGTATTTGTTTTTGTTTTTTTTGCTCGAGCTGTGAATTCACATCGGAATATCTGAAGCTGCCAAGCCTTTTGTCACAGATTTATTTTTAAAGATCTGACAACTCCTCTGTTAACTTGTCATCGCAGTGATTTTATTGCATTGTCACACATCACGACTACAAATATCACTCACAGCCTGGAAGATGTCAGACATCCCCTGCCTGTCCATGCTGGAGTCATGAAAACAGTACGCTCTATGTGAAAACAAATTAATTGAGTTTAATGATTTCGTGACGATACACAGCGAGATGCAGCAGATCTTGTTGTTATTCCTCCAGTCTCTTCTAATCTTGGATTTCTGCATTCACAAAGGATTTTCCCTCCTCGAACAAGCACCTCAGAATTTTTGCTGTGTTAAGTTCAAACCAGAGGAACATTTGACTATTTTAGTCTCCTAACTGAATTCCACTTGCAGTTTTCAGACTCTCCTCACAAGCTTTAAATTCATCAGTCCCCCCACCCCAGCTTGAAAGAGGCCTTTCCAAAAACATTTGTCCGATTTACCACAAATCATTACCAGGCAATGTTCTCTCCCTCCGCTCCCTGGGGGCTCGATCTCGCTGTCGGAGGGAGGAGGCACTCCTCCAAGAGGACCTTTCAAGTGCTACAAGCTCCAATTTATCAGGACAAGATAATCCACCACTTGATTAGGTGGAAGATGTCACCCTGTGTGTGTGTGTGTGTGTGACTGTGTGTGTTTGTGTGTGTGTTTGTGTGTGGAGGCAGGCGACTGATGTAAGACAGTCTAATGAAGCGGTGAAGGCAGAGACGGAGTAAGTTAGAGAGAGAAACGGCGCCATTCCACTAATAAGCTTTGGAAGTTTCTCTCCGTCCTCCAAGGCAAGGTGACAATGAAACAGGGCTCTGTCAGGCCTTCTGACTGTTGGAGGGCCCCATTAATATCCTGTCTGGGCGATCCCCTGCAGGCTTTTTTTTTTTTTTTCTCTCTCTCTCCCCGGCACTGAGCAGCAGCGGCTGGGAGGATACGGCGAGGCTGCCGGCGGAAAATTCCACTCAGGTTTTTAGTGTGGCGTCTCATGGTGGGAGGTTAGGTGTGCCATTAACGGCAGCATCTGGCGCCGCGCGGATCCACAGACAGATGTGTAATAAGTCATCAGCGACAGTTATGCGCGCTTTGCGGTCGCGGACGGTCTCTAAAAAACACACTTGGCATGCAGGACGGCGGACAGGATGGTGGGGGGCTTGTTGGGAATGTTCATTCACGGTAGAGTGCAGCTTTTCACCTACGAATTTAGACCTAATATGAAAGATAACTGTCCTATTTATTGTTGGGCAATTATTTCCTCTGAGTTTAGTTACAGAAGTTATATTTCATCTGATTTATTTGGATTTTCTGACAGTAGAATTGAGAAGCCGGTGAATGTTGCCTGTGAGGGGAAGGCTGCACTGAAACACAACGACTCCAATATTCAAAGCTCCATTTCTATGCTTCAGTTTAAAAGATCTCATAAATGGTCCAATGAGACACACACACGCCTTCCTGTCAACACTGATAGCATCTCCTTCCTCTTATGTGAACAACTCTTTTGTTTAAAATATCAAAATTTACAGAGATGTGAAGCTTGAACACCTCCCTGAAGAAAAGAATAAAGCAACCCGCTTCCATTCTCAGTTCTGGAGAAACATCTTCATGAAAGTAAAAACACTTGGAATGTGTGTTAAACTGTGGACGATTACACAACTAATACTGCGGATGGAAATGAAATCCATAAATACACTGAAGTGTCGATGAAGTCGAACACATTTTATGTGAGTGTAAAGGTCTAAAAATACGATTAACAGAAGCGGTAGAAAAGCAAAGAGAGGAAAAACAAGGGTTTAATTCATATATAATCACAAAATGTTACATGCCACCGTCAGATTATGTGATTTTCTTTCTAGCTTTAACAGAAAAGTTATTTTATGACCTACAACATGTGAAGCCGTGTGAGAGAACAAGGAGAGCACGGTTCTTCGTGTCTTCATGACAGTAATTTTATTAAATCTGAGGTTAAACTCCTCTAAAAAGGCAGAACTGACGGTCACCTATTACTGTAACACACACACACACACACACACACACACACACACACACACACACACACACGCCACCAGTAGATCCCTGTAATCAGACAGAGATGTATCCGTATCGATCCCCGCGGCCGAGCAGCTGGAATGTGCGGCGCAGCGCCCGGCGGCCGCGGACGGCGGTCCGGCCGTCCCCCCAAACACAAAGGTTAAAAACCTTTCATTACTGTCTCCTCCGCTTCCCGCCCCACAACAAAACGCCGCCTTTATGAAGATCGATAACCTCACCGGCCCGCCGGAGGAGAGCCAGGAGATAAAGCGCTGAGCGTACGGCCTCGTGGAAATCGATATGGGATCCCTGCGTTTCGCCGCGCGGCGCCGCCGAGGGCTCCGATGTCCAGATGAACGGTTCGGCGCACATTAAGACAATTGACGGCGCCCGGCACGACGACAGCAGCATTTCCGTAATTGCACAAGATGTTCCTATTAATCCCAGTGTGATGATAAGTGGCCTTGGTGGGGGAGGGGGAGGGGCCAACCCAGAGGTCGCCGGAGCAGAGGGGTCAGGGTGAACTGGCGCTAACAGAGACGCCCAAAACGCAGCGGCTTAATCCGATTAATAGCATTGCGATGCGGCGTTCGGGGAACAAAAGTGTGTGTGTGTGTGTGTGTGTGTGTGTGTGCAGGTGGGTGTTCATATATCAGCAAGTATGTGACTGCGGGTGGATTTCACAAATCATCAAGAAGCCGCTCTAAATTCCTCTGGCGTTGTCCCCATTATTGTCAAACTGTTCAGGCTAATTTAACCAACTGACTAGAGGAATAAAAATCAGCAGTGCCGCGGCGTAGTGGATAATGAATTAGCCTAATCTCATTCAGCTGCACTCGGCAGACCGGCGCTATTTGTAGTGTTTCAGTCATGGGGAAGTGTTTTTCTCTTGTTTTGCCAAACAAGCCTTTTACACGTGTCGGAGAGAACAATTTGCTGATGCACTCCGAGGCGACGTTTCAGATTGTTTTTCTGAAGATATCCAACCTGCAAACAAGGCACTATTTCGGCCACTTATCTCCGAACGTGACGTCTTATCCCGCCGCCGCTGTTCAATAACACATAATCAGTCTCTGTGAGCGCTGCAGCACTGATGCTAATCTGGTTTACAGCATCAATCAGAACAGGACAATGAGAAGGTGATCCATTGACCCGCTAATCCTCTGTACTCCTTTATCACACTTTACAGTCAGAAGGTTCTGAACTCAGCTGACTGTTAACACAGATCTAATCCTGACTTTATAATTACTCAAAAAAAAAAACGCATTTGGACTGTGAGAGGAAACCAGAGAATGTGGAGTGTATCTCGGCACAGGGAGAACATGCAAACTCCACAGAGAAAAGCATCACAACTACTGTCCAATTCTAACACTAACCCTGAATATCTTATCCTCTATTTTCCTGACTGTGGTCCAAAACACTAATGACACACTTCCTCCTGTATCTCAACAAGCGATG
Organism: Salarias fasciatus; assembly: GCF_902148845.1. Taxonomy (NCBI): domain Eukaryota; kingdom Metazoa; phylum Chordata; class Actinopteri; order Blenniiformes; family Blenniidae; genus Salarias; species Salarias fasciatus. The sequence continues at coordinate 22,025,680 of NC_043753.1, read as the reverse complement.
ACCTTTGACCTGTTTTTAAAAGGTTTATTTCACACAAATAGATTTTCCTGATTGGTTTTGTGTTCTCGGATCAGCAGTCACAGAGGCCGGATGCCGGGCCGACCAATGAGCAGGCAGAAGGACGCGCACCTACACAAAAGAGAGGCAGAGCGGACGATCGGGGTTAGAATAAGATACGGCCGTGACGGCCGCCAGCCTTGGCCCGGCCACACTGTAACCGCTGATGGAAGAGGGGACTGGGGGGAATATAAATTTACTAACTGCAGACAAGCCATCTGGATGGATGGGCTCACACCAATCAAAGCAATCCGCCTGTGTGACAGATGTCCCGGACTCCGAGCCCGGAGAGCAAATTGAATCCACACTATCGTTTCTTCCTCCGCCTCGTCTTTTCTTTTTTGCCTCTGCTCTTTTTTATCTGGATCCAAAAGGAAGAGATACTGAGAAACAAGATTCGCTCACAGAAAAAAAAAAAAAAGAAAAGACCGAGCGATATTTAGGTACACGTTACTCGCTCTGAGTATCGAGGGTAAATGATGGACAGGGCATTCCACTGTTTCCTATGATTGCAAGACAGCCGACACGATTGATCCTGACTGGGAATTATTTATCCACATTTAACCCGTCCTCTTCATATTTAACCTCAACCACACATCCTGGGAGCAGTGCCCAGGGAGACGTTAGGAGTTAAAGGCCTTAAAGGCTCAATAAAGCCATCAATATGTGGGATATAAACCAGCCAAACACCCGCCACATGTGTGTTTCTCTGACCTCAAACAATATCTGGAGCGATATTTGATTTCTGTACATTTTGTTGGCGGAAGCTCTTCAAAACCGACGACGCACGTTTCAGATTTGATTGCTATTTTGAGCAGCTGATCGCAGTGGAAGCCAAACCCCCGAAAAGCATGATACCCATGAAGTTGTTGTTGTTGCATTTGTAATGGCTGAGGGAATCAAAACTCCCCTCGAGTGTCGGGTGACTCATCAGACATCCGACACTGATTTACGGGAGGAGAGCAGATGAAGAGAGACTCTGGCGCTACAACACTTCAACAATATTTCTCATTCAGCTGTGGTCACGAGAAAGAAAAGCAATCGGGCAGGTTAAAAAAGTTAGAAATGGTATTTTTCTTGTGATTTTGGACTTTTTAACAGACTGAGATTGCTGAGGTTTCAGTAGTTGCTCTTTATTTAAGGAACAAAAACTGTAAAACAGACTTTGGACTCATTACAGCTATTCATTACAGACAACAAGCGTGACGCACTCTGCACCACACTGTACATAAAGACTTGTTTTTATCGCTTAATGCGTTTTCCAATCTAAATTTTTTTTTTTTTGAAGAGAGAGCTGCAGTGCACTTTGGATCAGAAACACGCTGACTTCGACATTCGGAGGTTTGAAGAGCCTAAAATCAATACTAAAGTAGTTTCACTTCATTAACCGCTTCATGTGGGGTTTATTACTTGTGGCGTTGCGGTATAATAAGAGTCAAACTGAAAATTAATTAAATCACACAAGTATTTTGAGCGGCGCTCGCTTTCAATATGGAATCAGCCCTACTGGAAACGTTCGACTGTTTAATTCACATTTTAACAGAAATAAACTGAGCGACCCACTAAAACTCATATCCATGCCTGTTAGAAGAACGAAAAAAAAAAAAAGAAAAGAAACGCTACAGTTCAGACACGCACAGCCGCAGTTGGCTGAGCAGCATCCAGCCAACCAGGAAGGATCCTTCCTCCGGTGTCCTTGTGTCACGGCAGTCAGACAAAGACAGATGGAGAGGGACTGGAGGGAGCTGATCACTGAGCACATCAATGCCACAGCCAGCCGCCGCTTTCTGGGGCCACTCCTCAAGCTCTCACACAAAAACATCATCTCCCATCATCATATTTTACAAGAGATTAAACCGCGATGAATCTGAGCCGCACCGTCAGAATCCCCCTTTATTTCCCTGGAAGTGAGAAACACAAACTGCGACGGGAGGAAGACAGATCGTCGATACGAAGGGGGGGGGGAAGAAAGACAGTATTGTCAAAACTGACTGTGTTATTTTCCGTACTTGACTTACACTGCCGTGCGTTATGTTTAAAACACAAATTTTTCATAAATACTAATCGTCCGTTACAGCTGTGTGTGTTTCAGAGTGCAGAACGGCTCAAACCTTCTACTGAGGCGTGCCTAATCTCTTCCTTTATATCTATATCTCTTTCTCTCTCCTTCCTCAGTAAGGTGTGTGTGTGTCTGTGTGTGTGTGTGTGTGTGTGTGTGTGTGTGTGTGTGTGTGTGTGTGTGACTGGGGGTTGGGAGTTAAAGCTATCCCTGCTGCATTAATGAGACCTTGTGTTCCACAATAGATTTCTTCACCCCGACCCAGGGGCTTGATTGAAGCAGTGCTCTCTCACTTTCAAAAATATCCCTCTCTCTCCCTCTCTCTCCCTCTCTCTCTCTATTTCCAGTCATGCCAACACCTCCGCTGGACGCCCATCCCTCTCCCCCCGCCTCGCCTCCTTCCCCGTGGTGATGGGTGGTGCGGGCAGAACGGCGAGCTTAACCTGGACGTGAAACGAATACTGGATGCCAGTGTGACGGATTACAGCGGTAACAGACACCCCGGCCAAACCCTCGCACGGATTACAATCACATTTTCAAATGGCTGAGGGTCGGCCGGAGGTCATCCGGCCTGGACGGCGGTCAACAAGGCGGAGGGGGACCCTGGAAGCGCCAGGTCAGGCACGGGTTCAAGATGTGCTCCGAGATCTGACAAATCCGTCTGGAAGAAGCTTAAAATAATGGTGTTACTAATGAGTGAGTGAATAAGTCGACAGTAAGCCTTCAGATATTGGTGAAACACACTTGTCAGACGGTTGCTGGGCCGATACATTATCTTCAGGTTTCACGAATCAAAGCACGGCGGGTCTGAGAAATATGCTTACGCGTCGCTTTGCTGGTACTTAAAGTCTAAGAGAGGATCGATCCGCTCTGACGCCGGGACGCTCAACAAGCTCGTGTTGCATAAAGCTGCAGCAAACAAACACAATCAACCTGGAACCGCGTTCAACCGACCCAGTCCACCGGCTGAACCCGGGAAAGTCAGAAAGTTTCCTCTCAGCGTGGCGCCGGCCGCACTCCCACACGGCGCCCCGCCGGATCCCGGCAGCTCGCCGCAGACGGATGAGATACGGCGTTCCGTAGCACCGGCGGGGGAGATCCAGCAGCGATCCGCGGCGCCGCTCAGCCGCCGTAAGCGGCGCGGCGTGGGCCGCCCGGTCCGCCGAGGGGAGGTTATGAGGTGAGACGGTTGTGTAAATGTCCCGGCGAAGCGCTCATCACCATCGCCGGCGGGCGTTTAGGAGATTCATGAGCCTTAAAACAATCGCGGGGAAAAGCCTTCAGCGCGCAGCCGCCCGACATTCACAGGATATAAAAACAATTTTATATTCCATTATCTTTTATAAGGCGGCGGCGGCCCCGGCGGGCGGCGGCGGGAGACGGTCTGGAGGACGGGACCATAACCCCTGCTTAGGAGATGGTATATCTGAGGCGGCGAGGCGATGGAAGCGTGCAGACGGTCGTCTACACTGTTCTCTGACACACTTAACCTGCCGTTAAAGGAAAACGCGCTCATGCAGCGCGGTGGATACACTCCGCCGCCATCTTTTATTGTATCCGAGCGAGAACACACACTTCTCACCTGAGGGCGATCGGGAGTGGAGTAATGTGGACCAGACCTGAGTGGAGGAAAAAAACGTCTCTGAACCACAAACTGCTACGAAAAATATATGTTGTAGTTCATCTGAATGTATTCCACACCTGATTCTGACTGTATCTACTTCTCATTTCTCCTCCCATGTTTGTAATTATTGAGTCTTACACTGCAGCATTTTGGCAAAATCAGAGATCTTTGTTTTTCCAGAGAGCTGCAGGGGAAAAAGTTGGGAAGCTCTGATTTACCCAGCACAGATTTATAGACCAGTTTTACGCCAAGATTAATTCTTTATTGTTATCTACTCAAGAGACACGAGGCGGACTTCGAATCCGCCCTGGAACCGGTGGCAGACCTGAGATCTGCGAACGTTTCGCTGTGCGGCGGAATTTTAAAGAATCAGGAACGGATGGGTGTTGTTTTCCCGCCGCCTCTAAGACGAGCGCCGTTCATCTTTCATGAGGACGACGTTCCTCCGGCGAGCCAATACGCCGGGGCGTGATCGATCTGCTGCCCGGCGCAGCGCTGCATCCCTCCATCAAACTGTCCCGTCGGATGAAATGAAGACTTTACAGTTCTTCGCTGCGCATTAGGGCCTGAAAACAAGACCGGCCCGTCGACATGATCGGCCCTTATCTCAGCCGAGGAATCCCTCGGGGCCTGGCTGTGGCGGAGCAGACTCTCACCGCCACTCCACCCTCTGAGCCGTTCCCGCCTCCCCTCGCCATCCCTCAATCCGCTGCTATTTTTTAATGGTATAATAGTGCTACATATCCTACGCCGAGGCCCTCCGGAGAGACATGGATCACTGTCACCTTGACCGAGCTGAGAGGCCAACCCCAGCGCCAGCGAGCTGCCCCGGCCCCCTCCCCGCGGGCGCCGGGCGACCACCCGCCCGCCACGACCAGCCCGCCCGCTAAATTAGAGCGAGAATCACCCGCTGTCCGGGGAATACAGCACTTATATTCTCATGCATGTCAATCCACGACCCGGTGGAGGTCCAGGACACGACTAGATTCAGGGACGCGATAATGCATTCAGTCAGCGGCAGGTTAAACATGCACGCCCACCTCAGCGCCTCATGCGCACAAAGCGGCCAATTCAATTAACCAGCGCGGCGAGACAGGAAATAGAAGCCTCACGAAACCCCGGATCCTCCCCCGCCACCGCCGCCGCTGCGGCTTTCCCGCGCTCGCTGCTTCTGTTTACTCGTGCACGCCGCCACGTTTTAAATCTTGGACCAGGGCGCCTGCTGTCGAGTCAAACACGGCCCGAGAGAAGGCTGGAAGGCGCTGGAGCTGCTGTAGTTTCCACCGCACGTCACCCTTCCCGCCACGCCACTGACCGCTGCCGGTTCACCACCTTTAACTATTCCTGCTTTCATGCTTTCAACTGAGATATTTAGATTTCTATCTCTGCTGATTGAAAAAAATGTGATTTTTCCGACGGTAAATGACTCTGACTCAGTGTAACGCCGTCACATTCACCCATTCACACGCTGTCCTGGAAGCTGTCTGACTTCCATCGGGGGTAATTTGAAGTTATTCTAAAGGAGGCTCTGAGACGTGGACAGGGCGAGACGTGGGATAAAACCTGCTGAAGACCATAGTTTAAAGACATCCCAGAACATCTTGGCTGCAATCTGGAAAAGTTGTTAAAAAGATGTTTAAACCGAGACAAAGACAGGGCGCCTCTGAATGGAAACGCAGAGACCTGCGAGGTCCAACACGCGACTTTCGCCACGAAAGCTCTTAAATGATCACATTTCACGTATAGAGAAGGATTTTCAATCAAGCTCCCATCATCAGGCTTCACTCCTAATTAGTGGCTCTGCGGACGGCCACGAGACCGTCAGGAATCTATTCCTGTTAACGAGCGGCGCCGCGGCGGCCGGTATCCGGGGTAAATTTAGAATTATGTCATTATCTTCACAGAAAAATGCTTCAGATGTAAAGAGAAGAAGAAGAAAAAAACTCATCCTTTCTTTCAGATCCACAAGATTTGTAATATCTTCACTTCGGTCTTCCAGGGGATCCTTTATTATTTATTTCTTAAATGTCTGAGCATTTAAAAGCATGATTAAAATCGATACGGCGGCGGAGCTCTGCATTCCCGCCGCGGACGCTCGGCCGGGGAGACGGTGGTTGGGATGCAGCTCCAGGCCTCTCTGTCAGATCACTGAAGGTCTATTTAGTCATTCTACAGGGAGACTTTCTTCTTTTTCTCTTCCCTCTTTATTCTCCTCTCTCTGTCTCCTTCCCTCCCCGCCATCTTTTCTTCCTCCTTACCACTGAATCTAAGAAAATGATTGGCAGATGACTCCTGGGAAAAGCAGCTTGGGCCTTTTTCCGCTCTCAAAGCTCACAGGATCACGACACTCAGACACACTGACAGGCGCGCGCACGCACACACACACACACACACACACACACACACACACACACACACACACACACACACACACACACACACACACTTTGTAACGGCAAGTCACACGGAACAGTGGAGAGAAGCACGGACACACACAGGCAGTATCCCTGTGATCTCTGACAGCTGAGTATATTTACAAAAATGAAAGAAAATCTCAGGAATCTGAGATTTAACTTTATGCTCAAATTGACTTGTGAAAAAAACAAACAAACCGTAAAGAAAATATGACAGTGATTAAAACACTTTTCATTAAAAACTCGACGTGTTAAGCATCCAATCCAACCTTTGATGGAGATTTATTTTGTAAAAATGGAACACAATGGTGAATTCCAGAAAGACTGTGTCAGAGTGACACATTCTGAATGTGTTATGTTTATTCTCTTGCTTTGTTTTCTTATTGTAGCTACAATCATGAGTGTGCCTTATCTTCTTGAATGTATTTCTTCAAGTTGGTGATATTTTTGATGGTTCCACGTCTAATTTCGAACAAAAAGAAGATCCCAGTCTCCTGGCAGAATAGAGGAAGGAGTCCGAAATGGAAGCGTAACTTCACGATCACAAATGAAAACACACTCAGTTGGTCCATAATGACTCTGTATTGTTTCTAAAGTGAATAAATACACATGTAGGTGTACATTTACATATTTACATCTATTTTCTTTCTTATTTAAAGAATATTATTGATTGCAATTAGCCACAGTACTATAATCTCATTTACATATCTATGTATATATATCTATATATCTATATATCTATATCTATCTATATATATCTATATATATATATATATATATATATACATACATATATATATATATATATATATATATATATATATATATATATATATATATATATATATATATATATATATATATATATGTATGTATATATATATATATATAAAAGTTCCATCAGTATTTACGTTTTTGTTAGAGCTGCTGGAAATGTGGATTTTCTTTCAGAGGAGCAGCACCAGTGGAAAGCCATCGCAGTGCACATGCAGCGACTCTGAGGCACAAGTGGCTCCTCTTGATTTCCAGGACAATAAGCTGGAGTATCCACAGCCGCGGCAATCACAGGCCTGTGAGAGGGTGGAGGGTTCTCCTCCGCCGGCTGACTGTCACCGAGCGCCTGATGAGCCCACATCACCACAGACGAGAGCGGAGCGGAGCCGCCGAGAGGGGGCGGAACGAACGGGAAAGAAGAAGAAGAAGGAAAAAAAAAAAAAAATACAGAAAAGGAAATCAAAAACTTCAACAGGGCCAGGGGAAATACTACACTAATCAACTCCACTCTGCTCAAATTATAGATGAATTAAGCTCTCTACTAGTGATTATAGTGATTAATTAAACCAAGAGATCCAAACTAATGAGACCACACAGAGCGGCGTGTGTGTGTGTGTGTGTGTCTGTGTGTGTCGTCCTGTAAAGTATCTTGTGTACACTGGGGGCACCGCGGGCTGCAGCCCTGCTTAAAGAGGGATTAGATGCGGTGGTTGATCTTGTGATCGCTGCACTCAGGCTCTGCTCATTAAGTTAAAATGGCTGAATAGAGAAGAGTATCTGCATCTGGCCGTTTGGACTCTGTTTACACTCAGAGGGCATTAAAATGTGAAACTCCAGTGTTGTATGATGGGATTTCACATTAATGGCTTTTCTTTTTTTCTTCCTCTCGCAGGACGCTCCTCATACGGTCCACAGCAGGTGTTCCTGTGTTTTTCTGATGAAAGGAGCCTGACAGTCTCGGTGTCCACTGCCGAGGTGGGAAGGAGGAGGATATAAAACAAACCCTTCTTTTATGTTGAAGCTTTCATGTTTATTTCATTTCATACGTCCTGTTCTCTGAATCTGCGCGCGTTGCCTTAATATTTGTCTTGCGGTTCACTTTCAATACGACGTAAGAGCTGATTGGTCGACTTCAGAGTCTCTCCTGACACTGAAGCAAATCTGAAACGGCTCATTCAAGTCTGCCTGTTGTCACTGCGTTAGTCTGGAGCTCTTGGGGGAAACGGTGTGACGAGAATATCTGCGGCTCAAAGTGCTGAAATCAAGCAGAACATTAGGAGGAACCCCATCAGAAGACAGCTGTCCTGGGAGTATCTATCATGATCAGCCTCGTGTGATATACATCCAGCCAGCGCTACGGTTTCCTCTTACAGTGTACGTTATGATCTGGGACGGCGAGCGGCGCCGTGTCCCCTGGATCCGCCGCGCTGTGATTGCGGCGCCGTTAGAAGTCGGGGTTTGTAGCGCGAGAAGAACACTGCAGGTTCCCACGTCCTATTTTGGTGCTCGACTATTTCTGAACTTCTGCAGAGATGCATATGCAATCGAACCTGAAACTGTGCCTCCCCGCAGAGATCTCACCTCACCTTTTAAATTCCGCGGGAGCTTTTGCTCATTAAGCAAGACGCCGCGCAACCTCTGGACCGGAGGAGGATTTTCTTTGATGTACACAGCTTTTAGAAGGCAGACGGATTCAAGCTACATTTACAAGTGAAAATGCATCGAAAACGCATCGTTTCTGCAAACGGTGGAGCCGATCCCGGCCAACCAGAGAGCAGGCGGGCTGACTGAAGCTCCCGTCCACTCACTGCAGCGAGCGGCGAGGACTGCAGGGCCGTCTGTTTTTACGGCGGCGGCACCGATCGCTGTCTGTCCTCTTTACGAGGGAGTCTGATGGCTGCTCTGATGACTCACGAGAACAAAGATTTCACGTCCGCTGACACCGAGGCGAGCGGCGGAGTGTGCGCGCTGACACACAACGCGCCTGCAACCACCAGTAAATCAGGTCCTGAATTAGAGACACTCGATCTCACGTCTGTCCAACCTGTTGTGGTTTTACACTAAAAGTCTGTTTGATCATAGAATGAGATCGATTTCGGCAGAAAAACTCAGTTTCCTTCAGTAGCTGTGAAAGTTGCGGAGGTATTGTGGCTGGAGTTGTGCAGACGGCAGGTGTTGCCTCAGAGTTCAGACTCCCTCGTGCTTCATAGACTGCCCTCTCCTGAAGCCGGGTTCAAGCCTGTTTAATACCTGTGGTCTGCGAAGCGGCCTCAGAAGGAGCAGACCTGAAAGCTTTCTGCTTGTTGGATGTTGTTTTTGTTCTTCTTCCTCCCAGTCTGTTCTCTCGTTTCAGGTGTCTCACGTTTAATCACACTTCATGATCAGCTTTCATTCGCCATTAAACACCAGGGTTGTTTATTTCTCA